>NC_064303.1:91851958-92200077 GCF_023373825.1 Bactrocera dorsalis
AATACGAAGACAAAAGTCCATGAATTAGGCTTGGCATTGCTTGGGCATTCACAGTAATCTCCAGATCTAGCCCACAGCGACAATTTCATGTTCTCTGATCTCAAAAGAATGCTCGCTGGGAAGACATTTTCTTCAAATGAAGAAGTGATCGCCAAAACTGAGGCCTATTTTCAAGCAAAGCACAAATCGTACTATAAAAATGGTATCGAAGAGATGGAAGGTCGCTATGATCTGTGTATCACTCTTGAAGGGAACTGTGATGAATAAGAAAAAACGAATTTAGCCAAAAACAAATGTGTTCTACTATAATAGGCCGGGGACTTTTAAGTACGCCTCTGTCAAATCCCCAAGGCTTATTCGAATCTCACATTTGAAAGTGGAGCGTCGAAGCTTTTGATATTAACATCTCGAATTAGAGTCGATTTAGAATTTTCTTTATTTTTATACTCTCGCAACAAAGTTGCTAAAGAGAGTATTATAGTTTTGTTCACATAACGGTTGTTTGTAAGTCCTAAAACTAAAAGAGTCAGATATGGTGTTATATATACCAAAGTGATCAGGGTGACGAGTAGAGTTGAAATCCGGATGTCTGTCTGTCCGTCCGTCCGTCTGTCCGTCCGTCCGTGCAAGCTGTAACTTGAGTAAAAATTGAGATATCATGACGAAACTTGGTACACGTATTTCTTGGCTCCATAAGAAGGTTAAGTCGTAAGTAATCGGCCCACTGCCACGCCCACAAAATGGCGGAAACCGAAAACCTATAAAGTGTCATAACTAAGCCATAAATAAAGATATTAAAGTGAAATTTGGCACAAAGGATCGCATTAGGGAGGAGCATATTTGGAAATAATTTTTTTGGAAAAGTGGGCGTGTCCCCGCCCCCTATTAAGGTTTTTGTACATATCTCGGAAACTACTATAGCTATGTCAATCAAATATAGAGTCGTTTCCTTCAGGCATATCCATATACAGTTCAAAAATGGAAGAAATCGGATAATAACCACGCCCACCTCCCATACAAAGGTTATGTTGAAAATCACTAAAAGCGCGTTAACCGACTAACAAAAAACGTCAGAAACATTAAATTTTACGGAAGAAATGGCAGAAGGAAGCTGTACCCAGGCTTTTTTTTTTAAATTGAAAATGGGCGTGGCGTCGCCCACTTATGGACCAAAAACCATATCTCAGGAACTACTCTACCGATTTCAATGAAATTCGGTATATAATATTTTCTTAACACCCTGATGACATATACGAAATATGGGGGAAATCGGTTCACAACCACGCCTTCTTCCAATATGACATTATTTGGAATTCCATCTGATGCCTTCTCTGTATAATATATACATTAGGAACCAAAATAAAAAAAATATGTAAATGACGGATAATGAAATCTCGATTATCACTTTATCATGCGAGAGTATAAAATGTTCGGTGACACCCGAACTTAGCCCTTCCTTACTTGTTCTATTGTTGTATTGTTACTTAAGTACTCATACTCCCCAGAGAAGCTTTAAAACATATATTCAAAAAATTGCTTAAATAAATTTTATAGTCTATGCTTCTAATATATTATAAGTATATTCCTAATCCATAACTGCGCTATGTATGGTAGAAACCTTAACAAATAATTCTGCTTTCTACTTTCTGTAGAAAATACTGTTCTGTTAATAATTAAAAATATTTTCTAATTTTTATTAAATTTAGCTCAAATTTATATTTTTATATGTATTGTGTCGACATGCTGCCTTGAAAAGTAATATGCAGCAATATTTCGTATTTTAATTTTAACATTTTCAAAATGCAAACATTTGATTACCATGTCTGCTAACTCAATTAAGTGTATGCCTAACCTCTGCCGTGCTAATGTCTTATGTGGCTAAGAAACTTTTCCAATGACACTGGCGCCTAAATGTATACTACTATAAATGTGAATTGGCTGATGCGAGCGTGAGTGAAAAGCAAAGTTCGTTTGCATGGTATTCACGTAAATAAATCTCGCTCTCTTTCTCTTTTCATGTATATATACATACATATATAGATTATATATACATATGTATATGTGCATTAGTCCAGTTGGTTTGCTAACTGGGAGCAAGTTTAAAAACAGCGTTAAATCACAGTTCATTTGAAATGCATTCATCTCTCATTGCAATTATGACGGATTTCGTGTAGTGGAAAACAAAATACAACAACAGCAATAATACAAAAAAATATGCTGAAAAGCAGTTTTAGTAAAATCTGTTGCGTAATGGTGAGTGTAAAGTATGCATGAAAGTTATATGCGAGTTAGGTTTCTTTGGTGTTCGAAATCAGTTTTTAACACAGTGTTAGTGTATGTGTTGCTTGCCAACCCACCCATTAAGTAACAGCAATGCGCCCACTTATCTTCAGCTGCAGCAGCAACCTAATGGCTATAACCTGTCAGTAAGTTAACAATATTCTGACAAGTTTTGTGGTTTGGTTTACAAAACGTAGAACTTCGTTGTAGCTGTGGTTGCGGTTGCAGCTACATACTGCTTGTGGCTGTGGAAAGAAACAAATCTTTTGATTTTCTTTAAAATTGTGTATGTGTGTATATTTGTATGTGCGTTTGTTTGCGCTCTTACACTCGTGGTCAGTTAAAAGCTACATGGCTGCTCAAGTTCTTCAAGAGGTTAGGCAAATATTTGCTTAAAAGTAAATAAAATTTGCTAGAATTATTTTTTTTTTCTGTATACAGCAAGAGCTAATTGAAGTCTGTGTTTTGGTTTTTGTTACTTGCTTCTTTGCATGAACAATTGTATTATAAAAGAATTTAATTTAGCTGCTACTTGAACCTTTTCCACCAATTTTAAGTTTTTATAATTAATTAATAATTTACTAATAATAATAATAAATATTATCATTAAGGTACCGATTACACCTGGCTGCAAGTCCAACCGCCTTACGATGACGAGAAATATGTCTACCAAGTTTCCTTAAGATATCGCAATTCGTGATCAAGTTACAGTTTGTGCAGACGGGCGGACGAAAGGACGGATGGATGGACAGAGAGTCACCCGGATTTGAACGCGCTTCTTCACCCTGATCATTTATATAAGTTTATATAAACATATACCACACCTAACTCCATTAGTTTTAGGTGATACAAACAACCGTTATGTGAACGAAACTATTATACTCTGTAGCAAAATGTTGCTTGAGTATAAAAAGTGTAAATTCAGTGCGAATTCTGAATTGTCTGTTATATTGCAATAAATTTTTTGCTTCGATAGATTTATGAGAAGGCTTTTTCACTGAGAGAAGATTTCTAAAGAGATTTTAAAAATTTTAATTACATAAATGTTAGGAAGATATGATCGCGTGACCTTCTTGTTTCTGAATCTTTTCTGGAGCTCCACTGTCAGCTTTATACTATAAACTCTACATCTTAAAGATTCCGAATAAAAGAATTTAGTTCGAAAACTAGCGTATGAACAAAATGCTATTTCAAAAAATCTTTAAACTTTTAAAACCACTCGCCGGGCAGAAATTTCAATCAAAGTCTTTCAATCTTCTTGGAAGCGATCTTTTCAGGCCAATTAAATAAGCTGAAGCCTTGCTTGATAAGGAAGATTATCTATATATTCTTTAGGAGTTAAAAATAATTTTTCGATTTTGATATAGTCATCACTAAAAACATACATTATAAAGCGTTTAATTGAAATTATCTGATTTAGGAGATATTTAGTCCTCAGCTCGTCCTCAGACTGACTATTCAGGCCGTTTATTCAGCTTTGAATACGTTCTCAGAAAAGGTAGTGGTGAATTCTAGAACGTGTCAAGGCAGAGTTTTATATCTGAGTATTAAAATAAGATAATGAAATAAAAAAAGATGTGCGCAAATATGCTTTTTATTTTGTTTGCAATTCATTTTCAAAAATAAGGTCGAAGATAGAGCGCAAAAGTAAACGACTCCCTAAAGTGTATAAAACTGAAAGGAGAACAAGTTCAAAAATTAATTTTCGTTTCTGCCAAACAAACCAAAAGCTATCATTCTTTCGTGATCTCTTTATGGTACAGCAGTCTATACATATTATTATACTATGGTTTAAAACTCGCATAACATTTCTTAACACGACCAAACTATGGCATCTCTGCATTCTGAACTCCTTGTCGCTCCCTTCTTATTGGAAATCAGCTGCATCTTGTGACTTGTGAAGCCGACATTAGCTAGAAAAGTCAACATTTATTATCGTTTTTCATTATCAAGTTCACAAGATCTACTTCTTTTTAAGTTCTCACCTTCAACTAGTACACAAAATATTACACCCGAGTTTACCTAATCACTGCAGCCTTTGGATGCCACTACAGATCTAAGAGGACTTTGCTTATCAATATATTACACAGTACACTTAGATTAAACAGTATATCGATGTCAATGTATATTTTTGCAATATTGCTCCTAATAGGTGAACCCCCAGACCCAAACATAGATGCCGCTACTTGAATTAAATCAACGTGCTTTATAGATAATCTCAAAAGGCGCAAGTATAAATTTGACAGCTGTCGGGTGAATAGTTTTTGAATTACTAAGAAAAAATGGGTTAAAATTAATTTCGTGTACTGATAAAATATTGATTTTTGAAGGGAAAAAATGCAGTTGAAACAAAAACTTGGGTCGATGACGAGTTTCCAGATACTGACCAAGAAAAAGCAAGGTTTGGTGTACCAAGTATGCTCACGGTGAACGCAATGGACGCCCTAAACGCGTTGTTACAAACGGAAACTGCAAAAACGTACTCAAAATAATTTTGAATGATTTTAAAGTGAAGTTATTTGAGATAGCCGCCATTTTAAAGATATCAACCGAACGTGTACGTCATATCATTCATGAATATTTGGGTATAAAAAAGCTCTGTGCAAAGTGGGTGCCGCGCGAGCTCGCTTCTGACCAAACACAACGACGACTTGATGATACGCAGCAGTGTTTGGAGACATTTAAGCGTAATAAGACCAAGTTTTTCCGTCGATATGTTACAATCCCTAAAACGTGGCTTCATTGTTTCACTCCAAAATCAAATCGACAGTGATGCGAGTGGGCTCTATATAATGAACCTGCTCCAAAGCATGGAAAGTGGCAACACTCGCCTTGTAAAGTTATGTCAACGGTATTTTGGGATTTGCATAGAAAAATTTTTATTGATTATTTTGGAAAAAGAAAGGCGGTCAACTGCGGCTTTTAAGTGAAATTATTGGATCGTTTCAAAGACGAAATTGCAAAAAAGAGCCGAATTTGAGAAGAAGAAAGTGCTGTTTCACCAAGACAATGCACCGAGCCACAAGTCAGTGAAAATGATGGCATAAATCTAAATAGTGGGCTTCGAATTGCTTTCACATTGAATGTACATATATCCCAGATCTAGCCTTTAGCGACTATTTCTTGTCCTTAGATTTCATAAGAATATGCTGTGAAAAAAAAATTTCGCGAAATCAAGAGGTGATCGTCGAAACTGAGACCTATTTGGAGGCAAATTAAAAATCGTGCTACAAAAATGTCAATCAAAAAGTTCTAGGGCCACTTAAATCAGTGTATCACCCTATGATGACTAAAACTATGATGAATATAAAAAAAGAAATTTTACTAAAAAATATGTTTTACTTTGATAAGCTGGGGCCTTTTAAATTGGTCTGTTAAGTTAAAGAATTTGATGAAATTAAAAAACGATACTTACTTATCAAATAATCTCTGCTAACTTTCTCATAAAACAAGTAACAAGTTGTTTGAAAACTTGCTTGATACGAAAGCATGAAATGCTCAAAATAAACTTTGAATTAAGAGAGAACGTGACCAATCAATATAATTTTATTTTAAACAATAACAATACTTCAACATTTTAGCAGCCACTGTAAACGCAAACCAAAAAACATTTCTTTAAATAAAAGCAAGCATTCATCCCTTTCAATCTTTTCGCATTCAAAAATGTACATACTTGTATGTATAACAGGCGGTTTGTCATTCTAGCGACTAAAGAGCTGGCGAACTCTGGGCCATTCTTGTTCTAACTTTATTAGACACAACTACATTGCATATGACAACTTGTATTTTGCATCCTCAGCATATCGCCTTTATGCTCGCTTGCAACGCAACACACACACACATACATACGCACAGAAATGTACTAGGTTAGTTAAGTAATATTTTCTCGTATTTCAGCTGAAAATTAATACTTTCAGCATTCATTTTGTAATAGAATGCAAATTAAGGCACTATCTGCAATTTCTTCTTGTTATATCTGATATGAAAACAAAAATTTCGTATGTTGTAAATATGATATCTGCAGAGATGCGAGTGGACAACACATACACACACACGCTCACAACTGTGAGCACTTTTGTACGTAGTCTTGTCCGAGGCATGTCAGTTTTGTGTCATATTCTATGAATTATGAGCTTTATTTGTAATAATTTCTATATGCATGTGTGTGTGTAGGTGTGTGTGTGTATCAATTCATTTACCGTTGGCTTTGAATAAGCAATTACGAGCTTTATGCATGCATTTCTTTTAATAAGATGACACATGTCAAGCATAAATGTCTTTTAAATTTGACCAATGCTTTAAGCTAGCTTAATTTAATTTGAAAAATTCTATCTTAATTAAATCAAACGATTTTCTGCTGAAACAGCAAACGAATTGTGGCAAAAGTAAGCGCTACTGTCAAATTTGCTGAAATACAATATTAATGCGCTTTATAAGCCCCTGAAGTTATTCATAGCTTTGTTGTATTGTCGAAGAAAGAGATTATGTGAGAGGAAATGTCTTGTTGCTGTAGTGAAGTCAACCAATTATTAACTACTTTATAACTAGTTCGAAACACAGTCAACAGTAGTAAACTAACGGTATATTTTTCTTATTAGCAACTCGCAGCTTTTATCAGTTTATAATTTATGGGTTTATGGGACAATCTTCGAATTACTTCGAATATAATTACTCTTTCCACCATTTCTCGATCACTAATATGTGCCACAGAATCCACGTTTGATTGTAGGTCACGAAATAACGTAGAAACTCCTTTGATTTGCTGTTAAATAGCATCAAATCATGCGTTTGGTGATCTCATCCCAAATATTTCATGCAACAATTAACTAACGTGTTCTTTTCACTGTGAGAGAGTCGATGAAGGTGTTAATGGCACCACTATCAATGACGGTCAGTGCTTGTAGAAAGTTAGTCTGGTCGGCGTATTGTTTGATGTTGTCGACTTAGCTGAGCAATGACCTCTTGATGTTCCTCGGAGGCGGTTCCGCTTCAATCAGGTGACTGCAGGCATGATTTCTACTAAAGCACACCTGCAGGAACTGCTTGGAGAGGAGTTCATTATGCTCCTTAACTAGGAGCATACGAACCTCACTATGCAGATGTTCGAAGGGAGATATCAAGAGGTATCATATCGTAGTCCGGAGTGCTGTGTTCTGACAAGTTTGCAGCTTCCTCGTCTGGCCGGCTGATAGCCTTGACTTGAGGATTTTATTGCGGCTCTGTACTTTGGCGATAGTCGCGGTCGTATGAGAAGTGAAGGAACACAGACTGTCGAAAGTCAAATCTAAAATTTTATTGTGTTATTTACAATCGGAATCTTAACGACATCGACTGCAATAATAAGGTCAAGTTTGTACTCCTTCGTCCAGTTTGTGAATATGTTCGCTGTGGATTTTGTGGGGAAGAGTGTTCAATTCGGTACAACGAGGAAACTCGAACATCCAATCATTCTTTTATTTGAGTACTCGAATTACATTCAAAAACAAGAATCAATAAATTTGCGTTATCTGAAACCAAGAAAACTAACAGAGAAATTTCAAAAATAATCTGTGTTAGTAAAACATCAGTCATTTCAGTGCAAAAAAGTTAAGTTGGCGTCTTCTGTCAACTCTGTTGGACGACCAAGGATATTGAGCGATTATGATGCGCTTCTTATGTAACGGTTAACTCGGAAAAACTTTAAATTAACCACTAAGGAGGCCACATAAGTCAAGTTAACAAGCCAAAGTGAATGAACAGCCAGAATAGCTTGAAAAATTTACTACATGAAAGGGAAGCGTTATGGCCAGTTCTCTAAACAATTTTGAAAAAATCGAGTTTTTTTCATAAGGATTGGAAACTGTATACTCGTAGAAATAGTATAGAATTAGCCGAGAAGCAGGTATAACACCGGCGGCTTGGTATGTCTGGCTATGGCCTGAAGCATGTTTCCCTTAGTGGAACGTAGGTCCAATACATTATATAGACGGGCGATTATTTGACCAAAAATCACATTTTAACCAATAACCACTCCCCGTATTCACCAGATATGGCACCGTGCGACTTTTCGGAAGAAATGCATTTGCTCATGAAAGGAGAGCGTTATGCAAACGTAGAGGCCATTCAAAAGGCATGCACCGGCATACTGGCGGCCATACCGGCCAACGAGCTAAAACACTCGTTCGACATGCCTTTGGACCGTGCAAAAAGCTGTATTGAAGAATAAAATAAATTGATTTTGATGAAAAAACCATTTTTTCTGTTTTTTTTTAAGTCCTGTTTACCTTGGAATGCATCTTGTATATCTTAAATTTAAACTATTATTTGACGGGTTCTACTCGGTTGGGTCGCAAACAAATTGTTTCTGAAGGCAAATAACGTATTTTTTTCAAAATATTGACGCATAAGAGAACAACATGTGAAGCCACTGACTACGAAACACGTCTTCCAACTCATAAATTTTCTATCACGCCACTGACGGTACTCGCAAATAGTAACATATTAGCTTATTAGCCTCTGAGAAATTTTTATAATTGGTACACAAAAGTATTCCAACTATTTGAACCATATTTACAGCATTATGTTAATATAACTAAAATAATAAAAATAATTTTTTAAAATACGATCACGTTAATAAAACCGCTGTCAGATATTGCTTTTCGGTGAAATGACAATCAAGTTTGCTAATTATTTATTCAAATTAATATTTTTATCAAAAAACATATTAGTTTAGACATATCTCTTCCTAAAAAGAAATTCTTATGATAATAATAATGAAAACTTTATTAATTACTAGCTGAACCCGCAGCCGTTGTCCTGCGTGAAATTATGTGTTTTGAAATGAAAACAAAGTTGAATTTAACATTTCATTTAGTTTTTTTCAATGTAACACAACTTGATAAATAAAAGTTTTTGGTTTCTGTTCCGGTGTACAGAAAAAATGGTTTTCTAACTTGTGAGAACGCTACGTATATCTGGCTGTGTGAAAAACATAGCATTTATGCCACACACTATGCAACTATCCTTGTGTTCTGTTGATTGTCATTCCAAATGCAATTTTCACTGGAAACGGAATACATTGGAACTGAAATGGTAAATCGTGACAACTCAAGTGAATTCGTAGAATGAAGCATTCTGCCCCCTTGTATTCGATAGCTGCGTAACAATCAGTCGGGTTCTATTACACGGTTTCGTTGCATGAAGATTGCGAAACATAATAATGACAGATCAGACTATGAGACGCAAATGATGCGGTGGCATACCAAGCCCCTTCCAAAGAATTTAGAAATTCCACTGTATAATTCAGGTCGTCGACTTCATTGTCAAGACAATCGATCGATTTGTATGAGCGCAAGTCTCCTGGAATTTGACTTTGAATCTTCCAGTTTAAGTCAACAACATCGGTATTTTTGGCAGCTAAAATTGCGCGTGCACCCAAGCAATTGTAGTTGCGATAATTTGGCCAATGTTCGAATAAACATTCGTGATGAGTTCATCTTTCGTTAATTGATAAACGGCAGATGGAATTGATATCAAACCACCGGAAGTATTGACCGGAATTTCCCCATTTCCAATTCTTAGCGAATTTTGCATAATTTACGCGGATTTGAAGGCTGATATGTCGAAATGATTATCGCGAAAAGTGTGCGAACTTCATTTGTATTCCAGTGATTATCATTTTCCAGCAATTGTAACTGCTGGCTTGCTTCTCAAAAAGTTGCACACACCGTATCATTCACAGTACGCAATGACTCAAATGAAGCTGAACCGCGTACATTTATCAATAGCAACCGAAGGTAGAAACTATCGTTGTTTTTTGGGTGGATTGTGTAAATTCGTCCTAATGCATTAGTTGAGAACACACCTGGATGTCCTTCTACTGGTTTCTGCGACGATGCATTCCATGTATAATATCAAGGTATTTCCGAATGTCCTCGCAAACGGATCACTGACGAAAGTTGAGCAAAAACTCGTAAATATTAATTTTGTTGCTGGCGGTCTTTCCACTGGCTGTGTTGTATTCTCTGGATTGAAATACACTCTTTGACCTTTCTCCAAATTAACTGCGAGACACACAATAGTCGGAAAACGTTCATGAATTGCAAAACTAAATATCCTACAAAGCGCTTTAGTGCAGTTCACGTATCGACCGTATCGTTGAAGATCAATAACCGCCGTGATGCTTCCTTTGGTTACGTAATTACAAACGTATTTTATCGATTACACCAAATTGCAATACTCAACATTGATATGAGCTTTGAATATGAATTAGACAATAATGATGAATATAGTACGATCCGTGCGTTGTCAACTTCGATATTCACTCTTCTAAATTGAATGCTGAATGTTCTGCCATTGTCGTCTGGTGAGCAATGCCGATAGAGTGGATATCCAACATTTCTAGTTTGTGTTTTCGAAAGAAACGTGGATACTGTTTAGTGCATTTATTGTCAGACATACAAACAGAAGTGGGATTGTGGTGTTCGCAAGGACCATGACCCATATTGGTTTTGATCACTTCGTATAATACTGGATCCGACCGATATTAGCGCGACCTCTTCATGGCATCGTAACAAATGTCAATTTGTAATTGATCACTTTGTGCGCAACACACACACATAACATTTTCACAGAATAATTTTCAAAAATTTTTGAAGTAAACGACATTTTTGAACGATTCAAATAATTGAAAAACAAAACAAAAATAAATTGAAAAAGAAAAATTTGTATGGAAAAAAATTAACTTTTTGGAATAATCCAATTTTCCGACTTTTCCTCACGAAAAGCATACCGGTGTTCTTATTGTAAACCTTCCCCGATTCACACAGAACATTCTCTGAAAATTTCATCAAGATTGGTTCAGTCGTTCCCTTAGCGTTACTAATAAACAAACATTCATTCGTTTATATGGGAAAAAGAAAAGGGATGTTTTTAGGGGTTTCCGGCAACTATTCGAATTTTTCTTGCCATAAAAACCATCCTTGAGCCTCAACGAACATTTTAAAAAAAGAATTGGCAAAATTGGTCCAGGCGTTTTTGAGTTATGCGCTTACCAACACATTTTGCGATTCATTTTTATACACATACATATACATACATATAAGATTATTAATTTGAAAATCTCAGTTGATTGCTATTGTGCCAAAAATTATTTCATGTCTTATTATACTTAAAACTTACTAAATTAGTTTCGAAGCAACAAATTGTTAGCAGACACAACAAATGTGTTCTACAACAAAGAATTCCTTCCAAAAATCAAAAAATGCTTGCACATACAAGACGCACATCCAAATATGCTTAGAAGAGCATGAGTAACGTGAAAATCATTTCAACCACTTCATGTGAAATCTGCTGCCACTCAATGCAGCCACACGTCGTTATGTGACATTTTCAGCCTTCGAGTGATTTAAAAGCCACAATTCATTCATTATGTCGCTTATTTAATTGTCGTTCATTTGCAGTCAAAGTCGCAGCGCCACACTACACGAAGCGAACTTCGCACAAAAGAAGTTGAAGCCATTCAATGGTGATTTGTAAAATGCCACCCCGGCGTATACGCAACATATTCATTCATATGTTCACATGGCTTTGATTTTGACGGCGACAACAGCAGCGGCAGCAGCAGCGCGACACAATTGTTGGCACGTCACAACCCGAGCACGGCGCTGCATTGCGTTGAGTTTTGTCTCAAGTTGTGGCTGGTCGGTCGGGCGCGCCAAGGCAGCAGCAGCCATGGCAGCAATCAACAAAACGCCAAAACGTCGACCATCAAAAACATTATGGCGCAAGCAAATCGCTGGCAAATTGAAGTTGCTGCACAGCGTTAAGCTGCAATTTGTCAGTGTGTTTGCCGCTCCCCCACAGTTATTACTCACACACCCACTCACACGCACACACATAGTCCGTCAGACAAACGAACAGACAGACAGTTGGATAGACGTGCATAAAAATTCATTTGTATGAAAGTGGCGATGACAAAGACAATGTCAATGCTTTGACGCATACAGTGAACATTTATGGTGTATGTGTGTGTTTGTGTGCGTTTTGGGCCATGTACGCCGAACTGCCAATGCGAGAAAAATGGCAAAAACGTTCGCAAAACGATGACATTGCTGTCGCCAACAATCAGCAGTTGTCTATTGAAGATTACATGTGTCTGCATGTATGCGTCCAAGTACGAGGGCGGTTCGATAATGACTTAACCTTACCATCCGAATGAGCCAGAAGAATTGTAGGTCATTACAGCGCAATTTTACCAAGGATTCCACCTTCAAAACTTGAAAAAGTCGATTTGGACGAATGAAAGGAATGAAGGAGATACGTGGAGAATGATGAGACATTGGAAAATTACTTTTTGGAATTGAACATTACCGGATGATAATGGTTGCCTATCCTCGATTCTTAGCAGATTCTTTGTCATTGAAACATAGATCCACTGGAACACAGCAGACCGAGAACAGTCGAAAAAATGGACTTCACCGTCGAGTCCGACCCGAAAAAGGAAAAAAACGGTCATATCGACCGAAAGAAAAGAAAACAAAAACTTTCCTATCGGCCGGAAATGAAACGGCCACAGTTTTTGGGACTACATAAGATGTAACGTGGAGGGAACTAGAGCTGGAGTTTGCTCAAATCGTTCTCAAGATGAATTTGGTCGAACTAGGTTAGAAGCTGCTGGCCTATTCGTATGAATCAGGTTCACCGTACCAGCTTTCTTTCCAAACCAATCGAAACAGTGGACTTCACCATCGAATCTGTCTCCCAAAGAAAACAAAAACTGTCCTATCGGCCGGAAATTGAATGACCAAGGTTTTTGGAACTACGTAAGATAAGACTTGGAAGGATTCAAGGCTGGAAATTGCTGAAATCATCGTCAAGATCGAGTTTGTCGAACTTGGTTAGAAGCAGTTGCTCCATTCGTACGACCACAGATTCATAGTACGAACTTCCTTTCCAAAACAAAAGATACTGTGAACCTCCTCGATAATTTTGGTTCGAAATAGATAAGCTAAGACAGACCTATGGGTTGGAATTAAAATGGCCTTTGTTTTCAGGAAGACGAAAGTTGCAACCAAACTGCGTTATAAGCTTGGAGCTATTACCGCGTTCACCGTATTTTTCATATCCAGCGTACGACCTTTCATTCCAGAGCTGGAAAAGTCATATAATATAAATATGCATAGTCGTGGCTCAAGTATGTATATAGAGCTTTGTGGAGACTTTTCATTCCAAGTTAACATTTTTACTTTGTAGTCCAAATAACTATTGGCCCAACCTTGTACACACATACCCACATATCCAATAGTCGACGCACATATGGCATACCTGTAGATATATGCCCACCCTCCCGACGCCTCATGCCTGCCAGCACCGCGTCGCTATTATAACAGATGACTGTTTGGCTCGGCTCGGCTGATGTGTGTTGACGAATATGTGTGTGCGCGCGCGCCAGAAGAGTGCGGTGAGCGTTGAATTGACGATCATGATGGTAATTTGATTTCAGCACATGAATCTAGTACGACTTTCACCGCCGACTGCCTGTCTCAAGTGTGATTTCTTTCGTCTTTTTGTGTGTGGCTGCCAGTTTTTTTTCGAGGGTTTGTTTTCAATTTCACAAAAGATTTCTCAACTTTTCCACAGGCTACAACACGTGCTGGGTGCTGTCGACGTCGTCGCACTACAAATGCTGCGCCACACATACACACATACATATATACGCGTAGAGACGTAGCAAGTACATACCTGTGACATTTAAAAGCAGCCAGTCAAATCGTAAGTGAGACAGATAGCGCGCCAAAATAAAGGGGACACGATTGGAGACATTTGAAAAACGTTTAAAATTGTCAAAACAACAGACGGTGATGAATAAACGTGACTGCCATCGCTAATGGTCGGCAAGCGAACGAGCGAGTGAGCAAAAGGGACCGGCTGCCAGCAATTTGTCCCATCATCAGTGCGAATGTTGGACAAAATGGCGTAACGATTGCGTGGTCGTGTGGGCTAACTGTGATTGTTTTTCGAAAATTTGTCAGTCTTGCCTTTAGCTAGCCGCCCGTAGTTTTGTGCTTATATTTGACTTTAAATTGATTTCGCATTTTATTAAGTGTAACGCTGCTAACTATTTAACATTCGTTAGTGAGTTTTGGATTGTGTATGCATTCAACCATGTTCGATGGCGATTCTGGTGAATATTGATTTAAATTAACGTTTTTATGACGTTTTACACACGCTTCGATGAGCGCATTAACAGTAATATGTATACAGCTTAAGGTCACAGTGTGATTCCGTAAAAAATAAAAGAAGACGTTAACTTCAGCACCAAACCTCTAATGCTCTTTACAAATACAAAGGATTCCATCTAAGAACTTGATTTTGATTGGTCAGTTTGTGAGGCAGCTACAAGTATATGTTATATTAAGTCGATCTGAACAATTTTATGGAAATCATCAATCCCAAAATCCTTGAAACTATATATTCAGATGAAAAATAGCTTTCCAAGCAAGTACTGGATATCGATCGTTCTGTTTATTATTGTGATCCCATTTGAACATATTCTGGGCCTGGTTCCTCTTCTTGATTGGTGTAGACACCACTTACTCGGTATAGCAGACTGGGACCGTTGCTGTGGGCAATAATTCATTCAAAATTTCATGAAGAAATATAGTAATTTCAGAAAGCTTTCAATACAAATAATTGATCCCGATCGTTCAGTTCACATACCTGGACACACAGATGGCCATGACTAAATCACACTCATCATTTATATATCATAAACATTTTATTGGGTCTCTGACGCCTATCTTGCTCAGAGTGTAAATATATGTGCTACAGGTTAATATCGGTCCTATTAGAATTTTTCATTAATATAAGTCATCTTCGTTTCTTCACTTTTCTGCGAATTATAACTCTGTACACTTAATGGATAAAATCCAAAGAAAGCAACAATAATTGCAACTATTTGAGTACAGACGACAAGTTTATTAAACATACTTATTATAGCCCCGAAACAAATTGCTTTTCAGTATTTTCTTGATTATACCAGTTTCTGAAATGTATACCAGTTTATGCAATTTATACCAGTTTTTGAAATTTATACCAGTTGCTTGTTCGATTCGCAATTCTCTATTAATAGGGAAGCAGTTGTTTTAGTAAATCCTAACATGTTTGTATGACGAATAAAAGTGCTTTTAATGATTGCTTTCAGATGAGATTTACTTCGAGAAAAAATGGAAAAGAGATAAAATACGACAGAGAAATAACGCTTAACTCTACGCTGAATATAATAGACCTTCTCAGCTTTCGTGTGAAAATAACGTGTATTGAAAAGGCTTCTTGAACATTGCCAATCAATCGATCGAATAATTGAGGTAAAAAAAAATAGTTCTACAACGTGATATAATCTCTCCTATTCTATAAAGGCGATTTAGAGATCGTATAAAAAAATTATATAAATTGGCATCTCTTTCTATCTTAACTCTATTTGCTCATGTCATTTTATGTGATTTATACCAGTTATTTGTTTGAATCGATACACTCTACTCTTTAGAGAGTTACAATCACTAATTATGTTAGATAATAAAATCATTCCTAGTGAAGAAATAATCAGACTCTACAAGTATTTTTATAATGTAAATTTTTAATGTGACTTCTCCGAACCTAATTTTGAGCTTGATTTTCCGATCACAGCAATACTCGTACCGACGAACAGCGGTGTTGCGTTCAGCTAAGGTAGAATTGGAAAGCTCTGATATAATGAAAATAGTACAGCACTGGTACGGAACTAACATTTAAGAATTTTGATTATGGCCCATAGCGAATATATTCGACTATACCTTATACAATTTAGGATTATAGTTTTTCTTATAATTAAACGATAATAAAGCTATTAATATTTCCTAACCTCGATTCAAAAAAAATTCTTTGTCATTTTGTGACTGTTGACGAAACATATGTACAAGTAGAACCACTGCAACAAAACAGAGACTGAGAAACAGTCGAAAAAGTGGACTTCACCATCAAATCTGACTCGAAGAAGACAAAAACTGTGCTGTCAGCCGAAAATGGAATGACCAGTTATTGGGACTACATAAGTTGTGACTTGGAGGGAACCAAAGCTGAAGATTCCTCAAATCGGCGTAAAAATAAAATTCATCGTACTAGGTTAGAAGTTGCTGCTCCATTCGTATGACTCAGATACACCATACGACCTTTCGTTTCAAAGCAAACGAAGCCGTGAACCTACCCGATAAATTTGATTCGAAAAAGGTTAAGACTGTTTTAACGACCGTTAGTGGGAAAGGAATTAAAAAAAAGGAAATGCTGCGGAGTCTTCAGCAAACTTAGGAAGATTTTCAGAAATAAAACACATTTTTAAAAACAGCAAGGAGAACAGTCGATATATGCAGATTCATTTCTGAGTTGGAAACAACGACTCGATGGTTAGTGTTTCTGTACGTCGGGAACTGATGTGTTGGTAAGACTACATTACGTGTTTTCATAATCAACATTGAACAATGTGGAATGTGTTCGTAATTATTTATTTTTCACAACATATGCTATTTTGCTCCAGACTTCGGACGACTCATTTAACGCGTCGTTTTAGTCGTTTTGTGATCTTTTGAAAGCAAAAGAAATCATAGAGGGATCAAACCCTTTGGAAACGAAAAATCAAATAACAACAAGAAAGGAAAGGCCGAGTTTAGATGTAACCGTACATTTTAGAATCTTCCAACTCACAAGATTAAAAATTCGTTAAATTTCTTTAAGAGCTGGCAAAATTGTATATTTAAATATTGCAGTTGGGGGTAGTATGGACCAGTTTTATCTATTTTGTATACTATTAATATGCCACATACCAATAAATGTGATCTGGGTTTCATTAAGATTTCCCTGAAGCAATCACATCATCACTAATATAAAGGGTATTACTTTTCGAGGTCCTCCTACTTTTTTAGAGAAAAACACAGAAACTTTAAATTTAATTTTGTGGAACGTTGATTCCACCCGCTCACAAACCACACCAAAATGTTTTTTTCTGAATAAAAAAGCAGCTCTTGAGTCTTTTAAGATTGATCTTCGTCCCAAATGCGTAAATTTTGCTTGTTTACGTACCTATTGAGCCAGAAATGGGCCTCATCGATGAACAAAATTGGTCTCGAAAACGTCAGATCTTCTAGAAACTATTCAAGAGTTTGTGGTTATTGTCCGATTTTATCCATTTTTACACTGTCGGTAAGAGTTTTTATAGTACTTTCGACAGGTGTATATAGGAGATATACAAGAATACACTGAATTTATTAGAGAGCGAGCAAAATAATTTACTGTCGTTGTGGTTTTGAGTAAGGAAATTTCTCTTAAAAATGAATAAATGCATTTAGTAGTATCCGAGAATCATTATCGTCCGAACATGCCTGACGTTTCCAGATTACAGTGGATTCTAGTATAGATTAATTATTTTTTCGATATCATAGAATTTGAATAATGGTATTCGGCTTATATGCCAACCATAAGTACGTAATTGTTTCATACTTCTTAAAATTAAAAAAAAATTGCTCTCAGTGCATCTTTTATTATCAACAACACTCCTTCCAATATGTACGTGAAACTTTTGACAACTTATTTCCCAAAAACGAAGCGAGCGAACGCGCTTAAGTAATATGATTTTGCGAAAGGGGCGGCTTTCGATCTAAATAATCTAAATCAAGAGGCAGCAGCAATGTGACATAAAATGTGTCACTCGAATTCAATCCAACCGTTACTTCCACGTATACAACACAATGCGAGTACCTTTACCGTTGTCACTGCGTTGCCATGGCACCTGACAGCGCAGGATGTGGTGTCTATTGATGAAAGTACCCACGCACATACATATATACGAACATGCAGAAAAATACTCTCACCCCTCGATTGAATGTATAAATTTAAATAAATTATTTACGGCCTTACGGTGGTGGCATAAAGACGTTGCGTGAATTCGTATTTGCGTGAATGAGCGAAAAATTAATTTATGGCAAATATAATTTGCCTGGCGTCGGAACGTGCTGATGCCTGACAGCGACGCTAACAATCACAACAGTTGCGACAGCGTTGCGTCTTCGCAAGTCACTTTGTGCGGAACTTTGCAAGCGCACGATTTTAAATTGTATACTTTTTGGGGCGGCAAAGTAGGCTTACATGAGTACATACACGTGCGCATGTGTGTGTAAATTTTTCCCTTCAAGTAGGACCTAATCGCGCAGAAATATTGCCAAATCCACAAAAATACAAAACATCGATTTCTTTTGTGATTTCGCACACACACACACATACATGCACATTTTTATTTATAGTTTGCGCCTGAATGTAGGCTTCGAGGAATACTATTATAGCTTCGTTTTCCCAACCATTTATTTTATTTTGGTCTTAGTTTCGCTTTCATTTGCACATGTTTACATTTTAAAGGGCAACAGACAATCAAATAAATTATGTGAAAGTATTTGATAAATTGCTTTGCCATTAGCTAGGAAAGTTCCAGGCGTAAGCAGGCGGCACAGTTTCGCCTCAGCGGAATACACTAGTCGGCACAATTATTTTGACGAAACTCTTTTTGACTATTAAACTTAGCATTGCTTGAAATCGTCAAATAACGGTGCGAAAATTAGGAGCAAAACAAAGAATCTATTTTTAGCTATGTGCATGCCAAATTTTATTTTGTTTACCTTTTGCATTCTCTTTCTGCTGATAAGAATGCATGCAGACATCGGCTTTTTGCGTGGCACAAGTATTTTGACAGCATCTTTATAGAAATATTTTCACACTTTTAAGCACGCGAGAATTAAAGAACTTCTGTGTTTAACTTTGACCAGTATTAAACGTTGTTATTAAAATAGAAAGTTATTAAAAATTATTAAATAGCATGGGTAAAATGGCTGAGCTAAGTTTGGTTACCAGATCCTCAATGGTAGCAAAGTTTAACGCTGGAATAGCAGTCAAAGACATTGCCAATGAGTTTAAAGTGTCGCGTCAAACTGTGCACTACCAAATTAAAAAGTTTAAAAAGCATAATGACATGCGTAATTTAAGAAGATCAGGTGCTAAGCGCAAAACAGATCTCAGTGAAGACCGAGTCCTTGTACGGGAATTTAAAAAAAATGTTTTTCTAAAGCCCCAATCCGCAGCAGATCTTTTTAATTTGACAGCGAAAACACCAATTAGCGAGCGCACAGTCCGTCGACGATTAAAAGAATGTGATTTTAAGACTTATAAAGTCAAGGAAGTACCATATATAACAAAAGCAAACAAGCTCAAAAGACTGGCTTTCGCAAAGGAATATGTCCATAAGCCAAAGGAGTTCTGGAGGAGCGTTCTATGGACAGATGAAAGCTCTTTTGAGTATAATTCATCAAAAAATAAATTTTTTGTAAGATTACCAATGGAACAAAGGCAGAAAAGGCGGCCCGTTTGCCAAAAAGTAAGCCATGGTGGAGGCTCTGTTATGTTCTGGAGATGTGTAGCGTATAATGGACTGGGTGACTTCGTTCCTGTCACTGGCTCGATCAACCAAGGCCAATATTTACGGGTTCTAGAAGATAATGCATTTACTTCTGGAGACAGGCTTATTGGTCAATCCTTCATTCTGCAACAGGATAACGCCCCATGCCACAAAGCCAAGATGATTACAACATTTTTGAAGGATGTTGGTGTTACCACTTTGGACTGGCCACCTCAAAGTCCAGATTTAAATATAATTGAAAACGTCTGGTCTCTTACGAAGCGTAAAAGAACAGTATCATTGAATAAAACCAGAGAGGAGACAATTTCTGAGGTCAGTTCCATTTGGGAACAGTTATCTCCAGGGATCATCCAAAATTTAATCGATTCAGTACCGGGACGCCTGGAAAAAGTTATTGAAACTAAAGGAAATTATATATTTTACTAAATTCCTTTTTTTTGCCTTTAGTTTTTTAAGTTTAAACTTTGTTATTCACATAAAAAACTACTTGTCAAAATACTTATGCCACAACATGAAAATTACTTTAGCTTATATTTTTTGAAGTTCATATGACAAAATGTTGAATACATTATTTTTAAGTTTGTATTAGCACTATGTAATACAGAAAAAAAAATCATTGAGTTATATTAAACCATTGCAAAGTTACATAAAAACTTAAACCATTTGTTTTTCGTCAAAATAATTATGCCGACTAGTGTACGTTGCATCGCAATGTTGCAGTAATTTCAACACTTCTATGGTTGGATCTATTGTTGATAAGCTGGCACACCACAATCGATACTCTGATTTTAATGCTGTCATTGATATTTGCTCCTCGAAGTAAATAGTTAAATTTTTTAATTCTTCGGCATTATCAATTGCAGCAAAACCTGGGAGTAGAATTTGAAATGACGAGAGTATATCCTCATTCACTAATAAACATTCTGTCATGTTTTGAATCAGAGCATCAACGCATGGAATAAATATTGTAACTCTGAAGTGGCTTTCAGGGGTTGTGCAAGGTGGATTAGCACGAGTAGTTTGACGCGAAGTCACGAAGACAGTGGCAGCGTTAAGCTGAACAATTGCTCACAGACTCACAGACAATAGACTAAGCAAAAAATCGCTTTTCTCTACCGCTGCTAAGAAGGCTGATGCTTTAGACGAAATGGACCATGTCTTACTCGAAATTATTTCCAAACTTAGTACAATGAATTTGAAAAGCTCCACAAAGCTTATAATGCTTTCATGCCTTTCTATAAACCTTGTTTCACAAAGGCGAACAAGTCGTCTTTTTTTGCTTTCTGGTGCGTGCTTCTGTATAACGTCCTGGAAAGTTGTGTTTGTATTTGAATGGTTTCTAAATAAATTTGCTATTTCACTGACAATACCAAGGCAGTTCCGTATTGAAGGTAATGACATAGTATTAGAAAGCGCAAGGTTCAATCGGTGACTAGCGCAATGAACATATCGTGCTTTTGGATACAGTTGTCTTATCCTGGTTTGCACTCCACTTAAATGCCCTGATATGTTTGCTGCTCCGTCATATCCCTGGCCAACCAACTTCGCCATATCAAGATGGAGATCTGTACAACGCTTAAGTATGACTTTTGATAAGTTTTCAGTCACCGTCTAGTGTAGTTGCGTACGACTGTTATAGGTTTGAGCTGAGTTGTATATAAGAGTTTCAAAAGATTCAGTCAGTGATAAATCTTTTTTATTTGCGATTTATTTAAAAAATTTCCTTATTTCGGGTGGGGCTTCAGCCCTCTAGCCCCCCCCCCCCTGGCTACGTGCCTGATGTTCGTCTTAGAGGGGTTGGTGTTCAGATAAAAGTAAATTTCTTAAGTCGGAGAGTGTGTTCTCGAAGTTGCCTCTACCTACAATAACAATGTGGTCCGCATATCCTCTACAGCGGATCCCATTGTCAGTTAGCAAAACGAATAGGTTATCCAAGATAAAGCTTCATTACAGGAAGGGTAGCACTGCAGCCTATGGGCAAACACATTACTTCTCATCCTTTCAGTGAACTCTGTATCTCCGAAGTTTAGTCATCAAAGTCCTTAAGTAAGCAGCAAAAAGTAATTTCATTCCCCTATTGGTTTGAAGTAATTTACAGGTATAATAATATATGGTGACGAACCAGGAAGAGAATTTTTTGTGTTGCTGAACACATATACATACATGCATTCTTTACCACACCGCAGCTTTGGCTGCTATGCGGTTGACACCGCTAACTTTTGTTCAGGGATGAATCTTAATCGCCTATCCTGGCCCTTGACATCTCCGCCGACTACGTCCATTGTTAATGCTGAGGAAACAGGAACCTGCCTTTTCACAAGAAGTATAAAAAGTTCTCAATTCAATCTCCCTTCTTTAAGGAGTAGAACTATTACGCTCTCGAACTCCATCAAATATCTTGGGATTACGTATATTCTAGATAAAAAAAACTTTGCTGGAGCGATCAAATTGAGAGCAGGCCTTCCAAAGTCTTTCGAATCTGTAATTCATGCCGAAAATCCATTGCCGCAAAGTGACGTTTAATACACAAATGACATCTGTCCTGTAACAACACATGGTATGGTGGTATGGTGGACGGCATTAAAATAGGAATAGGTGCAACGTGCCTACTTGCTGAGGATTACAAGCATAATGAATACTAAAGTCTACTCATGGTCTTAGATAATTGGAGCAAGACTCAGTTTCAGTGCGGGCATTTCCCCAGTTAAGAAGTATGGACCAATAGGTCTATGATCGACAGTTCCAATGAGAAAACCTACATACTCACCGTATGTTTTCTCATTGGAACGGATGATAATGTAAAATAGGAACATAAGCGGGCTTCTTCTGTAGTAATCCATGCGCAGAAGGTAGCTTCAATCTAAATGACTGCAGTTTAGTCTTTCAGGACGAAATTGGTGGCATAACAAAAGACTCCAAATGCTCTTCTGCTCTAAACAACAAGCCAATAAGTCTTCTATCTGAGACCCGAGCGTCAATTAAGGCTCTGGGTAGCGCCAATACTAAGTCTAACTACGTTAGATTGCGCAAGAAGGTAATAACTAGACTATCTGTAGATAACTCGATTACTCGTAATATCATCTGAGTACCTAGTCACATAGTAGGAATAGGAAATGAATAGGCAGATGGGCTTGCCCGTTCGAGGCTAGCTGGACACACAATTTCCCCAGCCCCAGACTATTCAGTTCCTCCAAGGGTTCTTTGGCGTAGTGTTGACGGTGGACAGTCTAAAACGCTTCGACTTCTAGGCAAAAGTAACTTTGTAATATTTTAGAGATCATCAGAGTGCACTTATCTTTAGGATGTCATTTCAAGAAAATTAGAAAAGTGGGCTCGGCGGAATAGAGAGTCTGATGGAAGGATTATGCGACAATGAAACATTTTCTAAGCGACTTCTTAGCCTTCAGTCGTATGAGACGGAATATATTTCCTTGCTCGGAATGTTCAACTCAAAAGACATTGGGCAGCTGGGGCGGTAAAAAAATCAACTTTGAACAGTATCAATATCGCAAACATCCTATGAATGCCCATATAATAGGAAAACTTGTAGATGACATAATTACTCCTTTAGCTGCTGCTTCCGCAGTGTTCGTATAACAGTTAGTAGGAGCTCTGCTTGCTATCTGTAAATGTAGCGTGCTACAGTTTGAATAACAGCTCAGACGAGCACCCAACCTATCCCACAAAAAAGTCGAAAAATATCAATGTCATCAACTATAAATGGCTTGGCATAAAAAAACTGGCAACAAATATATTATATACAAACTACAAATAACATATCTAAGTACATATATAGAGAATTATATATTTTTACTTACCCGAATTTATTTTCATGCCAAGGACATATTTCAAATGAAATCAAGAAGCCCGATTCAAAAATGCCGCAGACTTAGTGATTATGTTCGTGGAATGAAAGGATTAGGGTGTAAAGTCAACATATGTATGTATGTGCATGAGCGTGAGTATATATTTGTGTGCGTGTGTCGACCGAAGAGAAATTGAGAAGCGAATA
This sequence comes from Bactrocera dorsalis, assembly GCF_023373825.1. Taxonomy (NCBI): domain Eukaryota; kingdom Metazoa; phylum Arthropoda; class Insecta; order Diptera; family Tephritidae; genus Bactrocera; species Bactrocera dorsalis. The sequence goes on from NC_064303.1 coordinate 91,875,721, forward strand.
TCTTTGTTGGTTTTCATATTTTATTTTCTCTTAGTCGACTGCAGAAAATTGATTTCACCATTAAGAAAGTAATGCGATTGCTGTTTGGTTGCTGGTGTTGCTCGTGTTGCATATGATGCCATTTATGTTGTACCGTTAGTTGTGTGCTGGTTGCTTCCTTTTGTCTGTTGTGTTGTGTAAACGGAAACAAATACGAAAACGAATACGCAAACAGGATGAATAATTGCATACTTTATCGCTTCGATGGAAAAAATTGTTGCTGCTTGTTTGCTTTGGCTGCGACGTGTTGCAAGTAGTGCTCCAGGGAAAGCTGAAAGTTTTGATAAGTTTGATAGTTTGTCTAACAGGGTTCAAAATGGTGCGAAATAATTTGTGGAAGACGTTGTAGTTCTTCAATTTCAATTTATATCATTATATATGTTAGAGAAACCCAGGACCTTTTTTTCAGCTGATCCCTATGATCTCAACGTCTGATATTCAAAACCGTTTCTCCACCTTATTAAAATTACTTTCCGAACATGCGATTCATCAGTTCACATATACTTACTTCCAAAACTCTGGTAGTTTATTGACATTTTACGAAGTTTAAAGTACATATACTCAAGTGAATTGCGAATTTCAAGTTACCATGGAATGACCCCCTTGAACAATGTGTGCTTAGCAAAGTTGTGGCAGAGTGTGATCTATGATTTGGGTATGGAGTTCTCGTGAATTTATTGCCCGAAATTTAGATGTACGTACGCGTCTTCCCACTAGATTTGATTCGACATGTTTTGGGATAAGCTCTTCAAATTAGTATCGAATTAAAAAATATATACCGAAAACTAAAACTCACACATCTTAGAATCTCTCTCTTTTTAGTAAATAATAGCAGTATTCGAATCGTCAATGCTCCACTCCCTTTTTTTTTTTTGAAGTTATATTGCGGAGTTTACTTTGAGTGAAGTTATTCAACAAAGAAGTTCCTTTCAATTCTGTCTTCAGAATCAAATTTCAGGTGCCGAAACATTAAAAATGTAAGAAAAGGCCTCCGTGATAATGTTTGTCGCGAGCAAGTGTTTTTCATTGGCATAAATTATTCAAAGAGAGACGAGAACGCGTTGACTACGAACCACGTTCAGGACGGCCATCAAGATCAACTGATGATCAACACGTCAATAAAATAATGGAAACGGTGTTTTAGAATCGACGATAAACAATCAGAGATCTTACTGAACTCGTTGGAATATCGAAAGAATCAGTGAAAACCATTTTGAAAGATCATTTGAGCATAAGAAAACTGAAAGAATTTGTTCCAAAATCACTCGGTTTTTTCGAAAAGAAACGTGGCGTTAATGTCTGTAAAACATTGCTTTCCGAGTACCCGAATTTCATTTAACCTATTATTACTGGCGATGAGTCTTGGATCTATGCTTAAAACCCGGAAACAAACGATCAAACGGCCGAATATAGTGACAAAGGTGAAGGCAGGGCAAAAATCACGGCTATGTTGCCAGTTTTCTTCGATTATCAAGGTCTGGTGCACTTGCAATATTTCTGACTACATCGTATAGTGCGGCATCTTTCAGGGCAAGTGAGCAGTCATTTTGACAGCAGAACGTCTCGTTGAGCTCGCAAACTGTACCATCTAACTAACTTTAGTTAAGTAGTGTCCTTATCAGAAACTACCATATCACTCGTTTAGCTGCCTGGGGCACACATATGTATGTACACTGCTCATACCGAAGTGGGAACGAGTTAGATCTCCCATGTTATTTTCCGCTTTTAAGCTAAGACATCTCGGCAGTCATAACTTCTGCGAACCAGCAGACATAGTCGAAACTGGTATTGAAACCGCCTCAACAAATTTATGATCAGCTCAAAGCGCGTTGTCGATTTAAGGTTATCTTTAGAGCAATTTTCTAGGAGTTCTAGGTACCACAGCGGATCGGTGTTACAAGATGTCAAACGACACCTCTTTAAAGGTTTCAAAGATGGCTGTACTAATATCGAGCTTAGAAGAATTGAAACCTATTGCCATCCTTCTAGATTACTTATAAGTTATCCTAAAGACCTGTTTGAGAGCCTGCTAATTTTATGATCTTTTGGAGTGTTACTTAATACTGTGTTAAGATTTCAGTTAGCCAAAACGAATAAAAGAGCTAACAGAGTTGCGAATCGATCAAGCAACTGGCATAAAAACTATTTTTATAGGTTTAAAGTACCCTCCCCTCAATGGTTTTTTTACAGGAGACTAGAAGCTCCAAATCCTAAGCAGAAAAGTAGCGAAAGAAAGCTGAAAGCTATTTTCATTGCACATTTTATACAGAAGGCCTGGAGGACTACAGTGATGCATTTATTGTTGTCAGTATAATTGGTTGTTGTAACGATTACCTGGCCCCGGTTTGGATGGTAAGCACTATATATGTTGTCATCCAGGTCATCCAACGGTAGGCACAGAAAGAGTGTTGTTTCGACGTGGTCGGGTCATATGGGGAGCGGTGTCAGTTGTCTGGGATTAGCAGGGTATGCAAAGAGGTGGTCAGTGTCAAGCTGGGACACATTGCAGGATGGATATATATTTCATATGTCAGGGTCTGTTCTGGATAAGTAGAAGCTTAACCTGCTACAGTATCTAGAACGCAGCTGCGCAAGGGTCAAGGGCTCGCGATTTTCACGCCAACACGAGCTTTTCGTGTACAGTGGGTGGTGGTTTGACTCAAATACGCCATTCACTGAGAGAGAATCGGTAAAAGTGTTAATGGCTGAAGTTTGCTGCGTCCGAAGTAGAGTCGGCTTATTGTTTTATGTGGTGGGCGAAGTTTTGGAAAGAAATTTTGATTCTCCTAGGAGGCGGTTCCGCTGCAAGCACATGCCAGCAGGGATGACTTCTTCGAAAGCACGCCAGCAGAAACTGCTAAGGAGAGAGGTTTATGATGCTCCTTAATTGGGAGCTGTGCAGATGTTCAATGGAAGACATAAAGAGGCATCCCGTTGTGGGCCGATGTCGAACCTTCTGACATGTCTGTGGCTTCCTCGTCTGCGACGCAGAGTTTGTAATACCTTCGACCTAATATCTCACGCGGGAAAAATGACTGACTTGGTTTTCTGCGCTACATTTTCCTGCGCTCACTGACGACATTAATTTATTTTGCAGAAAGCTCAAAATGACATACATATAATTAATTTAATATTAAGGGCTGGAAAAAGGGTGGAAAAGATTTCTTGTCGTCAATATTGATGCACCTTATCATAATTATAGCTCCCTTGAAGTCTTAAGTAAAATTACAGATAGAGCCGACACATTGAAACTCTTTGCCTCACACCATCATCCTTACCCGCCTAAAGCACTACTTCGCACTACCCACCGCCGCCAACAATGCCAAAAAAACAGCAGCAACTAAGCCTTGCGTCACCGGCTTAGCAATCCGAAGCGCCTGCCTCGGTCTCGGTGCCGCTGCAGTGATTTTAATCATTTCAAGCCTTGACAATACATTACGTTGTTATCCGACCACCACGGCAGCTGATGCGGCGCACACACTATGCCGTACGCTGCACATGCACATTGAAAATGTGCGGCATGTGGCATGTGGCAAGCAGATGTTGTGGCATTAGTATTAGAGCATTGTGTGGAAGCGTCTGTGGTTCAGCAGCTGAGGCATTGCGGCCGCAGCCGCATGCAGCGTAAAACAGCACCAACAGCGGCAAGTTGTTGTTGCGGCAAGTGAGGCAACCTAAGCAGCTGCGGCTGCGGCGGCGACGACTTCAATGAGCTGCACAACGCATTCATTTATCTTCTTCGCACGCTTCGTTGCAATTCGCAACGCACAAATGCAATTTGGCGCTTTTCCGTCGCTTCCATTACACTCCCAAACCCCCGAACTCCCAAACCGCTGCCACTCCCTCTCGCCGTGGCGTTCCCGTGAGCTTTTAGCGGCGGCTTGCAGCGTAATGCTGCCACTACGTGCGTTCACCAGCTTCGATTTTCCAATTATCCCGCTGCCATCTACATGATCTCTCAGCCGCTTCGAGGCACCCAAGCAATCTATTGTTGTTTGCCTAGGCGCTGCTCAGCTGCTCAGTTGTTCTGCTGTTCGGTTGTTCAGTTGGCGTTGTATGATGAGCGATGTGCGTTGTGCGTTTGGGGAGCTGTGCGCGCCTTTTTGTTTGTCTAACGGTGTAACTGTTTGTCCTTTTAGAGCATAGCCGAATACGCCGAATGCCGTGCAGTTGTTTGTGGTTGGCGAATGTTCGCCTGATTTTCAGCCACTATTATTCTCAAGCGGCAACAACAGCAACAGCAACAACAACAACAACATCCATTATACTTATGTCTGTATGTATGACAAAAACTATTCATGCAATCTCCATTACATAGTTACGATTCCGCAATTGCATAGTCGCTTCAGTTTGTGCCGTTATGCAGTGTGGCTTCGGTTAGCTGGAAATCGGATGCTTGTTGTTGCCGTAAATCTCCTCGATTTCAATGTCGAATTGCAACATTGTTGGTGGTAGACAACAGCCGTGGCACGTTTGTGGTCAGCTGCAGCATTGAGCTCCAGTGAGTCGCGAGCGCATTTCTGGCCACAATAATCTTATTAGGAATAAGTTGTTCGAACCTAATCAATTACCAACGCAATTACAAACTTTGCTTAATCTGCTTACTACGTAAGCAAACATAAGCGCACACACACATACGTATCGATATGTATACATACGTTAAATGTATCTGCTTAACTCTCGATATGCTTCAATATGAGCAATTTACTTGCTGCAAATATGCTGCTTAAATATGACATAAATTAGTGCTAATTTGAGCATATTTTCTATGGCATATTATATGGCATAATAAACGCTTACAATTATGCCAAATTATCTATTAGCAAAGGGTGATTCATTTCGAGGTTCCCTAACTTTTAAAGAAAAAGCGCAGAGACATAAAATTTAATAGGGAATGTACAATAATATATTCTTCCAAAGAACATTTTTTGGCATTTATTTTTTGAAGTTTGTCTCTCTTTGCCAAATGTTAGCTGCGGCTGTATCTCAGATGGTCCATTCGTTGGGTTCAATTTTCGATGACTTGTTCAAGCCTTTCGGCTGGTAACTGGCGTATGCCACATATAGTGTTTTGCTTCAAGATCTGAATCCACTTAGACTTCAGATTTTGCATATCCCCAACGGAAAAAGTCTAACGATGTGATATCACACGATCTTAATAGCCAATCGACCGACCCAAAACGTGAAATTATCAGCTCACCCAAGGTCTCTTTCAATAAATATGTAGATTGATTAATGCGATGTGTTTTAAGTGGCACAGTCTCGTTGAAGCCAAATGTCGCTGAGATCGCGAGCTTCAATCTTAGGTACCAAGTAGTGATAATCAACCACAAAGAAATATGGATGGATGACTCCACTGGCCCACAAACCAAAGCGTGGTTTTTTCTTCAGGTTCTCCAACCCAAATGGCTTGCTTACTTACCCAATGAGCCAAAAATGGAACTCATCGCCGAACAAAATGTGGTTCGAAAACGTCGGATCTTCTTGGAACTTTCCAAGAACCCATATAGCGAAGCGATATCGCTTAGGAACGTCGAGCGGCTTCAATGCTTGCGCAAGCTGTTGTACGCAAGTTGTTCCATACGTAAGTCCGAGTTGTTGCGAACGGTGCCGAATCTACTCTCCACGGTCTTTGTGTACACTCTCAGCTACGGCTGCTATATTTTCTTCACTGCGTGAACTATTCGGACGAATATTTTCCAGTAATGGTCTCAAGGTAGATGATGGTGTTGCGAATAGTACTCTCAGTCGGCCGATTATGTAGACCATAAGTTGAGCGAAGCGCGCTTCAAAAAGTATTTCTACTTGGATCACCCGTTATATGCAATAGATCTGGTTGATATTTTTTCAACAAAAACGCATATGCAGGAAATGTTCTATGGATATTTCTGAACAACTTTGTCTAAGGGTCTAAAATCGGTTTTAGCCAGCGATTTTTAAGGCGAAGTTTAAAATCTCTGCATAATCGGTTGTATGGGAGATATGGGATATTGTTGTCCAATCCCGACAAATGTTCAATAGAATATCAAAATGCACATATGTATTATATTGACGAATAAATTGCTCTGATCTCTAAAAAGGTTGTTCGGAATGATCTGCAGAATATTTCTCGTCAACGCGATTTTCCGTATTGTTGGCTTATCTTTGCATTAAATTAATAGTTTTTTTTTAGCATGAATCAAGTAAAATATGCACCGTTAGCTACGATATCGTCTCAGCGTTGTACTGATGTAACTAAATTCCTCTCTTATTGGCCGTGCTGGTCGCTTCAGGGCGATTGCTTCCTTTGTGCCGTCCACTTGTTGAGAGTACAGGTCTGGGGCCCTATTTTGTAACTCGATTAGAAAAATAAATTACTCAATTCGGGTTTTTGAATTCGGTAATTCAATTTCCTCATTTCTCTATCCTATTTTTGAATAAAATATTCGCTAGCATTTGAGTTGTGGAAAGCAAACCCGAAAATGTAAGTATTTCTTCTGGTACACCTTTCACATTGTTATAAGATAGATCCAGTTTTCTTATAGAATATACGTATTTTCGTATAGAGGTACAGAATAGTGCCGTTGAATTAAAAGTTTGGCCATAGCTCATAGTAGTTGATTCCAGGCTAACCCCACCAAAGACATAACAAAACCTTCCTTTTCTAACTTCACTACCATTTGCGCTGGTTCTCTTGATGTTATTGTAAGCTCATCTGGGCAACGGCTTTTGACATTTGTTTTATTATCGAATTGGAATTGATGAAAACATTCAGATGCTGGTTACCGAAATGCCAGGTGCGGCTAGAATACTATCCGCTGAATTATTGACAATATACTTGCTGAAACTTTGAATCACCTCTTATTGTCTTGAGCTAAATAAATGAAATTTAACCCCAGATGACAAAAAGTATTGTCAGACAGTTATGGGTATGGGCCAGATAAGTTTGAAAAAAAGCTAAAAAGGCTTCGACTGCCTTATACTGCTGTAGAGGAGCCTTTTTCAAAAGGTGTGTTCTTTCACCGAAAGTGGTCCTGTGGACTCTAGAAAATACCAAACTTGCAAAGAAACTCGAGAACGTTCAACAGGCGGTGATCAAGTGTGGTGCACTAAGGTCTTCTCCAAACATTGCACTTAACGCCATAGTGCCCGTAGACGTCGTCGGAATTTGTATGGCTGCGAAAGTTGCTATCAGACTCGGAGGTTTGGGTTCTTAAAAGAACCCATGTCTGAATACTCGAATATCTTCACATACTTTGACTTCATGCCGGAGCACTTAGATCATTGAGTTGCCAAACCGAACTCTGGTGCCTCATTCTCTGTTCATATATCGGCGAGGGAGTTCTGGGTATGAAAAAATCTTTGGAGAAAGGCGCAGAGAGTTTCTTTAGGGATGAGTCAAGGATTGGGTGTAAGGTTGGTGGAGGGGTTTATTATCAGGAGATCTCTATCAACTCCAGCTTCAGACTTCCTGAGAACTCCAGAACCGCTATCGTTACTACATAGCTAGGCTTCGCGGAAGCTTGGTCAGCGCTTGACCATCGTTACATTGTTGAATTGTTGCTGTATCACCAAAAAGTCTCTTTAGAGCCTTATTAATGGCTTTTTCATGCCCGACTTTTTCATCGAACAAGATCCAACGAAATAATCAATTTATTCAAGAAAATGTTTGACGAGCGCATTATCTCGCGTCGTTAGTCAGTGGCCTCTAAGATCGTGGGGCTTAACACCGCTGGACAATTTTTTTTCGGATTATGTGAATACAATTGTCTACGGAGATAAACCCAAAACGATTGATCTATTGGAGAAGAATATTTAGCGTGTTTTTATTAACATACGATCCGTATTGCGGCAAGTTGATTCTGTCGACTGGATTTCATTCGATCCAGCTGTGGTGGTCACTTGCCTAAAATCATTTTTAAATTATAATTTAAAAATAATTATTGGTCATTAATTAAATGGATGTTTTTCTTTTTGAAAACCACTTGTCTAAAACACACACTATACTCAAATCAGAGAATATGATCTATGCAATTGTTCCTTTTCCAACAAAATTTATGGGGAGTAAGATTGTTTTGAATGCCTTCAAATCAAATCCTTTATGAGCTTAAGAAATTTAAATTCAGCAAAACGTCATTAATGGTACTTCATACTAAAAAAACAAACAAATAAATAGAAAAAATTTTTATTTCACCAAGAAAAGTCAAAAGTTCTAACGAATATGAAAATATAAATCATCTCAATATCAAGTTTTAAAAATGCATTTGTTAAGGTCTTAGTAAAATTGTTTGTTAATATCTTACGATTCAATTAAACCCGTATCTCCCCTTTTTGATAATTTGTCGTACGGGTGGTATGAGTAACCTTTTAAATATACTCGTATTGTATATCACTTTAATATGAATTAACAATACTATTTAGATTCGATCAATATCAGATTTAGACAATACTATTTGCTTAAAATGCTTTCGAATTAATAAAATCCAACCGTTAGCGAGCTATTTTTGTTCAACATTTTGACACAACTACAGAACCAGTCACCTTAGTTCAGCTATGCCGCTCCTTCCACACAAACCTTCACATGCACCCAACACCCACAACAAAAAAAATTATGAATATGTGTATGCACAAGTGGTATTTGTTATGCAAGCATTTTGCTGCTTGTCTTGCAATTCCTGACAGCACCGATTCATTCATTCAAACTATTCTATTGCATTGTGCTCAAGCACTTTTGGAGTCACGTGTGTGCGCTGCATGTTTAACGAAGTATTTTAAAGAATTTCCACATATGTCAAAAAGTTTTAGAATATATTCAACAACTTAAACCGTATGTCAACAAGATCAAAATACTAACAAAAGCACACACACGCATACTTGGGCATAACGGTGTGAGAGACAAGTTGCACGTGAGATGATAGTCAAAAAATGCATTCGCACAGGCGAAAACGCCAGCACGGCCATAAATCAAACCACAGAATGGTGTAAAACTTTATTTTGAACGATTTGCTTTTAGCCTTCCTGCTCCCTTGGCATTGTTGAGTTTTGGCTTTAGCTGGTATTGTGGCTGCATGTGATCCCATTAAGAAAATGTGGATAAAACTTTAAGTTCATGATGGATTCCAGTACAATACCAGCTGTGTGGCTTAGATGCTATTTGTTAAAAACTAACAGGATTGAGGTATATAGTAGAAAGAAAGGTAGGCAATGTACCACAAGAATTCGTACAAGGATATGTTTTCGGTATCTATGATGGCACCAATGGGCTAACTCCGTTTTTCAGGTGCCATCAATGTGAGTCATCTTCCTATTGACTTAAAATATATAATGTTCCTAAGAATGACGGAAATGAAGAACTCTTAAGCCATATAAGATATTGTTGTCATATAGTTAAGCTTTATTTCAACGTTTTCACTCAACAAAAAATATTCCAGTAGTGTTAAATCACACAATCTTGGAAGCCTAACCACATTCCCACGACGTAAGATGATGTGCTCACAAAAAGTTTCCACTAATAAAATGATTGTTTCTTTGTTTGTATTACGTAAGATCGCTCTCATAAACATCCTCAATTTAAGCACAAAATATTCTTTAATTATACCTTTAAAGCGTTCTTCATTGACCGCCTTTATTTTTGAAGAAATTCGGACAAATGACCATCAAGTGTTCTACGGCTGTTGTCATCGCATATTTAAAGAATTAGTGTTCTGCGTCGTCTTCTGTCGCAACGTTATACAGGCATGACGGTTCTTTGACTTTACCCATTCTATGAAGATATTTTCTGAGAAATACGTGTCCGGAGAGTAGCTGTTGGGCAGAAGTTGACTTCCCCGAATTTGCGACTTGCCCATAAGTTTAAATCTGTTACAAGTCTGACTGTTTATCTGTAGCGACTCTTATTCTCCCATCTTCGTTGCCATATAAGTAGCGTGTCTCTCTTTATTCGGTAAATAGCGCTCTTGTTATTTTCATCTGATTTATTTAGCTCCCACAGCTTTTTCCTTTCGTGCGCTAGAAGTTCCGTAAGCCAATACCCAATACCGATTTTCCTAGGCACATCTGCCCGAATCTCTGCTCCGTACAATAAGACGCTGGTGGATCTTCATTAGGAACTTTCTCTTTTCTTTTATGGGCCATTAGTCTGCTAAGATAAGAGGTGATTTTCGCTGCCTTCCTGTGGCGTTCTGGATTTGAACCCTGAAGGTTAGATTTGACAGTTTTCACATAATTTTTTGTGTCCTTAGAATATTCCTAGACGTTTGCATGCATATTATGGTAGGAACTTCCTTGTTCGTCGGCAGTAGTAGCTCTGTTTTTTCTGTAGCGCGCTGGGGATTATACGAGTCAAGCCATGTTTTCGTTCAATCATGACCTGATTCAGCTTTTTTCGGACTTCCTCTATGTCTCGGACTGCGATTTCTGCTTCTAAGTTGTCCGCGTATTTAGCTTTACTATTCCGTCATAACTAATGTCCCACAGGCCTGGGCCTAATATGGACCCTGGTGCTGCTCCTGACGTAACCTCTATTTGTCAAGATCCCTTTCTAGTCTGGTACAGCAGTTTTCTATTACTAAGATAGCTCCGTACCACAGCATTTAAGTATTCGAGGATTCTAAAACTTTTTCCATCTCGTGCTATTGAAGGCGTTTCGAACGTCTAAAGTCGCCACAGAACTTCTTGCTTGTATTTGTGACATCTACGCTTTGCGACTTCTACACTTTCAACGACGCTTCGGATATCGCCTAGAGTTGGCCTTCTGGGTCTTATAAAAATGCTTAGATAGACTTAAGTGTAAGGAAATGGAAATTTTTTAAATAAATGCTTTGCACTCAACTTAATTTATTTATTTTGAAATGGTTTCTATGCAAGTTTTTAACAATTAAGGCTCATTACATTTGTATATATAGCAAATAGCGAATGCATCTGGAAAACATTTTTTTCATTTATTGAAATCGGAAATTTTTCAGCGATGGACAAGCTCTAATAAGAAAATCGAAGGGAAGCAGCAAATGAGCAAGAATCAAGGGAAAGATGTTTTTTATTTTGTTTTAAAAGAGCAGTCAGATTCCCTTAATTCGAGAAAAGTCCAAGACTAAAAAAACTGTATTATTATTTAAAATCCATGTCACTAACGACCTTGACAACAATATTTCAAATTGTTAATTTTTAATGTCTTCATACTTACAAACCGCGTTGCCATAACTTTTTTAGTGGAGCTTTTATGTCTTGTGCTCCGGCGAGTAGAAAAACACGTGCTTGTTTTAAAAAATGTAATTTTTATTGATTTCACTTACATATTTGGGTTTACACAAATCACATATATCTTTTTTAAATTAGATTTTAAATAAAGAGTTATGCAAACAATGGTATTTATATGATCTAGCTATATATTAACGATCTTAGTCAAAAGAACATAAGAGGTTTAGTAGTTTTTTAAGGATATTTTAATATAATCATAGCTTGTGGCAACTTTGAAACCTTTCCACAGTATGCTTTTAACTTAAATAAATAGGAAAGAAATTTTTGAAGAAAATTTTAATGGTTTGATATATTATTATAATATATTTGCTAACTAAAAATAATTGGAAAGGAAAAATATGCATGAATATTTAGAAATGAGACAAAAATTATGTTAAAACTTATGTGTGTTGAACCTCAGACGGATTAAATATATTTGAAGCAGTAATGTTAAAGAATTGTTCAAGAACTATTCCTGCAGGAAAAAAATATAATTTTTAAATACATTAATTTTTTAAAATTAAAAAAAAATTAAATTTTAAAATTAGAAATTAAAAATTTTATTCATCAACATATATATTAACGATTTTTTTTAAGTCAAAATTAATAAAAAATTAAATAATAAAATATTTTAATATAATCATAAATTTAAATAATTTTTTTTAATTTTTAATTAAATTAAAGAATTTCTGATCTATTAATTAATATATTTTTAATTTATTTAAAATTTTTACTTAAAAATTAATATTTTTTGTAATTAAAAGCTAAAATAAAAAAAAATAATTTCAAAATTAATGTTTTTTAATTAATTAAACGTTTTTGAACCTCAGATTATTTTTTTAAATTAAAATTGTTTTTAAATTAATTAAATTTTTTTTAGTTAAATTTTTTTTTAATTTTTTTGTTTTTAAAAACTAAAATAACAAAAAAATTAATTAAAAATTAATTTAAAAATTTTTTCAACAACTGAAATTTTTTTTTATAAAAAATTAATAAAAAAATTAAATTAAATAAAAATAATTTAATTAATTTAAATTTAAATAATTTTTTTTAATTTTTAATTAAATTAAAGAATTTCTGATCTATTAATTAATATATTTTTAATTTATTTAAAATTTTTACTTAAAAATTAATATTTTTTGTAATTAAAAGCTAAAATAAAAAAAAATAATTTCAAAATTAATATTTTTTTAAATTAATTAAACGTTTTTTAATTATTTTTTTAAATTAAAATTGTTTTTAAATTAATTAAATTTTTTTTAGTTAAATTTTTTTTTAATTTTTTTGTTTTTAAAAACTAAAATAACAAAAAAATTAATTAAAAAAAATCGAAAGTGAAATTTAAAATCGTCAAAAAAAATTGAAAGCGGAATCCAAATACAAATTAAATTAAATAAATCTTTCTTTAAATTATTTTTTAAAATTTAAATTGCTTAAATTAAAACCATTTTACTAAACATTACATTGAATCTTACATTTTAGTTTACATTTTCGTTTTTCCGAATTTGTATGTAAGCATCTCTATACATAAACTTAAACGCAGTTCAAAATCAAAAAGATTTGGAAACAAATGTATCAGGTTGTACAAGTTATCCTGAATAATAACAGATATACATATAACATTTAAGGTATGTATATTATACATTTAAATTACTTAAAGAAACTCTTCATCGAATGTGGTATGAGCCCTAAGCCTTGCAAATACCGAGTTATTATCCTCTAAATACATAAAATGGCTTGCAATGCAATATGAGAAAGCAGAGCTACATATCGTCACCAGAAGTGCAAAACAACGTATCATCAAAAAAATCGAAAGTGAAAGTGAAAATCATCAAAAAAGTGAAAACGGAATCCAACTACAAATTAAAAAAGAAAACTGAGACTTTTTCAAAAAAATGCTTAAACCATTTTACTAAACATTACATTGAACTCTTACATTTTAGGTTACATTTTCTTATTTATTTGTATGTAAGCATCTCTATACATACTACTTAGTGTCTACGCATGTATTTATTTACAGTTATTCATTTACTTATTGCCGAAACTCTTGACTATTACAATTCATGCTCATCACTTATGCATCAACTTATTTACTTAGTTTATTATCTGATCTGTGTATATCTGTATGAGAATACACCCTAGCGAAATATATCTCTTAATTGTTTATTAATTATTTTTAGAACACACAGCCTTGCTTTGTTTTTCTCTAAAAAATTACATCAATGAATTTACACAATAGGTAATTGCATGCAATCATCATCTTATTTGCTTACGCCTACTTCAATGTACAAGTACAACTGATATTTTATACTACATATTTCAATATAAAGATTAATTATGTACCCTAAGTATACATAATTACATATATGCATATATACAAACATACAAACATATATTGACTGTACCGGAAGATATGCGCCGTACTTTTGGTGCGTGGTTTTAAATGATATTTTCTCGGTAAGTTTCAAAGCCAATGAACTTGCGGAACACCAATTTTTTGTTGGTTTGAAATCAGTGAACTTTTGGAACACAAACCGTCTATTCATGAAGAAAATAATAATGCATGAGCTACGTCTGTTGGTGATGGAAAGCAGAAACAATTTGGAAGAAAGAGTGTCCTCTAGACTTACCGTAATATTTTTTAACGAATTGTCTTCTCAAAGGACATATGAACTTACAGTAAAATCTTGATCCTCATTTGTGAATGAAATGAAATTCAATCGTGAAGTTAATTGTGAAGTCATGAGTTTAATCGTGAAGAGTTTGTCATTTTGTAGAATTAGATTGAAGGTGATACTAGGAAAGTTCTGGAAAAGTGATGCCGAAAATGATTATATATTAATTCTAACTGGGTTGGTTTTAAGCCATTTTCTAGAAGTAAGAACCTAAACGTCTCCTATTAGCAAATATCAGTCAATAATTGAAAGACAAAGCTTCCATAGTTGAACATTTTATACACAGAACATCTTTCTAATTTTCCAGGCATTTTCAAGGTAAAGTTTTGTATCTCAACCAAGGAAACACAACAGTAAGACATAATTTTATTCCTGAACGATGACAGCAGTAGATCTACTATTTTGAAGCGCCGCCTTCTTTCAGTGTGGTAACTATCGACTCCGATAGCTCAGCGATATTAGACTTGAGTACGTCAACTGTGCACATAAGATTCCTTATCTCTAGCATAAAGTTATTTTATAATCAGACTGGCGTGGGTGCCCAGCCAAAGCGGTTTTTCGTAACTCTAAAGCTGATGAGCTTGCGAGAACAGGTAGTTGAGCCTACGAAATGGTAATGGCTAGGAGCTCCGTTAGCTACTTGTAGCTTACTACTGGACTGCTGGACTTCATGACCAGCTCAGCCAGCTTTAGTCAACTACAAACAACTGTGCGGCTGGCCCAGGGTAAATCGAAAGAGATTTAGGGATCTCTATGATCTCGTCAAGGGCTAAATAAAAATAAGTTTACCGACCCCTCATCTTTAAATAGTTGTAGGAGATCGAAATGGACTCTGTTCGATCGGGTTTCATGCGGAAAATGTGAGTATTTTATCGGATGTCAGGTGTTTCAGCTGTCTGGAAGAAGATGACAATGTCCCGCTTTATCAGATCAAGACAAAAACACCCCGAATGTCATATTTTTAGAAATCCAGGTGAAAAAATGAACATAGAATTAAAATACCTAAGTAGATTTGTGATGTGTTCAAGGGTCGCAAAGATATGACTCCTGTTGTCTTTCCAAATGATAACTCTTAACGTAGTTAATTTACGACGACAGCCGACATTTTGCAGTGGTTAGGAGAGCGCTTTAAAAGTTTATAGAACTATGTTCTATGCCTATTTGAACCAACATCAAATAAAGTGAGTTCAATTATCCAAAAGAAAGCCTCAGAATGCAGTTCTGAAACTAGTTGGTCGGTATTTTTCGATTAACGACGAAGGCCACAAAAGCAAAAGTATTTAGATAAGGTATAAATACCAGTTGCAGATATGTATAATATATATTACCTAATCTGGGTTCCGGGGCATAAAGCAGTATCCGGAATGAGCTGGCGCACGAACTAGCCAGGCGTCCAGGATGATGGGGCCAGAACCATGAATTGTGGTGGGGTTCCACACTAAAAAGAAGGAAGCAGGAATGCCTTATGTTAAGAAACACCTAGTACGATACAACTTCGCAAGATTTAAGGAAATGTCGCGCTCTATACAGGGCACTACAGGCTCAGGATTCTGCGACATGGAACAAGTAATTATAGAACACCTAATTCTAGATTGCCCAACAATTGACAGAAGCAAGCTCAAGGCCTTATGTTCCATCTAAGTGGGCAGGGATAACATCATCTCAGTCGCGTCCAGCAGGCTCCTAGAATTGTTCAGAATGTTGGACCTATGTGACCATATGTGATACAGGAGAGGGCACAATAGATCATAGGTCGCAATGCAAAGCCTAAATTTTTCTATCTATGGCATGGTATATATTAAATCAACCTTATCCAGCAAATATTATATTATAATTATAATGATTTGTGCTTGCAATTGGAATCACTGGCAAGGTTCACAATTTGGAAACTGTGCTTTTGTGCACAGCAAGTCATAACTGAAACTGTACTTAGCACATACATAGATATATATATGTATTTTCCGGCACATAAATATATATGTATGTATGCATATGGTATATGCAAGTAATTACATTTTAATGATTTTCCCCTTCATCTCGGCTTACTCATATAAACTACACTTCTGCCAAACTCTTCCAACATCCCCTAAGAGAGCATGGGTTGGTTTATTAAATATTAATATGTACTTAAATTTGTATTTGTATTTATTTACTAAATGCTTTAAAATGTTCTCTTAAATTTTTATATATTTTTTCTAAGTCTATTATTTCATTTAACCTAACTTAACTACATTTTAAAGCCACATTTAAACATTCAAAGCAATTACCATACGATAATTTTGCTGAAATAATATTGGTTTTTGTTTTTATTTTTATTTTTGTTTTTATTTTTGTTTTTGTTTCTATTTTTATTTTTGTTTTTATTACATTTTCATTACCCTCTCTCTGCCTGCTACGGAAATTTATTCAACTACCAAAAGTTAGCTCTGCCTTTAATTTCCATCGATAATAATAAAGTATGGCAGCAATGCGAGCCTTAAGCTTCAGCAGCTGAGGTTTTTAATTTAGCGTTGCTTTCGCATTTGGTTTTATTAATTTTTACTTTTGTTATGGAAATTTGATTTGTCTGTGCGCTTTTTCTTCACATTTCACTTTAAAATGCCTATTTATTTTTTTTGTTAAAACTACGTAACCAAATAAATGCCAATTTGCTGTGATTTTTTTTCCAAATATTTTCAATCAACTCTCTTTTATTAAATTTTCTCTTTCGAACAACTGTTTTTTAAATTGTACTATTCTATTTATACATTATTTTACAAATTATGACATTTTACATTTTTTTCATCAGCAAATATTACAGTTATCAATGTTTGGTTTTTTTCCTATTTGTATACTCTTTTCTCTTCAATTATTATGCAGATGTGTTGGTAGCATGACTAACAGGTTGCCAATGGTCCGACGAGAGACTAATACCTGGAAAGGAAATTGTTTGTTGTAGTTTATGGATTTACTTTTTATGTGTTCGATTGCGGATTTAAAGTTGAGAAGGGAAAATTATTTCAGGGAATTAAAGTATATAATTTACTAGAACCTTTCTTATAATACATGTGTCTCAATATGTATAATAAAATAGTGAACCAGAATTCACGTATTTGGGTCAACCAAAGGGAATTGAAAGCTCACTATTGGGTAGTCGAAAAAGTCTTTTTGTATTTCGACCGCTTTTCGTAATTTTTCCGCTAGAGACATTATTCCATCAGTGTAGAACTTTCATTAGTGTAAATCGAATTTTCAAAATACGAAAAGACTTTTTCGACACAATATATATCTATTTTATTCATTTTTTTAAACGCAAAGTTAGAAAGTAACCAGAAAAATACTTAACACCGAAGCAATTTTACCCTACACAAATAAAAAAGTTTTCCAAAAATGAATTCGTTTTAATCCTTCAGTTTGTATTTCAGCTACATATAAGCTACTAAGGCGGCGTGATATTGATGATTCCGTCAAATGAGTAGTTACTTGGGTGAAAACACATCTTCAAAACTTCAGATTGATATCTCAAAAATGGAGAAACTATTTCGTGGACATTCAAACAATCGGACAAACTGGCAAAAGGACAGACCGACATGTCTAAATTGACTCAGCTCTTCACACTCATCATTTTAAATAGATTTTATAGGGTTCCCGTTTGCTGCTTGGTGTTAGAAGCGTCATGGCAACTTAATATACCCTATTCAGGGTCTAATTAATCAACATAAACTAACTAATAGACTAACTTATCCCGGAAAGCTGTAGTTCATGCTTTTTCCTTGAGGTAGCCACCTTTGAAGTTTACTTTTAATTAAAAGCTTCCCTAGGTGGCGCTGTGTAAGATTATAAACTATTTTTATGATAAATTTAAAGTGATTTTGACTTGTTACATTATACTTACCGTGACAACAAACTTTATGCGCTTTAAAAGCTTTGAATAGGCCGCCATTATGTACGAATTTGCTGAAAAGAACAAATAGGCAAAATATAGAGTATAAATATGTAACTGTAGAAGCTTATAGTATACATATGTATGTATATACAAGCACATATTTTGTATATTTTATTTTTCTATATGTTTGTACTATAAATCAAATTTTTAATAAGATTTATTTGAAACAAAATCCTAAATATACGTACATATATTGTATATTGGCCAACTACAATCATAAATTAAACATTAAATAAAATTAAATTAAGTGAAAAAATAAAGATGTGTGTTTTGTCTATGCTTTCTCAGTCTAGTTACTTTTTATCTAAATATGGACAGCGGATCAGGCAGTGTAGGTAGGCAGCTAGGTATCTATACGACGAAGTTTACAGCTTAAAAGGGCATAATGAGGTGAGACTTTTTTGCAATTATTCTGTATAAAATGCGTTTTTGAAATCGATACTTGAACATACATATGAAAGGGGTTCCAAATGACGCGTGCGTCGTGTTAAGCTATCAGGTTATTTTTATTCGATATTGCTTGACATTTAGTCATGAAAGCACATACCCCTGAACAACGTTTACAAATCGTTCAACTTTATTACGTTCACGTTCTGTAAAGAATGTGTTTCGCAAGCTTCGCTCAACTTATGGCCAAAATAATCGGCCTACTAACTCGCAACAACATCACCCATCTTAAACCCTAGCATTCATTATAGGATAACATTCGACCAAAAAGACCACGTCCAGCACGCAGTGAAGAAAATATAACAATCGTAGCTGAAAGTCTACACGAAGGTCGGAGAGAGTCAATTTGAATCGCAGCAACTCAACGATGAACATCTGAAACGTGGCCACAGCCAACATTTCGAGAAGATAATCTTCAAAAAATAAATGCCAAAGAATCTTGTTTCGAATGATGATAAACATTCCCCAATAAATTAGAAGTTTCGGTGTATTTTCTTTAAGAAAGTAGGATCACCCTTTATCTTTCGACTGTAGTAAACTTATTCTAATCATAAAACAATACAAGCTTTTTTTATTTTGATTTTGTTCGAGTTATCACAGTTTTTAACAGGAACCACCACTATCAGTCAGCGTTGGGGTTTCTCAACAAAAGTTGTGCCTTACGAAACCATAGATAAGACAATACTGTATGGTGTATTTGTCTGGTGCAGGGTCCTCAGTGAAGCCAGGCTCGCTAAACAGCTGGAACGTTCAGCTCATATTGCCACCAGCCGTGTAATACGTACAACACCAAGGTTGACACTTAATGCTACTCTACACGCGAACATTCCAGGTAGTGGCATTGCGGCGAAGATTGCATCAGACTTCGAGAAAATAAACACATTAAGGGCTGCAGAAAGGCACATTCCAAAATCCTCTCCCACTTCCACTGGTTTCCTGATAATATAAATTGCGAAACCTAATCCTGGTGGCATCTTTACCGCACACATATCACATGACAGTTAGACAGAGCCTTTGGAGAAGAAGTGGAATGAACTATTTCACATCAGGAGCTCTCAAAGAACTCTTTTTTCAGGTTACCAGACCTCTGTAGTGTCTTTCATGCAGAAGTGACAGCCAACAAAGTAGCAGCAACTACAAAGTGCGGCTCCTTTTAAGAAGGTATACACCCATTCCGATAGTAGAGACCACTCAGACCTTGAGAACGCTGACAGGGACCTCACCTCATAGAGAATTAAGCTACTTCCACATACCATATGCTTCGCGACAGCGAAATCGTCAGGAAAAGTAAAGGCAAGGAAAGACATAATTACCCAATTTCCATCAAGATGGAAATGAGCAGTGGTGCTCCTGTCTTCATGCATTGGAGTGCTGAATCTATAGACCTGGCGCAAGCTCAGCAAGCGGTTCTTGTGGGGCCTTCTAGCTTAGAGTGAAACGTTACAAGAATTCAGTAAGGCTCACATCGTTGCAATGAGAGGCATCCTCACTAGACATTGCCTCCTAGGCACTCACGTGGGAGCCTTCAACAATCCGACGAATTAGCAAGAATTGATATTAACCGCCTCAATAAATTTGTGGCAAGTTCTAGGGGTTTTGTCGATAAGCACTGCAATTTTTTATCCATACCTAGGGGTCCTGGTGCTAGTTCGGGCTGAGTGACTCTATTAGTCACTCTTTACTCCCGTCCTGCTTTATGGTGGCTAGGCATGTACAATGACAAGATCTGATGAGTTGGTGTTACGAATTTTCACGAGAAAGGTTCTGAAGAAGATTTATGAACCTTCGCGCATTGGCAACGGCGAATACCGCAGTCGATGGAACGATGAGCTGTACGAGATATACGACGACATTGACATAGTTCAGCGAATTAAGAGACAGCGGCTACGCTGGTGAGGTCATTTCGACTGAGTGAATGAAAACACTCCATATCAGAGAGTATTCGACGCAGTACCCGCTGAGGAAAGCGGAGGAAGAGGAAGACCTTCACATAGTTGGAAAGACCAGGTGAAGAAGGACCTGGCTACACTCCGCTAAAACCGCGTAAGCTCTGCCTGCGCCAAAAAAAGAAGAAGCACCGAATTGTCAATCTTTGGCTTGGATTTGTTCCGCTTACTGGACTCGAATAAAAACAAAATGTTACCTCTCTGGCACTGTGCTCATTCCCAACTCTAATAAAATTTATTTTCTTTTAATATTTAAATAATTTATTAAATATGGAAAGTAAGCACTCAGCTCCCTCATTAATACCAACCTAAGCACATGTGTTTTCGTAAGCGAAAAAGAAATGTTCGCTCTCTCATCGCAAGCAAGTTCGTAAAGTGCATACTAGTGTTAGCATGAAATTCCTTGCCAGCACATTCGTTTCGGAACGTCGGCTCATTCATCGCGTCTGTCGCTGCATTTGTCACATGGATTGCAACGAGCTGATGAAAAGAAATTCTCACTCACTCCACGGCGCTGATGATTTTTTGCTGCCACAACGTCGCTGCTGATAAAATTTATTGCACTTTATTTTTATCTTAGCTCAACAAACACATTGCTTGCTTTTATAGTTTTCGAGCGAAGCGGCAGCGCACAAAAAGCGGAGTCGTTTTAGAAGAGATTAAAATGCAAAATATTTCCATGTAGTGGCCGCCGCTGCATAAATACAGAAATACGGGCAAAGCATGAGCGACTGAATGAATGAATGCATGAGTGCATGAATGCTAAGAAGAAAATAGAAAAACTCGGAAATAAACTTCGAAATAAAGCAAACAAATGGACAGGACAAGTGCAGAGCGGTGATACGGAATGCGATGGCCAGCAACTTCAACGCTGTAGTTGTTGTTGTTGTTGGAGACGACCGCAATCGAGTCGACAATGCAGCGCCGTGCGACTGCTTGCATTCCTAATTGCAGCTCGCTTTTTTTTCCCTGCCTTCCATTAAATGTGGCGAGTAAATTAAATGACAACGCAAAGCCAAGTAGAAGAAGCAGGAAAAGCAGAAGACAGCGTAGAAAAAATCCACTCAAACTTATATTTATACATACAAAGGAGACTTTGTTATGGCGCAATCGTGGCCAAGGAAAATTATTTCAATGGCAAGTCGACTCGACGACGGATAATTGTCAATTTTTCTTTTCAAGTTCAACTGTTGAGAAATGTTTACATTTTCATCTAGCGCTGATTATGGTTTCGCTCGAATGAAATGCAAATGCGGCATGATTAAAGTATGACTAGAAGAGCGTACTATAAAAAATGTATTTTCATTTTGTAAAAAGTTTAAATATTTATGAATCGTTAGCTGAAGTGTCATCAGTATTGTGGGTATTTTTTAATGATTCATGTACTTAGATGGACCAAGTTCATTACAGCCTTGAAAGCATTTCAAAGTAGTGATTTAAATATACATTTTTTTTTAATTGTCAAGAAAGTGAATTAAATTCATGCAAAATCTATAACTAAAAATTTAAACAAAGCTTTACGGCCTTGTAAACGTTAGTCCCCGTTTTGAAGTGAAGTTCAAAAATCCAACGCTAGAACGCAAGAAGGCATCAGAAAATCCACTCGCTTGCAGCCGGATGAAATTTGAATAAGGGTGTCCTCCGTAACAAGCTCATCTGCTTTGCAGTCTGCCGATGATTTAGCTATGAACAAACACCCATACAAATCTGATGTGTAAAAAGCAGTCAGCAGCTCTCTGGAGTAGGCTGCACTTCGGAGCGGAATATCTATCGCTACCTTGATTGAGGCCTCCTCCGTTTGAAAGACTCTACTGTGGTCTGATATCCGGAAATCAGAGTTAATGGAGTGCTCGCGACGAAATACTCCACCTCCTACTCTATCTCCTAACTTCGATCCATCGGAAAAGAAGCTCACTGTATCTCTTCTCCAACTGATTCGGCCTGCCTACAAAGACCTAGTGGGTGTGTGAGCAAAGAAGCAGTTTGAATTTTGGTTACTCAGAGATTTAATTTAATTGAAATTTAATGAAAACTTAGACTTTGGCGACTTTTTCTAATACTTTAATTTCCGGTCGAACACGTCATCTCGAAACTGTTCCCATAAAATAAATAATATATTTTAAGTAAGTGGATAGAAATTATCATCTGTAAATATCTTTCTAATGTCTGCAAAACTAAACAAATTCAAAACTTAATACGAAGGTCCACAAAGTTGATTTTTGATTTTCTTTACTCTGTGATATTTGAAGTTACTATCGATCGTAAGAAAGTCTTTAAATATTTTCTTAATAATTTTTCCAGGTAACATCGAATCAGAAATGACTCTGGCCTTGCCGGAGTCTATTGCACGGCGCCGGATCCCAAGTGAGCCGTCAAGCTTTCAGAATACTGCAGTGTCAGACAGGCGGAAGTCTTTGCGAAGCAAAAACAGAAACAGCTAGCAGCGTATGAAACAACATGAAGAATATAAATATATACGGCGATGTCAATTAAAATAATAATTTTGCATCTTATTGCATTGGAGAATATCCTTAGAAGCAGGGAGGTAGTAGATAAAATGGCTGTCGGAAACCGGCTACTTATATTACGGGTTCCATGCCACGAAAAAAGTCGGCAAACAAAATAACTGATGTGATTGCCAAGAGTTCTAAGTCCGCTTGCCTACCGAAACAGTACAATAAATACGTACTTAAGTCACTAAACCGATACACAATGAAATATCCGAAAAGGCTGACAGACGGACCATGGTAAAATGGAATGCCTTAAGAACATGCAGTCTCGCTAAGAACATGTGCAGGAACTCCGAAGAAATACGCATGATTTACTTATACGGTCTCCAAAGGAATGCAGGTCGGTTCCTGGCCTATTAATAGTTAAAAACTTACTGGAATAACAATCGTGCCAGATGGGTATTAGACACGACGATACATGCAGAAAGTGATTGGAAGTATACAAACATAAGATAGATGCTTAACACCTTCCATTCTTGTGTGCAGTCTTATCTTGAACCCGTCTTAAATTTCTAGGAGCTGCGCAGTGCAAAAAACTATATGAAGTAGCAAAATTAGATATCAAGTCGCGCTTAAAGTTCGCAAAAATCGCTGACGTCCTGTATGACGAATAACCAAAATTGAACAAAATCTCCATCTGACAATACATACGATCTATCTCACATTAGTTTGGAGGGTACATCAAGCCAATTGTCTATGCTGATAAACAAACTACGACTGATCTATGGAAAACTATCATTCCTTGTCTTAATTTCAAGATGAGAAGCAACATTTTAACGACGGGAATGTATACCTTCTTACGAATGCAGTCCTGAGGGTGATAAATTCAAAATTCTGTTTAATTCCATTACTATTATTGATTCCTGTTTTTAAACAAATGTAAGCACCCTTTGCACCGTAAAAATTCGCAATACTGATTATCTTCCATATAATTTTCCTCCCCAATCACACCTCCGAGGATATCGCCATATATTGTACTACAATAGTACAATAACAAGAGGCAGTCCAGACCACCTTTCCGCACACGTGGTGCGTCACTTTCTCACCATAGCATTGTAAGGAACATTTAGCACGTGACCTAAATTATTGTGCACAGCCACCAATTAGAATTAATTTTCAAATTTCTTTGCCCATTGACCCTCATTAGTTGGCCAGTAAGTAATATTTAGCTATATATTTGCTTGGGTTAATTGCCTTTGTGCTTGCTCACCTAGCCCCAAGAAGCGTCGTGGCAACAAAAGCCGACCGTTAAGCAACAATGCTAATATTTCACTTGCCACAGTGCAGGTGAGGGTTATTAATACGCCTTAGCCACTAACAATACTAACAATGGCGGTTATTAGGCGAGTCAAAGTTCAAATTTGAATACAGCTGTGGAATCGCTTTGGATAAGATTAAGATAAAACTGTATGCTTTAGGCTATATACTAACTATATTATATATTAAATATTAAGATTTAGCGATTTCGGTGTTTTTTTATGTCTTAAAAACAAACTTTTTTTATACCAAGAACACTTAAGTAAGAAAATTTTTAGAAAATTATAATAATTCCTGGCTCACTAAAAAGTTTCAAGGAAGCTAAGTATGAAATTATTATTGATAGAAGAAGTTACTAATAATTTTCCATAGCCAAAGTATACTGAAATCATAACTTTTTATCATTATTAAAAAAAATTGAAAAATAAAGGTTGATCCAAGTAGAGGTACTTTTTCCAATAGCCTTTTTTTGAGCCGTGTCAAGCTGTCATATTATTTTTATTCGGTATTGTTTGTAATTCCATCATGGAAAGACTTAAGCCTGAACAACGTTTACAAGTCGTTCAACTTTATTACGAAAATTCACGTTCTGTAAAGAATGTATTTCGCGCGATTCGCTGAACTTATGGTCAACGTATTCGGTCTACTGAACGTACTATTCGCCATTCCATCTTGAGACTTATCATTCATTATTGGATAATATTCGACCGAACAGACCACGTCCAGTACACAGTGAAGACAATGTAGCAGTCGTATATACCAAGACAGTGGAGAGTCGATTCGGAGCTCGTGATCTCGGTGACATTTAATTTCAACAAGAAAACGCCATATTGTATCTAATAAATATTACTCAGCAAATTTGAAGTTTTTGTGTTTTTCTTTAAAAACGTAGGGAACCTCGAAAGCATTGCTTCTAAAATAGTCAGCTATGAGATTTATATTTAATAGTTCTAATTGGAAAACACTTTCTATAAAAAAAAAGTTTCACATCAACGCTTTCAAGGCTTGCTCGTATTAGCTGGTCTCCCTCGTCTACAGCTCCCTTGATAATTCGTAGCCTAATAGCTAACGGCTCGAATGGAAAAATGGGATTGGTGATGTAAATAACGATTCCTCCTTTCCCTCATCTCAAGTGTTACACGCCAATAGAAAGAAATGAAAGAAAGAATCACGACTAGGGAAATGTGAGCTCCCTACTAGAACCAACCAAGTTGTCCAACTAAGCAAAAAGTTCCAGCGCTACCAACTTATTCTGCTCGGCCGCTGTGAAATCAAATAAGCTGACTCGGATGAAATCAAAACAACAACTGACCCGAAAATTCCTTTTTCTGCTTACCGACCCTTTGAAAAAGAGAGAGTGCGCCTTTGAGTTCTCCTTTAAAGTCAGCTGCAGAGGCTATTTTAGCATGGAAAGTTCAAATTATAATAAGAAGGCCGACTTCAGGCATACCCAATAAAGCGTTGTGACATCATTTTGAAGGCTAATGACATCATCAGCTGTGTTTTTACGAGAGAAAAAATATCAAATTATCCATTTACTAACAAACCCACCAAAAAAACTGAAAGGCAAATCATTAATGAAGATTATTCAGAGAAATTGTCCTAAAATAATAGCTACTTGTACTATAGAGAAGGATTAGAAAGAACCTACTCACTTTTGACTCGTGTCAACATAGGAAAGTTATGTCAAAGTCAGCTATTCTCTCGCCTTCATGACTGGGTAACAGTCCACTCCAGGAGTATTTATGACTTCCAAAAATAGTTCGACTTAACATTCTATCTAAAACACTCTTCATTTGCCAATTTGATGCGACTTAAACATAAGCTGCCCTTGATTCACTAAGTTTTAGACAGGATTTAATTGAATAGACTAGACCGACTCTTAACGCAGACTGCTGATTGTAAAGATAGCGAGCAGAGAAGTGCGAACCGGATACGCCTACAAGTATTGCTTCAAATAGAAGCCTCGTAACTTGAATATGAAAAAACTTGGATATGAAAACCTTTTCGCATGAAGTCCTCATAGTATATTAAACTCTATCGTATATTATCGCCCCATAACTTTTTCAAAAAAGAATTAAATTTTAACAAAGCTTCATATAAGTTTAGGTAAATATTATATATACAACTAACTAATTAATAGTTATCTAAGATATAACCAGAGGCTGAGCTTTTTTAAATAGTAAAAATAATGATATTTACAACTTCAAACAGAATTCAAATATCGTAACTAAATTAAACACTAAATAAGTCAAATACTTGAATATATGTATGTGTCTGTGTGCCAAAACTGAAACTAAGGAAACGCAAAAGCAAATAAAAACACAAAATTTATACAGAAATTTCAAACAGAAACAAAGCTTTATTGATATAAAATACAAGAATATATGTAGAGTAGTTGCATAATCGGTGTAAGCACGCCCCCGAAACGTAATGAGAGGCACGTGATTGCACTTTACAAAGAACAAAGAAATTCATCAATCGTAATTATAATAATCATATGTATATATGTATATATAGATAGATAATGCATTAACAAAGCAGTTTCAAATATATTGAAAAAATAGGACTTACAAGTAAATGTGCATCTGTATGTGTGTTATGTTGTAATTACCATAGGTATGTATGTAAGCAAGTAAAATGAGAGAAAAAAGAGAATGAATAACGAATTAACTTCCAGCAAATACATGAGCATTATACAAATGAAAGGCGTAATACGAAAATTATATACCGTTGTATTGCAAACTTGTAGTGGTGCACATACAAGCTTATGCGTGTACGTAAGGAAGTACCCAGCAGGAAATTGCAGATTATGTTTGATAAATTGTATTTTAGATTAATAATTGGCGGTGAAGTTGGTTGTTTATTATTGGAAATTATTATAAATTGATAATTTTTGTTAATTAAATATCAACAAAAGTATTTTTAATTAACTTAAAAAAAAATCAAAAAATATATAAATTGTTGCGAATTTACTCCTTACTAGTTTACTTTACTAGGTTCGTATCTCTGTATTGACAAATAAAACCGTTTAATTCACTTCAACAAAATCTCTTTATTTTACAACTCGTCTACGCTATAGCAGTTTATTCTTAGCACTGGTTGATTACGTTGGCGCTGCCACGGCTTATATAGCCACGCACTCCTCGCTGATGCCGACGTGTCCTTCTAGAAACATAATGCTATACGGCGCCAAATTTAGTAAATTTTTTTTTTAACAACCTTTAATAAAAAATTTTGAAATATTATATTTTATGTTGTTTGAAAATTATTTTTTTGAAAAATATTTTAAAACAAAAACTAGAAAAAAAAATATTTTTGAAATCAAAAAAAAAAAAATTTAACAAATTTACTATAGCATTTTTTTTCTGACTCATGGAAAAAGAATTTGTTTCAAAATACTTAAAAAATGTATTATTTATTTTCTTTATTAAGAAATAAGATTTAATATTTAAAATTTTAACAAAAAATGTTCACAAAAAATTACAAAAAAATATAGTTTTTTGAGAAAAGCATTGCAGCGCTTTTAAATAAAATTTTTTAAATATAAATATTATTATATACATATTATTTACCAATTAATAATTTTATTGAAAAATATTTTGATTTTGATTAATTATAATTAAGTTTTTTTTTCAAATTTTAAAATTTTTTTAAAGAAAATTTTTTATAATTTTTATTTTAAATTATCATTTTTTTAATATGAAATGATATTTAATTTTTATGAAATTTTTGTGCGAACAATATTTAAACAAATTTTAAAAAATTAAAAAAAAACATTATAATTTAAATTTAAATACGCAAATTTGTAAACTATTTTTTTAATAAAAAATGTTTTAGAGTTTTTATTATAAATTACGAATTTTTTTAATGTGAAATTTTTGTGCGAACTAATATTTAAACAAATTTTAAAAAATAAAAAAAAAACATTTTAATTTAAATTTGGATATAAACATTTTTAAACTATTTTTTTACAAAAATTTTATAGAACTTTTAATTTTAATTTAATTAATTTTTTTTTAATATGAATTAATATTTAATTTTTATAATTTTTTTCTGCGAAAAATATCTGAAGAAATTAAAAATAAAAAATTCAGAAAATTATTAAAGCAATTTCTTCTCTCTCTTCTTCTTTTTGACTCAAGGAAAGGGAGCTGACTATTAAAAAATTATTATTATTAATTATAATTATTAAAAAATAAATAGTTTTATAATTATTAATTTTTCTTATAAAAAATGAAATTTAATATTTAACAATTTTCAAAAAAAAAAATTTTTAAATATAGGTAAAAAAAATAGTTTTTAAAAAATATATTTTTTTTATTGGGAAAACATTACACCGCTTTAATAATATTACTATAGTTATTAATTTTATTAAAAAATATTTTGAAACAATTTTAGAAATACAAATTTTTTGTTTTTTTTTTTGATATGAAATGAGCATACATTAATACTTAAAAATTTTTTAACAAAAAATTTAAGTAAAAAAATAATGAAAAATAAATTTTGCAAAATTAGAACACTTGAGAAATATTTTTTTAGTTTTATAAAAAAAATGTTGTTATATTAAAGAATTTTGTTATTAAAAAATATAATTTAGCAATATTGTGGCTTTAGAAAAATATTAATCAATATTATAAAAAAATTGTTATATTATCAAATTTAATGTTAATATAACAAATTTTTTTATTATATTGAATAAATAATTTGTTAACAAATTTTTTGTTAAGAAAAAGTATTGTAAAATTACAAAAAAAAATTTTAAATTTCGAATTTTGCGATTTTTCCCCATATTTCCTGCCAGGTCTTCACATATTTACCCACACAAGTCTGCATGTATGTGCTTATTTTAATAAAATATAAAAAAATCATATTTTACAGCTTGTCAACCAAACGCTTTAACTAACAAAATTTGTGAAATTTTTGTGTTTGAAACATAATCGTGCAATTTTGTCACAGAAGTATCGAATTTTTACAACAATTATTTTGCATTTACAAAGAAAATGCATAAATTATATATTTTTAGTGCAGTATGTATAAAACGTTGTTGTTGTAATGCTTTTTAAATATTTTAAATTCACAAAATGAGCTTTCAGCAAGCTTTGTGCACAAATTAACACATTGAATTTCAATAACTTTGTGACAGTTGGGTTACATAAGTACAGTTTGTCCAGCTGTACGTTTAAGTATATGCGCACACATACTTGCAAATATAATAAATATATATTTTTTTCATGAAAACATATAAACATCATAACACTTGCTTTAAGTCTTTGTGAGTGTGTATGTAAAAGCATAGCTTCAGGCTTAAAAAGGGCTTAAGCGCAAGTGTTGTTGTTGTTGCAGCGACAGCTACGCCTATTCAAAGTGAACGCAATTCAAATATCGGCTATACAACATGAGAGACAATGTAAAATTTATTAACATTCTGTCCGTACAAAATATGAAAATTCGTTGTTCGTTTATGTGTTATGTAACATAAGTGCATATAAGTATTACATAAGTAAGATAAGATAAGATAAAATAAAAGAAATGAAATTACAAGCAGCCCGTGGGCAACAGTTAACAACTCAATTCAACGTCGTAAAAATTCTATGCTATTTTGTTTCAATAATTTGAGATTGGTTTACAACAAATTCGTGTAGTGAGAACTTCAAACAAGCTAATAGCTACAGATAACTTAACAACTAAATCCAATATAGATAATAAACAGAAATATTTTTTTTTGCTTTTATATTAACAATTCAACATAAAATTCAGTTATATACTCGCATATTCATAATATCATCATATTTTTTAAATTTATTTTTATTTGCTTTGTAAGCAAAACTATTAAAACTACAAGAAAAATAATAAAAATAAAAATGAAAAAAAAACATTGTGTACAGTTAAAGCTAAGCTTCCAGTTAATACACATTAATTCAAAAACAAATTGGCCATAATTCAAGCAGTTACACGAACGCCTGGCATTTGAGTAAAGTAAGCGTGTGTGTGTGTATGTGTGTAGTTAAGTGTGTTTGTGTGTGCGTATGTCAATAGTAGCTGCATAACAGTTGCTTTGCCTGTGTTCCTACCTCCCACAGCAACAGCATTCCCCAACACCGCCACAGCGTACAGCCTTTGTTTGTTTGTGTTGCTGCACCTGCAGCTGGTCGACATCAATCCAGTTAGTTCAAAATGTTATCCGCTATCTCTCTTTTATCCATTCTCCACAATTCTCTACAATTCTTCAATTTCTAACTTCAACTCTTTCGTTCCGTTACACGCTCTTAACTGCCGCTCTTCTACATAATCCTCAACTTTGTGCAGCCAACTTCGCGTTGCGACTCGTTGCTGTTACGTTGTCCCCTAATAGGGCTTTGATGCATCTTTGGGCTTCTTTAGCTGCACCTTCAAACGTTTGGTGCCGACTTGGAAGCCGTTCATCGCTTTAATGGCCACTTGCGCTGATTCGGGATTATCGAAGGAGACAAAACCGAAACATTTGGAGAGATTGGTTTGCTTGTCGATGAAGACTTTGGCGGAGATGACATTGCCAAATGGCAGGAAAGTCGATGCCAAATCGGTGTCGGTGAATTCTTGCGGCAGATGGTAGATGAATAAGTTACAACCTTCGGGACCTGTAAGTGCAGGAAAATGCAAAATATAGTTGATTCGAAATAAAAGTAGGCTTATGTGTTATTTGGTTATGATTATAGTCATTATAT
Source organism: Bactrocera dorsalis (assembly GCF_023373825.1). NCBI lineage: Eukaryota > Metazoa > Arthropoda > Insecta > Diptera > Tephritidae > Bactrocera > Bactrocera dorsalis. Next base: position 91,906,441 of record NC_064303.1, read on the forward strand.
TGATGTGAATGCCAGTTGTTACATATCTCAGTTTAAGAACATCAAATGATCAACTTCTTCGTGAAATATTGTTTTATTAAATATACAAATAGAACAAATCTATCCGCATTTGTTTTAAGTAGAAAAACGCGTTCTTGCTCGACTCGTACCGATAAAGCTGAATTTTTTTCAAACAGACTACCGTAAACAAGTCTCTTCAGACATGCTTGGCCGTGCGAATTCCGATCGCACATTCATGGAAAGCATTATAACTTCTGTTAAGACACGAGTTTATGAGTTTGACATGCAGACAAGTCAATAATCATAGGAATGGAGAGAAAAAACTAACCGAACCAAAAAAAAAAAAAAAAACGCCAAAACCGTTCAAAAGGCAAAGATACTCATTGGTCTTTTCGATATTGGTGCTTTGGTGTATCATGAATTTGTTCCGAAGGAACGGACGGTCAATAAGGAGTTCTATTTAGCCCCTTTGCGTTAGAACATCCGTTGAAAACGGCCGGGATTGTGGAGAAACAATTCACCGATTTTACATGATGATAACAGACCATCACGCTAAGCCAAAGATGCAATGAATACCATCGTTCAACCACCGTATGTACCAGATTTGGGTTCGTGTGGATTTACTTGTTCCCCAAACACAAATTGCCACTCCGTGGAGCTCGTTTTCAGTCGATCGAAGAGATAAAACAAAATTCGCTGAAGGCCAACCCAAAAATCACTTACGATAAGTGTTTCGAGGACTGGAAGATAGTTGGCATAAGTGTATCATCTGTTGGAGACTATTTCCGGGTACTTGTTTGTCAAAAGTCGAATCATATTTTTAATTTCACGCCGGATTTTCAAAATTAATTAAGGAATGACTAGTCTCACTATCAGTGTCATCAACATACTAGGTGATAAATCTAATTTACGTGCTTGTGGAGTTCGTAGAAAGTTCTAACTCTGATAAGTTTGTAAGCCCAGGCAGTAATATGAAGACAATTAGCAGAATGTGAACGAGTATGAGCTCCGCGGCCTTCTTGCGATGTCTTCAGTTTACATGAGCTTGGCGAGCTCAACTTGGCAATTTTTGCTAATATAAATATATTTCCTATTGTCAGCATAAGAAGCCTTTCCTTCATTGCTGCGATCTCCACTTGGAAGACACTACAGTGATCTGGAGGTCGCAAAACTTCAACTAATAGTCTCGCTCGAGTATCTAATTTGAGCCATATCCATATATGCATATACCAGTGTTGTTGTCCACCTCACTTCTTACACATTTTTCTGTGCAAGCAAAGGCTATATTGGGAACCGAATTTAACTTTAATTCTATGGGATTTCGAAATACCGTGGTATTGGGTAGAAACGGGAACATACCAAACATCATAGAATGCACTTTTTTACGGACTACTAATGGCGAGGATAACCTCAGACTAAGAGCTGACTCGTTGCTGGTTGGTTAGAGAACAAACAAAACGGTTAGTGCCTCATACGACGTTGTTCTAAGAGCCCCAGTGGTACACATACTTGCTGTTCTGTGTATGCTTTCGATACGAATTTACTGTACAAGTGTGTCAAAATCGGCCTTACAAAAAATATTTTTTTTTCAGAGCAGATGAAGACGGTACTTTTGAAATTTTGTTTTCAAGACACGAAAAAAATCAGTTTTGTATCGAATTGTGACTGAGGATGAAAATGGATTTATTTTATGATTCTTAAGTGGAGAATATTATAAGTTAATCCGGGACAGCCATAAGCATCGACTGCTATCCCACCTGCTGTATTCACCAAACTCGGGCGCTTCCGGTTAGCTTATGTTTCCATCGATTGGACACGCATTGGTTGAGCAGTTGCTGGGATTCTTATGCAGAAATCGAAAATAGGGTATCTGATTGGCTTGCTTCAAAACACGAACATATCTATTGGCATAGCAGCCAGAAATAGCCAGAGAGAGGTCAACGGTCATTATTTTGAATAATTTGTGTTTTTTTTTTTTAGTTTGTATTATCTTCAGCCCGAACGTGAATGTAAAGCCGTATTTTATCATTGTGATAACTTTTATCTATGGAGTTACATGGCTTTACGAGTTTCAAAAAAAAAATTTTTAACCTATTAGTAAATTCTACAACTCCTCTAGAATATAGAACTAAATTTGTATGTTGATCCGAGTAATAGTGTCACAGATACAGCCTTAAGAACTTGTGTGCTGGAGGTAAGCTAGGCTAAGTGCGTTGTTTTTGAACGCGTTTTTCTCGAAACTGTGCTTTTGAAGTCGGGTAACAAGATTTCAGGAGAACTACTCAACCAATCTTAGTGAAATTTTACACTGGTCTTTGAGATATAATTCTTAAAGACTTGGTCGAAGGATTTTTTCGATCACAACTATTTAAAAAAAACAGAGAAACGTCGCGAATGTTTCGCTGAAATTTTAATTTTCTTTGTAAAAATGTCTGCAAAAAATCCAAGTTTCAATTTTTTTCCTCCGTCCAAGTTTTAAGTTAAGGTTTTAATAAAACACGTATTTTTTCACTTTAGATAATCCGAGGGGTCATCGGAAGTAGCGTCGCAATGGCCGAGTTTTAAATATTTTTTTACAAAAGTTTCAGTATTTCTCTTCCATTAGTTATGTTTGAAACAATAAAAAGTTCTAATAAAACATTTAATTTTTAGATCACAAAAAATTGTTGAAAAATTCTGTTTTTTAACCGAGGAAACCCATATAACCCCTTAAGTCCACCAAATTTATTATTACAGTTATAAGTACCTGTATGCTTGCATATACCTTTATTATATAACATTATATATCTGTTTAGCTATTATATTTGCGCTTCTGTTAAAGTTCTTAATAGTGATTTTGTGCGCCCCAGTGTCATAACCTAAATATTCTATGCAAAATATTTACATATATAAGACACAAACATTTTAGGTTCTTGCCACAATTTGATGGAATAAAGGCCAACATAAGCTGTCGGTAACTTAATTTTTAGTGCTTTTCACATTTTAAAAAAGAAAAGGGTGACTTCCGGTTGCGTTACACTTTCGGTTTGGTAGGCTAAGCGTCAAAATTGGGCAATTATATATACAAATGCTATCTAAGGGCTTAGCTTTTAGTGTATTAGAGGTTATATAAACATATTAAAATCCAAGCCATTTAAACTGTATTCTATGACACAGATATTAGCTCGAAAAGAGACGATGGAGAACACACTAACTTACGATTTGGGATGAACTCATTTCCGTTTATTGTTTAATTATTTTAGTAATACTGTTAAATTTTTTTTTTATTTTATACGTTTGTAAACCGTAATGGATATATACATTTAATAATAAAGGAGGTAGAAAGCAATAATATTCATTAAATTGATATTATATGATCTCTCTTAGACAAAATTCTTCAAACAAGCGGCGCCAAAATAACCGAGCCGCTGCCATGCAGCACCCTAATGGAATTATCTTGAGCTGCTGCATTTACTTGCGGCACTAATTGGCAATTCTATAAACCAACTGATGCTGACGAGCTTTATATTTTTGATAGCGCGCTTTTAGGCGCCCCTTACCATAAACATACTGGACTAAAATGGCAGTCGTTGCCGCTTTGCCGTTTCATTTGCCATGTTCCATCGCCAAAGTTTTTGAACCGCTTACATCAAAGCAAATATGTATATGTATATGTGTGCTTATGATATTAAGCACATATATGTGTATGTGCTTACTATTTAGCACTTGTTTCAGTGCACACAAGTTGCCATGGTGCAATGCCAGCGACTCAATGTGCTTAAATTCTCATTAAAGCGCACAGGCAATATAAAATACACGCACACATACAAGCGTACAGTGCAACCGTTTTACATATTCGCACTTAACACCAAATGTATACAGTTAGATACAGCCATACATACACGTGTTTGTATATGTGTGTGTGTATTTTGTGCTCATGTCTGCTTTGGTAATTTAGGTTAATTTTCTCCGGCTCTCATGTGCTGCTTTATTTACATACTTTATTATGCGGCGCTCCCGCTTTTCTGGTGATTTAACTTTATGAGTGATTTTGGCGGTTTTTACGAGCATTTAACAAAACAGTCAAGCAAAATTTAATTGGTGTTAAAGTTCATTGGCTCGTTACGGCTCATGGCTCATATGCGTTCACAAACTCATATTACAATAGCAACGCTGTTAGATGACATTGCACCTTATCTGTCATTCTGGTGTTTACACGTGACACAACAAATTGCTTTGCTTCTAAGCATATTGCCAAAATTATGGTTGTGTTGAGAGTTTAGACAAATTTTCGAAAGAACAAACTGCCGAGATTCAAAAATGGAGTGTAAACGCGAAGAGAGAATATTTTATGAAGATGTAGGTTATTAAATCATAGTTGCTTTATTACGTATATGTAAATTGGGAATGAAAATATTTGAAAGCTCTCAACGTATCCTTGACTTTTGATCTTTTTTTACGTGATTTATTCGGCTTCGGTTCACGTTTACCACGATATTCGGCCGATTGATTTTCTGTTTCCGAGTCGTAAACATAGATCCAAGACTCTTCGCCAGTAATAATACGTTTCATGACAATCTGGTAGCATTGTTTCACAGACGTTAAGGCGACGCTGGTTTTTTCGAATTTTCGATCAATCGACCCATACAAATCTCTCGGTATGGACGGAGTCATTGCAACAATGGTATAGAATGCTCTGTCTATCCGTGTCATGACCAAAAACGTTTTTTAGAGGGTGCATGGAGTTGAGCTAAATACCACACTCATTGGGAGAAGCTAGGTTAATTTTCCTATCGAAGGTAGGCAGAAACAACGCAACACCTCAAAAGAGTTTAACTTTATAAGTTTAACTAAATGCTAGAGAAGATCTTAGACGCGCATATAAGAGCCGCAGCGCCTCCTAGAAGTTTCTCTAAGGCGCACCACGCATATACGATGGGCAGATTAGGAGAGACTGCACTCCATACACTGGCATTTAATATCGAAAGGGCTATTGAATATGGGGAGTATGCTCTTGCAGCATTCCTAGACCTTTCTGGAGCGTTCAATAACCTCTCCACAGAATTTATTCTGAAAAGTATCCAGTCGGTAGGTGTTGATCCCGCTATACAACGCTGGATCAGAAGCCCTTTGACCTTTAGACGGATAAGACCAGAATGGAACGACGCTAAAATTACCAAGAAAGTCTCTAAAGGTACTCCTCAAGGACTCCTGAAGTTCTATCTACCTTCCATGGACATTAGTGTTGAATGAACTGAGAAGGAACTTTGAAGACAAAACTCCTAAGATAGTGGCATATGCGGATGTCATTGCATTCTTAATAACGGGTAGGTGTTTACAGACCATTAGCAGTATTATGATCTCCACTCTCAGTACAGTCCAGAACAGGGCATCGGTAGCGGGTCAGGCGTTGAACCGACTACATTACCCTACTTTTCAACTGGGAAGAAAGGTTCAAAGTAAAAATAGAAAAATATGGCTGATGTAAAGGTATGTTAGCTACGCGCAATATTCCAAACATCTATACCGATGGCTCGAAAATGTAGGATGTATGTATGTACTTAGGCATAAGGCAACCTTCTAAGTGCCGGCCCACTGTAGTATATTTCAAGTTGAGGTCTTTGCTATTGCGGAAGCAACGGACACCAATGTACCTGCAGACAATTCCAGAGTCAACATCTACGTAGACAGCCAAGCAGCAATCATAGCAGTAAAGTTGTATTGCATATCGGCCAGAAGTGTCTTGGAAAGCAGGATAGCAGTGAAAAGTGTTGCCAGAAGCCTGCAACTTCTAATCTACTATACAGGTATAGAGAAGGTTTGTTGAGTTCGATTGAATAACTACCAGAGGATGAAGAAAGCAACTATGCATATACACGGAAAGTTGGGCCGCATTCCTTAAGACTACTACCGGATTTTCCAATAAGGTTCAGGTAAGTGTTGCTGAAAACGAGCTCTGTAATAGAGTTAAGTCTTTTAAGAGGTTATGGCAATAATCTTTTGAAGAAATACACACCAACTATCTCGAAAAAAATATTCCTGCGAAGAAGACAGCCCAAAAGATTGTCGCCCATGTCCGAAGACATATTGGTAGTGAAAGGTGGCGCCGCCAGTTCTCGAAGTTTGTTTTAACAACTGGTATAGTTTGTTCGATTAGCGACTAGTATCTAACGCTTGGTGATGGGAATACGCCTAGTATATATATTTGATAGCGGTAGATTATCTCATTGAAATATTGACTTATTATACACGATACTATTTTTTATATAAGTATGTTAGCTTCGAAATTAAAGATAATACTAATATCCGGAAAAAATACTAGTACTTTCGCGTTATAAGAACCTCCTACACTCGGAGCCGCCTCTTAAAATTTCCTTTTCAAATTTAGTGAATAAATTTTGTCAGCATCTTTGCAAGTTCGCTTCATCCTTCGATAAAAGCCATATCAACTCAATAAACTCGTTAAGAGGAACTCAAAATAGCATAATTTCGATATTAATTTATATAATTTTCAATTAAACGAAACACCAGAATAAAGCATTCGAGTACATATGTATGTACATATTAGTACGCAGACAATGACCAGAGGCAATGTCTTGAGACTTGTTTGAAGTAAAACATCTACTTGTATGTGAAGTGGAATGGGTGCAAGCAAATTTTAATGCAAGTATGTATGTATGTATCAAAATATATGCACACACTGCTGCGATGGTGTCCAATAACGCAAATAGGCCGCCTAATCCAGTATATCGAAGATGCGCCATGCAGGCATTAGTATTATTAATATTATCGACAGTTGCCAAAGCAGCGGTGCAACATAATGCCCTCAAAGAGATTTGTTTGTAACAGCACTTTCTAATTAGAACAACAACAACACAACAGCTACACGCTAAACATACAAGCCATGCGCTTATCATTAGCTAGCCATATTGCGTAACTGAAAACAAACACGCACCGTTATGTCTTAAGCTTAAACACAATGGTTGCGTTTAAGGCGAAGCGGTCGGTCTTCATGTCGTAGTTAATAATTTTGATGCGATTTTTGTTTATTGATATATCTTAATCAGATAGCATACAGTGAAATGTGAAAATCACTGTATTGGGGAGATGGTGGTTAGGGGCACGTGTGGACCTATCTAAATTTCAATAACAAAAGTGAGAGTCCTGATGATACAAAATCAATCGAAGTGACTTTGCTTTATAATTTGAGTAAATCTGGTTTAAGGGAGGTCAGTTAATATTGATTTTTGAAGCAGGGTTGCCACATATTACGAGCATGTTTTGTGTTAAACTTTCTTTTGATGACTTTCTTAAGGTGTGAGTTTTTATAGTGAACTTTCGTATGCTGGTTAAATTCAAAATGAGCTTTTATGAAAGTGGGCGTGGCTGTTAATCGATTGCTTTCAACGTGCTAAGTTAAATTACTATATCGATCTTACTTGGACAGTTTAGAACGCCAGTCCGTGTGTAACCTAAAACTCATCTCAATCTTCGGCGAACCAGTGTACGTGGCTGAAGCTGATATAAGTCATCTGAACTAATTTGTGATAGATTCACGTCTACTGGTTCGCCGAAGATAAGATTGCCGAGACGTTTCATTCTCAGTCTTGCAAAAGATAGATAATGGACAGAAAATTGCCTGGATGTTTCTCCTCCATACAATTCCAACAATTTTTAGTCTTACTGCACGAATTCCTACGGAACATTGGAGTAAAAACCCCAACTATTGGGTAATAATTGAACTTTGGTAATTAGTTTAGAAGATCTCTTGCGTTCCACTCTAAGCCAAAAAGATCTTGCAGTCACACCGGAGCGTTGACCAGTCGTTGACCAGTGACTGCTAAGCAAAATCCATTGGTCCAGTGCTAGAATGCAAGATGTCAAAGGAGATCCAACTCGATCCCATTCCAAAGTGAGCGGGGCAAGAGTGCTTCCTCTTATCTGCATTGCAGTCACCAGCGATTCTGCTATGACGGCTATGAGTATAGTGAGGACAGACACTCTTTGACTACATTAATGCGCACAGTTAGCGAGCTCACCGTTAGTATTGCCGCTCTACTGTCGGCGTAAATGCTCACCTCCCTGAAAGGGACTGTATTTTGTAGCAGTACGATTACCGCCCTCTTAATAAAGTACACTTCTGCCTGATAAACCACTACAATGGTCCGGTAGAATAGAGCTCAGATTGAGCAGAGCTCCTTAAAATTTTCTCCTCCAACAATCCCTTCTAGTCTCGACTCATCCGTCAAAAAGGTCACCGGGGCTATCGCTGGACAGTATGTGAGCAGATAAAAGCCGCCACGAGTAGTCTCTGCGACGAAGTGATTCAAGTTTTCAGAAGTGTAGTTGAAAAAGGAGAGAATTTCGACTTGTCCAATGGACTACATGATGCAAGTATGTAAACTCTAATATTTATTTCTCAATAATTGGGAATTTGATGGAACCAGGTTATCTTGCTACCAGTCAGCGGAATTTATTGAAGGTTTGGATCAAATTGATGGAGACGAATTTAGCTTTAATACCGATACAGTTTGGATGAAGATTTTCGAGAGAAGAATCACGGTATAGAATCCATTCAACACATTTGCACTAAATAACCGTTTAAATTACAATTATGAGACATGTAAACACAGATAGAAAGTGGTCGATGTCAAGAAATGGGAAAACCAAACGGGAAAGCTTTGTGCACAAAAACCCATAAAAATTCAGCTTTCATGTCCTCTGTTCAAAATTTCTGCCTTAGCCACTGGCTAGCATTGGAAAGCACGTTCTCGTAACTTCGCACAAGCATACAAAGGTAACAGAAGCGACACACGACGACGACAACTCGACAGCTCTTTGACGACTCGCCTATCGGAGGCAAGTTAGGCGGCTGACATGCACGTACACAAATTCGTTTATAGTTGAAGAAGCTTTTTGGTGCTTTGAGCAACGGTATATTGCTGTTACGATATCCTTGTTGGCTACGCTGTGGTCGCAAGAGCGTCTATGCGTGCGCCCCTCTTCACATACACGCACACTCACGCACATCTATCCATATGTAGACATGCAGAGGCGGCATTCTAAAGTGAGTAGCCTCTCAGCCTTCGGACAGCTGTGTGCGCGCGAGGTGAGCCTTGTTGCCGCTGCATTAATGCATTTACTCATACAAAACACTTTGGCGTTGAAAATTTCACAAGGCTCTTTGCATGGGTGGCATGCACCAGAGCCGCCTGTTATATACAATTACAGGGTGTCACGTGCGTGTGTGTACGCATAAACGCTTTGGCACTTAGGTATGCAGTTGGAGTATGAATTTCGCTTTAATTAATTTAAACACAACAGAAATTGCATTAGTGCATCAAGGCGCGAATGCATGAGGCGGCGGCACATGTGTGACAAAAGCGGAGCGCCCGAAAGGGTTGACCGGGTCACTGGCAATGTGTTGATTGTATTACCTCATGGGTGTACATTTATCTATGTGCTTGTATGTGTGCGTGCTACCTGTAATGGATTTATTTGAGGTCATTAAGGTCGCATAGACAAAGGCGCTTGTGTGGATGAGCGTTCATAAGTCATCATTAAATGCACTTAAAATCCGAAATGAAATGGGTGTCGCCGCATTAATATGTTGAAATGCTATTATTTATTGCGCTTAATTGACGGAGCGGACTTGTTATTTGACAGCTGTCATGGGTGCATAACGTCGCAAATCACTGCTAATTAATAATGATAAGGATATATTCGGAAAACAGTTTTAGTGAAGAAATTTTTGTTATCAGGATACCTATTTTAAGACATACATACATTTAAAGAACATTTAACGATTTGGTTTTCCAGGTTTTTCGGGTTCTGGTTTGAACATAAAACTTCACTATAAAAAGATTTGAATAATTTTGCGAAATTTTTATCCACCACTGCTATCACAAAGTACCCAAGACATAACTTTCTGTGAAATATAATTAACTTCCAATCCATTTTGTATACTTTCAACATCTTTTCGAAAAAAATCACTTCTCAGCAGCACAGAGCTGGAAATCTTTCACAAGATCAGTTTAAAAGGTTGAGCTTAGAAGACAAATATCCTCAATGAGTACTCAAAATCCTCTGCGTGGAAATAATAATAATAATTTCAATATAAAATAGAGACATTTACAAGGCGGAAATAAATAAAAGACTTACGAAACGTCGTATAAAAGAGAAAAATATAAAGAAAAGAGACGGATAGAGAGGGGTAAAGATAGAGACATACAATTATATAAACATAAAAGATAGATAGATGGAATTAAAGAGTGAGCGAGAGTATCGGTTATTCGCAATTAGGAGTTAGGGTTATGAGCCTACTCAGATCATTCTCCAATCTATTTATTTCTTCATCTATAGTGAAATCGTCACCTTTAAAGACAGAATGTTATGAAAGTAAATGAAACTCTATAATACAGACCAACTGGAATCTGAAATTTTACAAAAAGTATGCAACACGCAACTTGAAAAAGTATACCGGAAGTAAGGAAAATTTGCTGTAATCCCTCAATACAAGAGAAAAAATAAACTAAAGAGAAAACAAGACGTAAGTGATATCAAACTTGTTGACCAGTTGATAAATCTAGTTTAAAGAAAGTTTCTAAAGACCTTAATCGGAAAATGAAGAGGATTAAAAATTAGAGCTTCGCAAAACATATAAGGTCCCTAACCAATAGAAGAAATACCCATTACTCACTTTGGAAAAACTGTAGAAGATTACGAAGATCAAAAACTCAAGAATGTCCCATTAAAATAAGTATTGATAGTTAGGTCATGTGTAGAAGTTGACGCGAGTGGGGGAGTTCTCTGAGCACCCTTCACTTGGGAGTGGACAGAAACGATTATTTTACAAACGGCTCAAGCAGCTGACGACCACCAGTCTTAGATCAAGTGTCATTTGGATAGTAAAAAAACATCCATTTAAAGGCTTGCTAAAAGAGTTGTGCGCCGAGTTTGGCACCCGCCACATAAACAAACACGCACAATGAGAATAACAAAGCAACCTTCCTGTTATAAATTCGGCTATAATCGCGTAAGTGGTATCTATGCCAATAAAGAAGAAGATAGTTGCAGAGGTACATAAAAAAACGGAATTATTTAGCGGATTATTTAGCCAAAATATTCTCCCCATATAATACACATGTAGCTTATTCCACTGTTCTCAGTCAAGAAAGCGAAGAAATCTCAAATTACACAAGCAGTGAGCTGAGTGAGGAAATAAAAAATATGAAAAAAAATCCCCCTGTTACGATCTGATTACTGTCGTGGTTCTAAAAAGCTTACTCAAATAATTTTAGTAAAAATCACCAACATTATTAACTCGAATTTTCATCTCAAATACGTGACAAATTATTAGAAAATTGTTGAAATTATCATGATTAAAAAACCACTAAAACCATAATATGATGTAACTTCTTAGAATCCAATATCACTTCTATAGATAATACCGAAGCTTTTTAAGAAAATTCTCAGAAAACGTCTGAATAAGATCCGAGAACAAAAACCGCAACTCTAGCGCAGCAGCTTGGGTTTCGAACTAACCATTCTAGGATCAAATCCGCAGAATTACACATATTTTTGAAAAAGCCTTTGAAGGAAAAAGTTTTGTTCTAATGTGCTTTTGGATATGGCAAAAGTGTTCAATAAAGTTTGTCACAAAGGGCTGCTTTCGAAGTAGAAACTAATTTTACCGAAACAGTATTATGATACCATGAAATCATATTTATCAGCTTGCTACTTCCACGTTCAACATGGAGATGAGAATTCTATCCGTATCCACACGGTAGTGTGCTGGGCCCTATTCTATATATTATATTCACGCATGACCTGCTAGTAGACTGCAAATATACAACAGCCACATTTGATGAGGTGATACCGTGTCGCTTGCTGTCAGTAGTAGTGGAATAAAGCCTTAGGCAAAGAAAAGATACAACACTCACCAATTTGTATAGACGGTGGTCGAATACCCTACTCCGCTAAATACTTAGGACTGACACTTGACTCTAAGCTACGGTGGAGAGGTTATGTAAAAACAAATACTCAGACCGATATGGATCTATGGTCCACATCTCTGCGAATCTACTAACGCAAATAATAAGAAAATCATCCAACAATTCCATAATAAAGTACTATGACTAATTGTCAAAGCGCCTTAGTATTGTAGATCTGCTGATATAGAGCGGGTCTTTTTCGGATTTTAGATCAAAATAAGAAGAAAAACCAAATAATGTAAAGCGAAGTATTATGAACGATAAAAGGGTAAAAGTCAATAGCCTGGTTATTTGATTTTATTGTCACATACATTTTTAGGATATGTGAAAAAATGTTTACAGAAAAACTGTAGGAATTCGAGATAAAATTTTTTTGTCCCTCAACCATACGAGATGAATCGATTTAGCCATTCGAAAACTAGTCTCTCAGATTTTGAAAAAAATTTGCAATTGGTTTTTTCTCTCTAGGAAGTGTCTTATTTGTCGGAATCGTCAATATCGGAGTACTATCACATAGAAGCGATAGAAACTGAATAATGAAATTTAGGTCCCTATATGGAAAACTTTTTTATTTATCAAGATATATTCAAGAAATTTGGCACAAGCTATTTCCTAATACAATGCTACTGTGTTTTGAAGAAATTTTTCTGATCGGGCAACTAAAGCATATACATAGGTGCCATATAAGGTGGACGCTCAAAATCAAGTACTTGTATAGAGAACTATTTTATTTGAAAAGGTTTTGTCACGAAATTTGGCAAAGATAATTATCTGGAATAACGGTACATTCTATGTAAAAATTGTTCAGATCGGACGACTACAGCATATGGCTGCCATACAAACTGACCAATTAAAACTCAGTCCTTGTAAGGAAAACTGTTTTAGTTGAGGAGGTATATTCACAAAATTTGGCACAGATTATTATCCAAAGCATCAAAATAATCTCCGAAGAAATTGTTTAAATCAAATGACTATAGCTTATAGTTGTCATACAAACTGATCAAAATCAAGTCCTTGTATGAAAACCTATATTATTTGACGATATATCTGCACGAAATTTAGTGTGTGTTATTACTGAAAGTAATTGTAGAACCTCAGAAAAAATTATTCAGATCGAACTACCATAGCATATAGTTGTCATACAAATTTCAGTAAGTACTAAAAAAAGTATAGTGAACATTTTCTATAGTACTTATTAATAAAACTCCAGCCTGTGCATTTTATTTTATTTTTGTATAAGTCTAAAGTTCTTTCTATAAAAACAAATTGTAAAAATTTGGTTATTTTTATTTTTCCTTAGCCACATAAATGTGACCAAAAGCTCATACTTTATAATTAATAAAACACCCTGTCGTATACGTAACTTTTTCATGCAATTATCTATGACGTTCAACAACCGGGAAAAAGTAAATATAAATATACTACGACGAATATTATGTTTAAAAAAGCTATGCATCTATGTGTGTATATACAGTTAGTTAGCATGGTGGAAGTTGTGATTAATGACGGTACGTTGGCGTTTTAGTTAGCTGCCCGCTGGGCGTTTCAAATGTGTCATGTCTGCATAAGCGAAACACGAACATGAACATGAAATTGTTTAATTACATGGCAAGTACTGGCAACAGCATTAACTGGCACATTCAGCAAAACGCTGAAACCGCATCAAACAATAGCCGCTGACGCCACCACGACAACTATGTTACACACACATACACATACAAACGCTGCCAGCAAATGAACGCTAGCCAAATAAGCAGCGCTAGTCACCAGCTGCAAAGCTGTGCGGACGGTGATGGAGTCGTGCAAACACAGCATATACAGTTAGCAATATGAACAGTTATGACATTTGGTAAATTAATCAAAATGCCATGCTTGCGATTGCGCAAGGACTGCAGCGTTAACTGCGCTTGCCATTGCATGTGCAACACCTGTGTGGTGCCACCACCACGTACTTGCATCGATCACACTGTGCTTGGCAGCGCCGCAACAAATTCATAAATGCACAAAATCTGTAAATCTCACAAAATAAATACACACACACATACAAGCATAGATATTGTGGATGTATGGAGAGACCATTTCACACCTTGGGCGCTGCATGGCGGTTGGACCCAGCTAGGGCTGCATGGCTGGATGCACACGTACTGCGCGCTAATGAACTTACCTTCGATTTGTTTGCCAGCCGCTGCTGCTGCGGCGCTGTTCAATGCCACGCTGGCCAGTGGCGAAGTCGATAAAGCGGTGCTGCTGAATTGTGGCAAGCCGGCGGCTGTTGACATGTACGCAGATGCTAATGGATTCGGATCGGACCCTGTGGAGTAGAAAAATTTCGTTAATTTTTTATTTTTTTTTGGTGTTTTTGTGCACTAATTTCATTTTTGACGAAAAGAGTCATGCAAGTTAACGGTTTTAAATGGAATGTTCAGACTTATACGTTGTGTGAGGTCGAATTGGGGCACATTTATTGCAGGGTCGCAGATACTTCGGGAGTTTTTTAAAGGTTAAAACAAATTTAGGAACAAAGGTGACAAAAATTTGAGGTTAGTTTTCATGTTTTATCTGAAAAGATGCACATATTCATAGCCCTTTTTGTGATAGTTGTAGTTGCCGGATGTTTTTGATGCAGCCTCTCGTTTTTAGCAACTATATAGAGTACCGTAAGCAATCTGCCAGTTTAACGGACAATATTAAAATGTTCTTATAAAGATACTCATATCCTAAAGTGAGGAATCTCTGACATAAACCTAACTACTCATTCACCTTGGACTAAAACCAATAACTTTTTTTGTCCATTTCGTCTCATCGCGGTTCCCTGGAAGTAATATTGAGATCTTTAAGAACAAAGTATTCGATTTACCTGTATTTCGGGAAGGTTTAAGATATATATTTTATTACCCAATACTTTATAATAATATTTTAGCTCTCTAGGGAAAAGGTGTGGACTATCAGAAATGCTAGTGTCCTGGCTCTACAAAATCGTAGCCAAGCCATGTTCTGTGTGTATTCTATGGTGTATTCGTCTAATGGCGGGCGGTTCAAACGTTTATATTCGCAAAGAAGCTTAAACGTGTCCAAAGTGCGGCTCTCAACGGCATCTACTGTGCATTGCACTACCAATAATGGCCCTTAATGTCATTCTAGGCCTACAGAAGCTGGGTATATGAAGGATTCCAAGTAGAATTACGCTGAAATTCTCTTCTGCTTTAATCTCACCTTTGAAAACTTGGATCACTGTGCCAAAGAAGCGACACGTGGCGGATTTTTCGCTGCATACATACCGACGAGAGATATGTAGATGGGGTGGGGTCACAGGAGATGAAGTCCAGTGAGCTTTTCCATGGCTGGGTCGAACATAGGAAGAAGGATTGGAGGAGTAATTTGCTGTAAAGAGCTCTTCGGCAATCTTAGCTTCAGGCTGCCAAATTCTTCTTCTTTACTGGCGAAGATACCGCTTATGCGGTTAAAGCCAACAACAACAGCACGCCAGTCGTTTCTTCTTTTCCTAATGTAGCAGCAATTGGAAATTCTAAGCGAAACCATGCCAGGAGTTGAGGTCTTCCTCGTCCTCTGCCTCCTCCGCCGGTTTTCGTTAATTCGGACGATATGACCTGCTGAACTATGTCAATGTCGTCGTATATTTCATTCAGCTCATCGTTCCATCGAATCCCTGCTCATTCCGAAGTAGCCTCTATTGGCAAGAGTTATTCTGCGTTGGATTTCGTGGCTGACATTGTTGTTAATGTTAATACTTAGATATTTCGTCTTGCTCTCGTTCACTACCAGACCAATTTGCTTCGCTTCATTATCAATTCTTGAGAAAGCAGATCTAACGGCGATCAAAATTGGGGCCTCTCGCCTGAGGCTGTTGTTCAAACAGATGTTCTTTGGCTACCCAGAGGATTACAGTAGTCTTTTTCAAGCAGGAGCTTCTGCTATTAAGGTGACAGTAGACGTGCAGCTACGAAGTGCAGAATCGAGTTTGACTTCTATTGGCGTCTTGCTTTCTAGCACTGGACCAATGAATCTCGCCTGCGCTAAGAAGGTGCTGGTCGACTACTCCTGTATGACTTTTACTTAGAACGTGGGATATATACTGGACTACTTCTCCTTAATAGAGTTTATCTTACCGCAATTGAAGAGATTATTACTGAACATTACCCAATAAGTATACAACGGTAAGGCTAAACATGTTTGTAAGAACCAGGTTTACGGTCAAAGTTTTATGAAAACAGATGAGGTGGAAACATTCATTCATTATAGTATGTGAAGGCTCAAATGTCGATTTCTGATAAATTAGATAGGACCGATGTTCCAAATTGTCCACGTGAGATCCCTGCAAGGATCAAATGGCTTTGTCGATTTCTGACAGTCTTATGATCACTTATATAAGGCCGCTGTTCTAAGATGTCCAAGCGAGATATCTACAAAGATCAAATCGCTTTGTCGATTTCTAACAGTCTTCTGATCAGTCTATATATAGATTTAGATAATAGACTACAAAAGTTGCAGTTCAGATGCACAGACATTTCAATTTTTATCCATACTAATATCTTGGCACTTCATAAAACTCGATCAATTTTTCAAAAATACACACCCTGTTTTCATATTAACATAAAAATTCGCAAAAATAATGTTCATGTGAGTGAAAAATTACAGTATATGAGAGTTTAGAGCGAGCGCTCACATATTAAACTTTTCAAATTTAACTTCGGCTGATTTGACTAAACCTCTTTACCAGCCTCAGCGCTGAAAACTAAGCATTTCAGCCGGAATGGTTCCCCACAGACCGGACAAATGAAGCGTACATACGAAATTGCCACGATTCCAGCGAGTTATGTGTTGCAACGTCGGCCATTATGTGTGTATTTGTGAGGCTTGTCTGCTTGTGATACGCAGCAACTCACTGCTCAGTGAGCCGCCCGCATGCAACAGGAAAAGTTCGAATTACCGAGCGAGGCAGGTAGAGCAGACTAAAATGTTTCGTAAATATCCCGGGGGCAGCAAAAGTATACTTTTGCACAGGCTGGTGTGTTTCTTAACATAAAATTACGCCGAAAAATTAAAGTACATGCAAAAGAACAATATTTTCCCACACACACTTATACGTAGATAGACACATATACTCACACTAATGTGGAAAAAAGCCAAGCAAATGAAATGTTGACGTTGAAAAGCACAAGAAGATGCAAAAATTAAGAAAGTGAAAAGGTACAAATATTTTACTTTTTAACTTGTTAGCATTAAAGGATGCCGCATAACACACACACACACACGCACATATGCACACACCGATAAACAGAAGTCGAGACAAACGTTAGAGAGATTTATCTAAGCGACTCAATGTAGTAGTAAAGATGGTGAGGTGACGGTGATGGCGTTGGTTTGGCAGAAGTGGCAGCAAATCAGTGAGGCAGCGCCGCATTTGTGCTTTACACCATCATAAAAAGTTTTTCGGCTTTTAATGTTGCTTTACTTTGCAACAAAAACATTTGCACTCAGCTGGCAACTGCTTTGCCTTTGTTTGCGCACAACTACACGCCGAGCAAATCACAAACATGCGTAATGTTCGTAAATATCACACACACACATACATATGCATACAGACATTTATTTACATACAGTAACGCACATAAGTACAAGGCTTAAGAGATTAAATTTAAAACTTTCACAAGCGTATTTTCAATCTAATGTTTGCAGGCTATGAACGCACGCAAGCGAAAATATTTGCCAGCGTATCTAGATCTGCTTTTACATGTGTTCTTAGTGCGAGAATTTTGGGTTCTCACATACAGGGTGTTGCATTTGGAAAGTATGCTGAGAATGACACACATATTCGGTTTGAAGTGTTGGTCGAAATGAAAAGCTTGAATTGCAAATTTATTTCGAAAATCAATTTTGTGTATACCAAATGAAAATCCCTCGAAAAAATAGACCTCATAGATATTAGGCACTTATGCCAGCGTTTCTTTCAATGGACGAAGCACTGCTCAAAAGCTAGTTTTGGTACAGCCTTTAGCTTTTTCAGCGATTTTTATTCAACTTGTAAAAGGACGACCATTTAAGTTTTTATTAATTTTTGGAAATAAAAAAGTCATTAATTCTTGGAAGTAGGCAAACGTCACACAGAGTTAGGTCTGGCGAAAATGGAAGCTGATGCATCATACAGCAATGTTTTCTGCCAAAAATTTACGTACAAGCAACAAAGTGTGAGCTTTTGACAAACGAAAACTGCCAAGCTCAAAAAATCTAGTCTAGCCTAAGCGACAGCACAAATCACGTAACGGTCGATGAATTCAATAGAAAACTGTATCGTGCTTCAGTCGAATCAAAATAAAAAAACGAGCAAATGGAAGAGCTAAAATTTTTAATTTCAAATTCCCGTTATCTTCTGAACACACTTCCTACGAGGTATGACAATTAAGTAATGAGACTGATTCCATAAAAACCGTATATTTGAAAATTATTCTACAACTCTGCCATCCCCTTCAAAATAGTCCCCGTGGGCAGCTATACAGCGATTTCAGCGCGTTTTCCATGCTTCTTAACATTTCTGGAACGCTTCGACTGGGATGTACCCTCGTCACGGCCGCCTGAATGTCCGTAGTCGACTTAAAATGGATTCCTTTGACCACCGATTTTGATTTAGGAAACAAAAAAAAATCACAGGGTGACATGTCGGGCGAATAAGGTGGCTGTTGCAACACGGCGATCCCTTTAGAGGCCAAATACTGGGACACGCTGAGGGCGGTGCGGCACGGCGCGTTGTCGTGATAAAGGATCCAGTTACGAGCGATGTTTGGGCGCATCCAGTTGACTCGTTTTCGCAATCTTTCGAGTACTTGGCAATAGTAGACTTGATTCACAGTTTTCCTCAGAGGCTTTTTTCGGGCGGCGGGCGCGCGGGGTTGTCTCCGATATCCGGGTCGTATTGGAAAAACCACCTCTCATCGCCTGGAATAACTCGATCAAGCAGCGTGGGATCGTTTTCCACTTGCCCAATCTGGTGAAAAATTTTATCGCGACGCGTTGCTCTTGATTTTGTGTTTCCATTTTCGTGACGAGCACTACAAACACACGTCTACTCAACTTGACGCAGCAGGCGAACCAAACAAGCAAGAGCGATGGTACATATATCAGTGGAGAGGGGAGGGAAAAAGAGAAAGAGAATTTCAAGGTGCTAGGTTTACCACAAGCGCGGCAATAAAATCAGTCTCATCACTTAATTGTCAAACCTCGTAAGTTGAGAAGTAACTCACGCAATCGTCGGTTATCGCACGATTGCTCTTATAGAGTTATTACCTTTTTTGCTCAGCAATGAGCACCACAGAAGTTTGAGAAATATTTTTTCTAAATCTGAAAACTGAAGTGACAGCTGAATAAATTGCAATGAAGGCAGGCAACTGCTCTAATTTGATGAAAAACTGAAAATTTATTTGGTAAAAATTAATCACACGATTTTTAAAAACAAGTGCAAGAACAAGAACTCTCCAGTTCTACATGGATGGATTAGTTTGTATTGCAGCTTAATTTTAAAGCTTCATCTGATCATTTTCTTAAGATACTACAGCAATGCCTTGGTATCGGCGGTATCAGCAAACGACCAACTTCTTGAAGAGAAAAGAGCACTTGTAAAATTTCAGGTCGACACCTCAAAAACAAAGGGCGAGTTCACGCACACAAGGCACTGTTCAGAATATAGAAATACTAATGAATGAAATTTCAATTTCGAAATGCTGAAACAATAAATCATTCCCAAATTAGGATCATTTGAAATCAAACTCAAGTAATATTAGATTATGTTATTGTCTCTGCAAAATTATATTTCTGCTTTATTTACGAAACACCCTTTATATATTTTTGGGCTAATGTTTTGATATCAAGCTTAAACTTGTTATTTTGCATAGATTTTTGAATGGGTGGCATTGAAAATATAAGAGTGGCATTAATTTGCAAAAGTTATTTATTTTATTTTAAAGGTAAGAGTCGGCCAAATGTGGAATAATATAAATAAGATACGAGGAAGGATATTTAACCACTTAGATTTTTAACATTTTTTAATACAGCTGTGCATAGGTAAGAAGTCGAAAGTGAAGACTATGGTGAAAACTACAAGTATGTCCAACTTCGGGTAGTTATCACGCCCTCCAAACGAGCTATAGCTGTCTAATTGCGCATGATAATTTTGGATCACACTACGAAGATGATACGGAGATCTGAAAATATGGGAGAAACCAAGCGAAAATTTCTCTGTCAGTGATATCTCTGATCATAAAGTAAGATGACGTGATTTTCGCGGTGTAAAACACTATAGATGCCTTCCACCGGAACAAACTGTTGTTTGAGCGTTATATGTCAATATATTCCTCTGAAACAACCAGAATTATGAGAAAACCACTATTGGTACCTCCATCATAATGATGCACTATGTTATACTGCTATTGGTTCTTCATGACTTTTT
The DNA here is from genome assembly GCF_023373825.1 of Bactrocera dorsalis. Taxonomy (NCBI): domain Eukaryota; kingdom Metazoa; phylum Arthropoda; class Insecta; order Diptera; family Tephritidae; genus Bactrocera; species Bactrocera dorsalis. Next base: position 91,926,871 of record NC_064303.1, read on the forward strand.
TGCTAAAACCTCTGGGAATATGTTTTCCCAATAACCACAATCACCTCATTCGCTTATTCGTTTTGGCTCCACGCGGGCTATTCAACAAACTTAAAATTCCCCACATTGGCCATCTTGACACGATATAAGAGAAAAAGACAGCATAGAAAAAGATCTTGAAGTTTGTAGCTAAAAATACTATTTTGAGGATTAGAAAAAGCGTTCTCAAATGTGCCTTTTGTTGGACGAGGACTATTTTGAAGGTGATGAAATAGATTTGGAGGAATAAAAAAATAATTTACATGGCTTTAAGATATAAACAAATTCACATTACTCTTTGATCACAGATATTAAGGGTGATTCTGTGATGTGATTGTAGGAAAATATACAGAAAATTCATCTATTTGTTGAATTTAATGAAAATTTCGAAGTGGCTTTAGATTTTGGTGTATAATAATAAGCAATTTATAAAAAAAAAACTGGAAAACTCAACTCGAGCGGTGAGATAGAAAGAGAGTACACACTTACTATAATTAAATATAAGTATGAATGTACTTATGTCCGTACTTAGTTTTCATAACAAATATATCCACCAAACACATTAAATTACATTAATAAAAACTCATAATAAATCATCTATAAACTCCGATTTTTTCTATAGAAAAACACCTCAACTATTACCCAACAGCTGAGCTATTTATTACTAACAAACTAAGTATATTTGTCCCCATATGCTACGTATGTACATATGTATGTAATTCTCATTCAACTGTTGCCACATATTTTTATCTGCCTATTTCTAGTTTCCACTTATCGAGACTAAATTTCAATTTTCAGTTTACGTCACAACTAAGCTCTCACGAATTAAATGCTAAGCTAAACTCAATTTGCAAGATTTACTCTGCAATATGCTTTTATAATAAGCCGATTAATGGGAAATTTTAAAATTAACCTGATGCGATTTACCATTTGTGTTCATTTGTGCATGCGATTTTGTGCATTTCCTTTGACGCAGAGCCAAGGATATCATATGTGTGTGTGAATACGCTATTATAAAAGCTAGACGAATGAAAGCAGCAGAGAGTGAAAATTTTCAAATATTACTAGGCATTTGCAGCTTACGTTACCAAAAAATATTTTACATAAATGAACTCAAGTTATGAACTACTTTACAGTTAGTATGGACCACAAGCCGAGCGAGATTACTCTATATATTTATTTTATACTAACGACTGATAATTCCTATGTTGTTGTGCTGGTTTTTATAAATTATCAAAAATTGATCGCAAACCAGTTTTTTTTTCACAGTCAGTTTAAGAAATAGATAAAATTTTTTAGTTGGTTTCCTGCCTGGTTTCAGTTGCTTCTGTAAAGTAGTATTCTTTCTGACTAATATAATGCTTCAATGTTTAGTTTATACGGACATTCATATATGTACACATGAACATAATCCAGTACATAGAGAAATTAACTGGAATTCAGCTACTACAGCTACTCAGGTAACTACTTTTTCCATTGAAATTAGATTAAAATATTAAATACTCCTAAGTATGGATTAAAAAGGCCATAAAAATCGACAAAGCGCTCTGAATCTATCCCGAATTTATTGAAGTTGCTAATATCAATTCCTCAGTTGTCAAACTCTAGACGATGGTTGAGAAAGCACCTTACATTCCCCCAAAAAAATTTAACAATATTTACGACCGACAATATTTTTTAGCCTCTTAGCAGGAATGTCTATTGGATAATGTCTAGCAAGAACTTCTGCGATTACCTCAAGTTGAACTCTGCTGAGTGCAAGTAGCAGACCTCGTAGTCGCTCAGCCCAGAAATCGACTGCTAAAACACAAGAGGATAACGGAAACCCAACTCATTCTCAATCCGATGGAGTCAGGATAGTTGTAATCTCTTGTCAGTTCATCGATTTTGCAGCGTCCAGCTATTCCGCTATGATCAGATAACTGAGCGAAACTGATAATAAAGTTGCTTGATGCAATCAACAATAAGGACAGAAAGATCTCGAAGTCATAGTTATTGACCAGAGCCTACTACGCTCAGTTCAGACGCCCTGAGATAGAAGGTAAGTGGATAACCGAGATCCAGCTCATTCCTAATTTAAAATATTCGGAACAAGAGCTTTATTTCATTAAGGAGCCCAAATGACTCAGATGGTGAAGTAGTAATGTCATTCTGGAGTCAATTCCCAGTTCCTTGAAAAAGGAACAATACATCTACCTTAAACAGAGTCACTTCTTAAAAAACTCTGCAGTGATTATGTTACCTAAAACCATGTTTGAAGGAGGGCTCCTTGCAGAAAATTCCGCTGTCCTGTGTTCAAATAGAATCTATTTAAAATCGACTCTGTAAACTGGCTCAATGTAACCTAAGAAAACTCTGTGAAAGACTCATGAAGTTTCAGCAATACTTCAAGAAATACGCGATGAAGAAGTGGTTTTTGTATAATCTATTAATCAAGGATCTGACCAACTTTTTAATTAGTTCAGCGTTTGAAGTAAAACAAAAATTTCAACTAATGGGTTTGCCGTTTTGATAATGTGAATTTAATACCATAGTTTTTAGCTATTTCATCCTGATATGGTATATAGAGTTTGCCACGAAGTTTTGAGAACCGAGAAGGAAATGTCGACGGCACTAAAAATTATACAAATAATTGATCAGCCTGATGAGTTGAGTCAGCCAGCTTTGAGACATCGTTCAAAAATTGTGCTCACGTTCTTTTCTTTCCAAGAAACTGCTCGTTTCAATGAAATACATACAGATATCGGAGCAGTATGGATAGCTGCCATACAAGCCGAATAGCGGATAGGAATCATGCGCTTGTGTAGGAAGCTTTTTCTTTTGAAGAAATATCTCCATAAAATTTGGCATGTATTATAGCTAATCCAATGCTCTAACCCCCAAATATGTGGTACAGACCGGACGACTGCTGTATATTACTGCCATACAAACTGACCGCAGTTGAGTCGAAAAGTTTGACAGTTTGTATTCAAAAGTGTTTTATATTGTATAAAAAAAAATAAATTTTACGTTAAATGTACAAAATCTGCAGCACAACTAAACACTGTGTTCTTTTTTAAGACATTATCATAAGATATGTCTAGTGCTCATTCTTTTCGCCTGTCTATTAATGTTGACACCAAGAATAGTGTTGTCCTCCTGAGTCCTTTTAAATAAATATAATTTATGTACCAAATTTATGCAACGGCATAACTGACATATCTTATATAAGTAATAAATCCATACACATACATATGCATATACATATACAACACTCATATGAAAAGCGCATAATTTAAAATTTTTTATGTGCTTACGTTGCAAAATGTATTTCGCTTCATAATGCATATGTGTACAAGTTTGTATGTGCGTATGTGTGTCTTGCCGACTTGGTCGTGTGTACTATTTGCTATTTTACGATTTCAACTTTGGACGTTGCAACATTTTATCGACACTACTATTTGCACTTGCCATACATAACACTGTGTAAACTCGGCCAACATTTATGAACCTGACTTTGTTATGGACTTTCTTATAATCAATATGACCGCAAGTATATTTTCTACTTACATGAATGTATGTATATATGGGTTTGTATGAATGTATGTATTTATGAATGTATGTATGTATGTATGTATGTGTTTGTATTTACAAATCCACCAATCGAATGCAATGTGAAATTTGTTGGTCAGACGCCCAGCCGATTTGGCTTTAGATGATTTTCAAAGCGATTTTTTTGTTGGTGGTGTGGTGGGGATACGTGTGTTAGTATATGTATGTATTTGTATGTGAGTATATACATATGTTGATAAATATGTATGTAATTGCGTATACATATGCATATATGTGTTGAAGAAAAAACTTTTTGCTGGTTTATTGAAGTAGAAAACCGCCACCCACGCTCACACACAACCACAACAACCAATAAAAATATATATGTACACACACAGCGAACAACAAACTGCTTTGTGAGCAAACAAAATGGGAAAAATAAGAAAAATGTTAACGTCTGTTGCAGCGCAGCTATAATACCCTGCACAAATGAAGAAGTTTCCATACAAGCACTTAATTTTGATTGATCAGTTTGTATGGCAGCTATATAAGATAGTGATTCGATCTGAATAATATTTTCTGGGCTTATGGTGCTGTCTTGGACAATAATTCCTGCCAAATTTCGTTGCGATTAGTTGTCAAATGAAAAAGTTTTCCATACAAAGCTTGGTTTTAGATAGTTCAGCTTGTATGGTAGCTATATGCTATAGTCAACTGATCTAAACAATTTCTTTAGAGATTATTCCCTTGCCTTTCGCAATGATCCGTGTCAAATTTCGTAGGGATATCTTGCCAAATAAAAAAGTTTTCCTTACAAAGTCTGGTTTTAGATAGATCAGTTTGTATGACAGCTATATGCTATAGTGGTCCGATATAAACAATTTCCTCTGATGTTGTAGATTTTTATTGAATAATAATCCGTCGCGATTTTCGTAAAGATATCTCACCAAATAAAAAGATTTCCATACAAACACTTGATTCTGTTGTTCAGTTTGTATGGCAGCTATATGCTATAGTGAACTGATCTGAACAATTTCTTCGAAGATTATGCTCTTGCTTTTAAAAATAAGCCATGCCAAATTTCGTAAGGATATCTCTCCAAATAAAAAAGTTTTCCATACAAAATCTGCTTTCAGTTACTTCAGTTTGTATGGCAGCTATAAGCTATAGTCAACTGATCTGAAAGATTTCTTCGGAGATTGTACTCTGGTTTTCAGCAATAATCTGTACCAAAGTTTGTAAAGATATCTCGCCAAATAAAAAAGTTTGCCATACAACCACTTGTTTTCCATCGTTCAGTTTGTATGGCAGCTATATGCTATAGTAGTTCGATATCGGCGGTGCCAACAAATGAGCGGCTCCCTAGTGGGAAAAGAACGTGTGCAAAATTTCATAACGATATCTCAAAAACTTGGGGGCTAGTTTGCGTATATACAGAGAAACCGACACACAGAAGGACATGACTGAATCGACTCAGCTCATCAAGCTGATCATTTATATTAATATTACGAGTATATAATATCTTCGACATTTCCTGCTGAACATTACAAGCTCCGTGACAGACTTAATATCCACCGTTCAGGGTATACAAATACATAAAAAATAGCAAGAAATACAGAAGAATATTCCACAGACACTTGGCTGTCAGTTGCAGTTGGTGGAGTGCCAGTGAATTGGCAGAAATGAACTTTGTTGTTACTACTAAGCGAGTGGTTGCTCACTCGGCTTTTACATGAGCATGTCGTCTTTGCCTTTTTCTAATTCCTTGTGCAACTACAATGCTGCCCTTTTTTCTTGCTACATTTTACTCGGTTTTGTAGCTGTTCGAAGGCTTAGGAATTTTTAATATTTCATTAAATTAAGTGCTTCGATTCAACGAAAAGGATGCACTTTTTCTTAACTTTACTACTTTACTGCTTTACTGCTGCTGGCTTGTTGTTGTTGTGCGCTTTCATGTTCAGCAACAGAGTTGAGCGGCGGCAAGCAATAAGAATTGTGTACGAGAACACATATGTGTTCGGGTGAGTGTGTGCGAGTTTATAGTCACATGTATGGTACATTTGTGGATGAACATGTATGCGTATGTATAGGTGTGTGTGCGTGTGTGTTGAAGTGGGCACCCTTTCGGATTAGTTGCATTTGAGTGCACATAAGCTTAGCAGTGCTCAGGCAGCAATCTGCTAACTCACCCACTCGAGTAAATTAAATTCGATGTTGATGCGTTGCTAATACATACATACACAACTACACACACTCGAAAACATATATACACACATAAACACACAAAAAAATATATACCTACATCCACACAAACAAATTGCTGCCTTTCCTTCAACAAACTAAAAATGAACTTAAAGCTCTTGCTCAATTGTTTCGAACATATTCCAGCAGTTTGTGCAGTTTAACCGTTAGACGAAAACTCTTTGGCTGGCCAAAGCATGCAATATCAAAAAAATACAAAGTTTGGTCAGAGCTAGTTCGGCGTAGACGTGCGGTAGATTCGAGCATTTGAACACGCAAAAGTGGAGCGAGCGAAAGCAAAGTGAGTAAAAATAACTGTTTGTCGATATGCTCGGCGGGGCTGTGGTGCGGTCAGTCATGCGTAAGCTCAAGTTCATTGAAAGCCGAAAGCAAAGGCTTTCAGCGCACACGACCAGCCAACCAACCCAAGTGCCAACCGTACCAAGTGTTCTAGCTCTGACTACAACTGCTCAGCCACTCACTCCAACTTGGACTCACTCCCACTTCCCTGCCGCTTTAAAGCTTTTACTCTGCTTTAAAAGCATTGGTAAGATTTTGCGCATAGCTCGTGCCGCCGCCGCCTTCCCGCTGCCTCCCGCCCAGCGCTGAACTCTTAAGAATGTTGCAAGTTTGCCGAGTTACGCGGCCATAATTTTGTGGTGAAAAAGTTTTGCGTGTAGGCCAGCGCTAAGATTTTGAACAATCAAAAAAACAAAAAAAGCATTTCGTTACATTTTCGTTGCTCTTGATTTTGTTTTTGATATTTGTTGCTTTTGTAGTCTACTTTGCGTGGGTCAAATTGCCGTTTCTAATTAAATTTTAAGTATCTGTAAAAGGCACGCCCAGCGATTGCACACACATCGATGGCGATTAGTAGACATACAAACAAAGATAAGATATAGTACTTCCATTGAGCTCGCATCACTCTTTAAGATTTCAATGCATTGAGCGAGCATTCGCACCACAAATGCTAGACAATTTAAAATTATAAAGGAGTATGTCCAAAAATTCGCAAAATTCTTCAGTTTTCCTACGCTCATGGTAATATATCGCAAGCCAAGCGGAAATGTTTTTCTAGACAAACACACATTTGAGACCGTTGTCTTGTCTGACGTAACATTTCTGGTCGCAGCTGTCTTGCCGAAATTATTCTCAGCACCCAAACTATTGGGTTAGTTTTGCAGCCATTGGGATTTGACCTTCAAGCTGCACCAAAAACTAGTAAAAGTTTATTTCTTCAAAGAAAAAATCGTTAAAAGAGCAAATAATATGATTTGCATGTATTTGAGTCAGAGTTGTAGCTGGAAAAATGTACGGAAACTGTCACTGCAAAAGCCACTGATATTTATGGTTCTGCTTTCATAATAGGTGATAAGGGAGAACTTTCAAAAAGAATTTGGACGCAGGTTTAAGATATTATATATTTTTTTGTACAACTTATGTTGTAATTGGCATTTGAATGTCATTATAATACCCAGGATTATTATTGATATTTGAATATAAGATTAAATATGTCAGAAAGGTTTAATTGTCATATTAAAACGATATTGTCATATACAAAACTTTCAGCTACATATAAAGGTCGTTAAAAGAGCTACCTAGAGAAGCTTTATTAATACAAAAAAGTGGATAAAGTTTTAAGGTTCAGCATGATGGCGTTCAAGACCAACATGCCGGTTCAATTTACTTCTCCTACTTAGCCGACTTTATATCGCCACTAATGCACGGAAAGTTGATTGACAGCTGGTCACATGTAACATATTTATCAGCATAGCTAACAGATGATTGATTATTGGACTGTGTTGTCGGGACCACCAATCTGACTTTCGGCTTACTAGTTTGAAGTGCTGAAACCAAAAAGTTTCCTTGCTGTAATATACAGCGTCTACTAATGGGGATGACGTGATTTTGACAGTTCTCAGCGTCCATATTTAATTACGGATTTGTGTCTTGTTCTATCAGTGTGTTCAGTAAGGTTTATCATCTCACGTTTTACTGTACCATAGGACAGTAAATGGAAATTGTTCAAGATTATTATGAAAATTGACGATCTCCAAAAAAAGCAGAAATCCGAAAATCATCTTCACAGATGAGGCTCATTTCTTGCTTAATGGCATCGGTAACAAACATAATTATCGCTATTGTGTTGAGTCAAACCTTCGATGGTTCTGAAACGCAATTTCATCAGCAAAAATTGATGAAAAAGTTGTGAACGATCCCCATTTCCAACAATAAGGTGTGCGGTCTCAGAGTTCACATCTAAACAAGGACACATAAGGTGCAAAGTTTGTCGCCTGGTTAATTTCGAGAAATCTTCCAGTCAAATCACCACCAAGGTCATGCAATTGAATGCCTCTAGATTATTTTCTTTGAGGTATGTTGAATGAAAAATTTACTCCAATAAATCAGCAACGCTCGTGGAACTCGAAGATAACATACAACGCACTATAGCCAAAATTCCAGCCGAAATCTCCATCGGGTCATCGAAAATTATAGTAAAGGGGTGAAAATATGCAAACGGGACCGTGATAGCTATTTCTCCGACATTTGATTCAAATCATAAATGGCATAAAACTATTTGCATAACAAATATAATAGACCATTTTGACCAAATTTGAGTGTTTTTTTATTTTTCCATCCCCTTCTTCTTATTGTTGAAACCTTTATTACTAACCAAGAAATGCTTTGGCATTCAAACCATCCCAGAAAAAGATTTAATTCGGAGGATTTAAGTGAGAGTCATTTCCGGATAGTAAAAGGGCGTTTAGACAGGAACGTATTTCATTTTTAAATGGCTTCTTCTTAATATATGAAATAAAAAAACTTCCTTCGGGTCATAAAAAGGAACCTCATGAATTTTTTTTTTTTGTCTGGGATAAAAATAATATATAGCAAAAATTAGATATTTGAACTTTCACTTACATTTTGAGGTTATGTGTTATGTGTTAAGGTTAAGGATTTTTTCATTACCTACAACATTGCCATATAACTTTTTTTTATAGGTTTCGTAGTTTTGCCTGAAGTGGAGATAAACCTTTTTTAGCTCTTAAAGATTCCACCACACCTATGCCCTTCCTCTTCCCGACACTCGATCGGCGATAAATTATCTCTCCTTTAATTTCAGTTATTTTATTTTTCATTTCCAATGGGATTAAACATACAATGATTTTCTTTCATTTATTACCATTTTCAGAGTCTTCATCACTGATGTTAGATGACAGCAGATCTTATTAACTCATATAAAGAATATTATTTAAGATTCGCGACCGACCAAAAAACTTGAAGTCGATACTATGCGAACTAACTAGCATTACTTGAGATGACACTAACACAAAATTTCTTTACGTGTTATATGTTCAATTTTGTTGGAATCCTATGCCTCATTGGTCCATATTTCTTTAAAAATGATGCCGTGAAAACGCAACCATCTATTGGCGACAGTTATTGAGTCACGATAACCAACTATTTGATACCTGAAATTAGAGTTCGTGATCTCGGCGACATATAGTTTCAACAAGACGGCGGTTTTCCCCACACGACTCATAAATCAATGGTTTTATTGAGAGAACACTTCGGTTAGCAGATAATTTCACATTTTGGACCAGTATATATTGGGTAGTCGAAAAACTTTTTTCGCATTTTAATCAGTGTAAATCTAAATTTCGAAATTTCCAGAACGGAAATGAGCATGTGATTTACGTGCTTATATGCTTACGAACGGCATTTTCGTATTTCCAAAACATTTACATTGTGATCGTGTATATACGGTCGTTTGTAATACCCAACTTCCTAAAATCCCAAGGACCATGTGAGTCGAAAGCAATATCGATTGGTTTATGGTGTTAAAAATAAGCGTTGATGCAGTAGAGCTACTAATTACTCTGTACAACATTTTGTCACTTTGTTAGGCTAATGTACTATTTTCTGTGCCATCATATTTTTCAAAAGAAATTAAAAACTTCTTTTAACGAAATATTTACTACGAAGAACACAATAAATAGCAAATGAGCCAACTTTTGTTTGAAAGAATTTAATTGTTCAGGTAATTTTCTAAAGACTTTAAAAACTAATAGTAACTTGCTATTGAAATAGATCAGAAGAATGCTGCTCCAATTACGTAAATTATATCAGAAAGCGATGACTTACTTGCTAGTCATTTTAGTATTTGCATCGCCTAGCATACCATACATATTATGTATCTATGTATTTATTTCCTTGCAAAGTATATATATATGCAAGCATACCCTCGTATATATATGAGTGAAAGGTTCCAGTCATTGCGTATGAACAGCAATTACTTTGGCATTCATGACTGCCTCGGCAACCGTGGCAACCCAGGCAACCAGCTTCACTGGTGGCATCAATGAGTTCCGTACTGTTAATTTGACAAAAGTGCAACTTGTAATTTTCTTTCTTTCTGTTTCTTTTTTGCAACTTTCTGATTCCTGCCTTTTATATATATTTTTCTATTGCACTTTTCTCGACTTTCGACGCTCTTTAGCAACTCCATTTTTTCCATAACGCTCCACCGATGCCCACGAGATACACGTGTAGCTTGCGAGTTGATCTTTTCATATGCATTGTGTACCATGACAAGCACTTTCCTGCCGTTTGTGGAGGTGTGTGCCACAGCCATTGTTGCCATATAGTAAGGAAATAAATAAAACTCAGACTTTAATTTAAAGTGTTTCATATTTGTTCACAAAAAAATACGAATAAGTTTGGTGGCGAGAGAGAATATTTCTTCTTCATTATAATTAAGTGTCAAAAGTGGCAGAAGGACAACGACTGGACATGCTTTGAAGTTACAATAAGTTTATCGGCTCTACTCTAATTGTTTGAAATACTGAGGAGTCGGAGTTCGAGGTATACGACGATATGGGTTTCGGTCCTTTGGACTAAACAGCTCAAGACAACAAGTTAAGATTGACTGCTTCACAAATGTCATCTGAACCATATAATCTTATGAAGAGCAGGCCCATCCATACAAAAAGATAATTTATGAATTAAGGCACAATAAGGGAAAAATATCACTTTTGAGGACCCTTGGCTCATACTCGGTGTACCTCTTAGGTTTTTAAGCTCCAAGGCTGTTTCAGCGAAGCAACTAATTATTTGTCGGAAGCACCGATATCGAATAACAATATCATATATCTGCCATACAAGTTGATCGATCCGAACTGTTCCCAAAGAATCGTTTCAACTCCAAAAAAGTTGTTCTGATCGGATCACTTTAACATATACCTGTCATACAGAATCATCGACAGAATTCAAAATAGACATTTAAGCTATAAAACTACTTCTGCAAATTTATAGTTTTGGCTGGCGGAGTTAATTTTTTTTCTTGTTTTGGGTTGTTCTTAAATGAAGGGAGTCCAAAGAGACGCCGAACATTCTATCAGATCGTAACCAAGTTCACCTTATCCAGGTGCCCGGTCACAAAAGTATAGTCAGAAATAAACTGGCTGATGAGTTCGCCTGCTCCGCAGCATCCACAAACATGGTCAGAACCGAACTTTTCATTGCGGTTGGTCTCTATATAATAAAGGAGCTGCTCCGCAAGGATGGAGGAGTAGACATGGAGGGGTATTGGCAACAATCCCAAGGCATCTGCCATACTAAGATAACATACTAGTGGGTGGTTACAACCTTAAAAAGTTTAAATATGTAATCAACCACCCAAGAAACAAACTCAGACTAGCTGCTGTTTTCCACACTGACATTATACTCTCAAAAAGTCCTTATATAACATGGGAAGAGCTTCTTTTGCAAACTGCCGGTTCTGCGACATGGAGCCTAAGACTCCGGAACACCTGCTAATGGATACATAGCAGTCTGTAGGCAGAGGATAAAGTCCCTTGCATCCATGTTTCCAAATAGGGATCACATCGCCTCAATGGCACCCAGCAGTATATTGGAGTTAATCAGTTTGCTGGGGCTAAGTGAGAGGTTGTGACTTAGGAGAGGTCACAATAGACCTTAGGTCGCGGTGAAATCCTGATTTATTTACTTAATCTAATCTTATCTAATCTCCAATCGTAGTTTTTGGACTTAATCTTGGTATAAAGAACTAAGGGACACCCCGGATCTAAAAGTGTTTTAACTCTCAAAATTTTGGACATAAGATTTATCGTAATTTTTTTTGATGATAGACTTGGAGACTGAGCATAACTGCCAATTTCCGACGGTGCTAAAACTTGCTTTACTAGTAAGCCTGAGTCCAGCTCTATATGCAGACCAAGAACATATTTTTCCGGTTCAGCTTTCTGATTTGCTTTCAGCATAAAATGATCCTCAGTCAGCTGCATGACTTCAGCGACATATTACTAAGATCCTAATAGTAGTTATTTCTCTCACTAAATCGTTCAGTTCATTTAGATCTTTATAGACTAGAATTATTTCAGTATACAAAATGGTAAAATTTCACTTAAGACTACTGCTCTTATCAGAAAGTCTAGTTTATCAAAGGCACATTACAATTTATATAACAAAATTATTTTGAAGTTCATACTCCGTCGAAGACAATCTCTCAAGCTCACATCCATAACTTAGTCACAAGTAAATCTCATATTCACTATGCTTTCAAGCTGAAACGGCAACTCTGTTCACATTTTCGTTTCACTACATTTTTCTGCTTTGCTCATTTATTTTTATTCTGCACATTTTGTTTTTTTTTCTCCGTCTGTATTATCGCCTTTGTTGTGGTTCGTTTAATTTTATGACTTGGCAGGAATTTTACTACCTTATTCGTGTGATTTTGTGCAGAAACAAAGTCGTTTGTTGCTTCCTCTTTGCGCTCTGCCAGTTCATACGGCATTTTTTGCAGCTTCTTCAGCTGCTTCTTGCTGCTTCTTACAATGAGTTAATATAATTTAAGTGCACAATTGTTTTCCACTGACATTAAACATACGGATTTTCTTCATGGCTACTGAGAGCCATTTATGGGTTTTTCTTTTCGCCATTTCTAAATTCGGTGCACAAATAACGAAAAAAGAGGCATAACAAATGACGTTAGTCAAAACGCGTACAATGGAGGGAATTTTTTAATTTCGTGGCGCAACAGTTACGAAATTACATTTAATACACGGCAACTTTATAACGGTTAAAAATCAAATACAAATCAGTTGGGAAAATAAAAAAAACTGCTACAACACTTTCAGTTCTCACCTGAGCTGGCGGTTTTTCCTAAGAGACCTACAAGCGTATGCCAAGCGTTGCATGTAATTAGACGAGAAGAAATCGGATTAGTAATTCTTAGTTATTCTTGCATTTATAACGAAATTATAATTGCCAAAATATTGTGTTTTTTAGGAGGGGAAAAATAAATTTTGAAATGATGGATTACAAAATATATGAAATATTTAAAAACAGTGAAAGTGATTACATATACACACATATATGAAGGAAGCAAAATAAAATTTACCAATTTGATAACGGCTCATTAATTATAAATTATATCCAAAGAAAAAATTTGTATTACGAAATGAATCACAATTCTCCAACACACAATCCTCAACACTGTCTCATACGACTATACCCAAATAGTTTTCTCAAATGATGCTTTATACAAAACCAAGGTTAAGGAACTACATTAGAACTCGATTCGAAACTTATCTTTTAAAAATACATATTCAATTATAAAAAGAAACTTTGGAATGAAAGGTTTGAAAAAAGCTTTGGAATGAAAGCTCTGCAAAAAGCTTTTGAATGAAAGCTTTGAAATGAAATTTTGGAATGAAAGCTCTGTAAAAAAACTTTTGAATGAAAGCTCTGAAGAGACAGCTTTGAAAATCCTAGAATCTCGTGAGAGAGTTGCATTAACTAGAATTTTCTAAATTCGGCAGCAATTTTCCAAAGATGTTCGAAAACGCTAGAACTTTCCATTGCTTCTCCAGTCGTTCTAGGCAATCAGGACTCGGAGAAATATGAAATACTAAGATACTAAAAACATCTAACGATATTCTAAATGATGCTTTATTTTTGTGCTAACAAGAAATTAACTAATAAGGACCATGCATTAGCTTCTTTTCAGAATATGGTCGGCCGAATGCATGCCGGACGAATGGAATTTAAGTGTGTGCTCTGCCCAATCCACTAAAAGGGAGACCGAACAATCTGCGCCAACTACAATGGATTGGACCTCGCCAGATATTCAACATGCGCCATTGTCTTGGAAAATACCCGTGGAAAGAAGATCGATCTACACCACCTGTAGTTTTTTTCATAGCTACTTTTGACAGCACAAAAAAGAGCTGCCTTTATGTCGCTATGTCTGAATTTGGTGTCCCCGCAATACTAATACGGATGTATAAACTGACGTTAAGCAATATCAATAGCTCAATCAGGATCGGGAAGAACCTCTCGTAGCCCTTCGATAACAAATGAGGTTTCAGACAAGGCGACTCCCTATCGTGCGGTTTCTTCAATCTAATGCTGGAAAATATAATTCGACTTGCAGAGATGAATCGAGAACTAGGCTCCCAAGTCACTGTTGATAGACATAGATAGATAATTTCGTCTATCTTAGAATTAACATTAACCCCAAGAATACCATCAGCCTTTAAATCCAACGCAGATTAACTCTTGACGACAGGTGCTACTTCGGACTGAGAAGGCAATTGAGAAGTAAAGTCCTTTCTCTACGAATAAAGACCAAACTCCATAAGTCACTCATTATTTCCGTCCGTTCCTATTATATGGTCAGAGGCTTGGTCATCTGTTGACTCGACGTTATGAATTTTTTAGAGAAAGGTTTTGCAGAAGATTGCTGCAATGTTCAGTTTATGTTAGACATGCTTAAAGCTTTATAAATCAATATTTTTGGAGATCATATATTCTGTTTTCAAAAACTAGAATTTGTCGCAAGACCCGAAATGGTCTTATGCTAGCTACATTTTAATATTTATATTTTTAAGTGACCTCTATAGGTCGATTTTGACCTGAAGTCCCTGTACTAACATAACAGTTGACTTTTTCATCTTTGACTGGAAATCATATCTTGTAGACACAAGTTAGATATAGTTTGTAAAATACTGGTTATTTTTGGAAACCCTATGGGACCAACAAGAGTAAAGCTCTACAATAGTTTATTTATAACTATGTTATGTATCATAAGGCGTCAAGAACTCATTATCAGCTCTGAGCACATTTGTAAACAAGCAAGGACCATAAGGAAGTCTATTATCTTTTTGACTTTACAACTTAGTCAAATATATAATCATACTACAGCCATAAGCGTATCGAAGATGGTGAACTGAATGGCGCAGTAAAAGTTGGTGAGATTTACCTGATACCAAAATTGGCTCAAGCAGAATTATTTGAGCTCTGCCCCCGGCGAAGCAGGCATCCGTGATACGTTTGCTAAATTCCTCGGGACCCATAATGAGTACCGAAGGCCAAGAACTCAAAGTGAGTCCAGAAAAGACGGTAACGCAAAAATATGGATTTGAATGACACTCTAAAGAAATATATAAAAGCAACGAGTTTATTGGCGAGTTCTCAATCTACCGATTCACGGCGTATTATGGCGTAAATGCGTATGCATCCATCTCTATATACGAATTTAACTCTCAGCGACTTTTCTTCACCTTGGATCTTGAAGGAGTATGGTATAGCTGGAAGCGATCTGAGCAATATTAGTCGAGGAGACCGAGATCTATATAAAGTAAATATGCTTTTTGCTACGGAAAAGGCAAACTAAAGTTGGAACGTCGCTATGAAAGTGCTGATGATTTCGATAGTAAACTGAATTATTGAATTTAAAAAAATATATATTTTTCTCTGGAGGAAGGGGTCACGTGTAGAAGTTCAAGCAAATGAAGAAAGTCCTCTGAGCGCAATTCACTTGGAAATGGCCAGAAACGATTATTTTACATATGGCTCAAGCAGCTCACGGCTTCCGGTCTTAGACCAAGTATCCTTTGGGTAGTCAAAGAAAATTCGTTTGAAGGCGAGCTTAAGTGAGAAGGCGAAACATCGCTCCCCAGGGTTGTGTGCTGGGTTTGGAACTCGAGTCGTAAAAGACACCGGCAATGAAAAGAAGAAACAGTCTGTTGTTGTAAGCTCGGCTATAACTGCGTAGGCGGTGTCGATGCCAATAAGGAAGCAGATATGGTATCTTTCTTTGATCACAGTGAATATTTCAGTACTCTCTTTAAAAACCATACACTTTAGGAATTTAGGAAAGAACTATTGTACCAAGAGTTCAAACAGGGCTTCATAGAATTTATTAATATTGAATAAAGAAAGCAGAAAAAGAATATTTATTACATAAGAAAGTTTCTTGAAGAATTATCTAATCGTCTGGAACGCAAACGAAACCTTAATGATCTATCATATGGACTTTTAAGTTAGATACCCAGAAACATAGTAGTAGAAACGAGTCATTTAAAAAAACAAGCCTATCTTCCACTAGCTATTAATAGCTATTACATCAATAATCAAATATCAAATTATAACGAATTATAACGAATTATTAACTGAAAAAGTTTTCCCCACTTCGTTAGTAAAGAAACTATTTACTAGTATATATTTCTCTGGCAACTTTTGTGCAAAACTTAATCAATTACTCGACAATTTATCGGAGCAAGTGTGTATGGAACAATTATCTTTGTTGCTGATTGCCAAAGGAATGTTGTGGAACTTATTAGCGAACTAATTTCCAAATAAACGGAAACTTGAATGACACTAATGACAGGCAACAAGATTAGATTAGCAATCGATAGCGACTACACGTTTCAGTTTCCACCGACATTATATATATATGTATATATACAAATATATGTATATATATACATATCGTATTGACACAAACCCCACTTTCATTTAAGATGGCAATGACGATGGCGGTTAATCAAGTGCCCGGCACTCGTACATAATTGCCACAATGCCGTGGCAAATGCGGCAAACAAAAATTGAGTAAAACACCGAACTATGGCCACGAAGATATTTCCGGTAAATTGGAAGCCGGAAGAAGGAAATTAGATCATTTCAAACCCTAACAAGCTGACGGTTAACTAGCGATGACACAGCGACTGAACATGGCGAGAAGGATATGTATGTATGTATGTATTATTGGTGAAGTGGTGTTGGTCGCCATTGCGCACAAAAAGTGTACACACTCACTCATGCATATAAAGCACGGCGGCAGCCGACAGACAACGGCAAACTTAAAGGATACAAAGCAACGCAAAAACAAAAGGTGGCATCGACAGACACCACTACATATGTACACACATACAAATGTTCCGACAAACGCACAAAGGCAAAGTGGTCGCAAGAAAGCGGTGAAAGCAACGCGAAGCAGGATGAAGGGAGTGAAGTGAAGTGAATGAGTGCGCTAAAGGAAACATTTTTGGATGGCGGGGAATGATTGTGGATGGCGGAGTACGAAGTATAAGGATTGAGTATGCAGGCAGACGAAGGTATAGTGGAATCAAACAAAGCTTTGGCAGCCAATTTCATACCGAAAGTGTTCGATTTTTTTCGGCGCTCATTTGTGCGTTGAGGTGTAACCGCGTGCAACGAGCCGCAATATGGCTATGTGTGTACATACATACAGACAAATTTTGAACCTTCTCTTACGTTGGACTATTATTTTGCGGCATGTTGCTTCATTAATTTGCCCAGCGTTGATGGTGACGTTAAACAAATATTTGGTTGCCTCAGCGCTGGTGGAGACTAAGTGCGGACACATGCGGGCATGGCGGCTACTAATTTATTAAGTTAGCTCACAAGAAGAAATATTGACTGAAATTATTTACTAAACACACAACGTAAGTTGGATAATCGTGCACAAAATGGGCGAAGTATTTCAGCAAACTAAATATGTTTACAGTTACTTTCTTTAGTTGGGTTAACTAGGTGTAGTTTAGTGTGACTGTATGTGTGTGTTAGAAAATTTGAAAGGTTAAAAATGTGGTTAGTGGTGTTACAAGATAAAGGTGTACAATAATAACTCAAGTGGAGGAGGTTGGGGAGAAATATTTAGGGTGTTTACAAAATATATTCTTTCGATTAGTGGATGCGGTCTCTGAGAAGAGTCTGTATGTACCCGGACTAGTCAAAATTTTAGAAACATGTTTACAGTTAAGCCTTACGGTTTAAAATTGTATCTTATCGTAGAAATTCTTAAGCTTTCGGACCCTTCTTAGTTCGTATAGAGTTCTAACAATGCCTAATTTTCTGATATGCCTCATTGGACCTTCACTACTTTGACTCTAGCTGCAATTTAAAGTCAACCAATAACCGTATAAGTTCAAAATTCATACTTTCATAACATTACAGAATGTCTCCTATCCTTCTTCGTCTGAAACTAGACCTACGCTATCTACATGAATGTTTTGTGAAGTGAGTTTAGTAGACCTGAACTCTGAACCGTAAACCGAAGCTATTTAGAAGACAAAAAGTGCTAATGGGACTCTCAATATCTTCATTGTCTATGATTTTCACGAGAATTGCCTTTACTATATATATATATATATATTAAAATTTAAAAACTGGTGAATCGAACAACCAACTGGTATAATTCAAAAAGATTGGTGCATGCCAAAATAGTTAGAAAAGCAAGCATTTGTATAAATCCATATCCATGGTCACTTATATATATTTCAAAATAAAACGACTTGCGAACCGAATAAGCAACTGGTATAATTCATTTATGTCTTTGAAGATAAATCCATTTAACCTCTTATACTAGAAGATATGGTTGTTTTCAAACGAAAATTGTTTAGCCAGAGAGAAAAGTACTAACACAGTATGCAAGAAAGTGATGAGTCAATACTTCTGAGCTAAAGAGATGTTTTGAAAAACAACTAGAGAGGATAAGGCACTT
This sequence comes from Bactrocera dorsalis, assembly GCF_023373825.1. NCBI lineage: Eukaryota > Metazoa > Arthropoda > Insecta > Diptera > Tephritidae > Bactrocera > Bactrocera dorsalis. The sequence goes on from NC_064303.1 coordinate 91,945,493, forward strand.
TGGGCCAATGTGTTCGTATCCTCATAATCTTCAATAGACTAGTTAAATTTGTTCTGCTCTTCATAAGAAACAAATATTAGATTGACGAATCGACATCTATACATCTTCACTTTATAACAGAACCTTCTCGATTTCGATCGTCAATTTGTATGGCATCGATATGCTATAGTAATCCGATCTCAACAATTTATTCGAAGACTGCACCATTGTTATTTTCTGAACATTCGGATATACTCACACACTTTGACTTCATGTCGGATAACTTGGATCATTGAGTCGCTAAACCGAGCTCTGTCGGCTCTTTCTCTGCTCACATACCGACGAGGGAGTTGTGGGTGGGAAGAAGCAGTTGGAGGAGGGCTTCTTTACGGATGTGTCAAAGCTTGAGGGGAACATTGGTGGAGGTGTTTACTATCAGGAACTTTTTATCAACTTCCGTTTCTGATTTTCTGACTATTGCAGTATCTTCCAAGTAGAGGTTGTAGTGATTAAGGTAGCAGCAGATCAACAACCCCGGAATGGAGAGAAATCACCATTCACTCGGATAGCAGAGCAGCAATACTAGCCTTCAATTCATTTACAGTGAGTTCAGGATTGGTCGAGGAATGCCTAACCTCACGTCAGTAGCATCGTGTGCCTTTGCAATAAGACTGGTATGGATGCCAAATCATAGGCGAATTGCAGGAATTTGCAAAGCTGATAAGCTAGAAAGAAAATGTACTCTCGGTCAGGGTCACCATCGTTACATGCGCTGTCCCAAAAGCCTTTTAGCCCTAGATTGATCGCAAGACATCTAGTGATCTTTTTGCCCTCAGTAATGCTGGCTTCTCCCTAGTTGGATGAAAGAAGATTAGGTGGAAACAACTCAACACTTCCTTCTGGACTCTTCCGCGTTTAGAAGGTCAAGCATAAACATCCCATCGAAATGGCGGGAGTGGAAGTTAAGCGCTGTGCAAGTTTGTGGTAGCTATTTTGCTAACTTATACATTTGAACACAGGAGTTCTTCATTCCTCCACGTGCTATCTTTGATCAGCCATCTAACCTATGTACCTTGTCATATAAGTAGCTTATAGAAAGAATTGGACATTTATATAATTTCAGATCCATTGCTCAACAACTGAGAACTGGTTTTCGTATATATAGACAGATCGACTCCTTCTGGGTATTAGAAACTCAGTGGAAAATTTCATATACCCTACTCAGGGTATAAAAAAAAAACAAAAAACCAGCTTATCTCGCTGTATGTTTCACAAATTTAATATCTGTACAATTTTTCTTGCATTTTGCATGCAATTAACTTTAAAGATAATAAACAGATAAACAGAGTTGAAATTCATGACATATCTGTCAATGTTCTCGTTGACGCCAATATTAATATTTCATTAATGAAATCCGATTAATAGCTTGCCAACAAACCACGTGTCTTTGGGCCAATGCACACAACAATACCGTGGATATAACATATTTATAATATATAATATTACCAACGTGTATATATGTACATATGTATGTACATATATGATATATACGGATGTTGTTGAGTGTAAACACTCGCTGCTCAAATATAGGTAACATTATGCTCGCAAAAGTTTTAATGATGATTGGGCGCGTTGCGCGCGTGCGGGATGCGGTAATCGATATGTTGCTTGCGTGTTGTTAATTTTTATTAAGGATTAACGCTGACACATGTCACTGTGCAGGTCCTTTAAATCGATTGCCGGCTTTCTGTCAGTTACCTACGCTTACGGTAAGCATGTAGCTAGAGAGCGGAAGCGTAAAAAAATACGTGCATACTAGATGCGGAAAAATGTGGCAGCTTATTTACGACATTAGTCTGGTCGCTAAATGAGCAAAATTTCGGATTAAATAAATTTCAGGTTATAGAAATTTTTTCTTTTCCATGGAAAGATCGCCTTCGCTCCGTAATTTCTCTGCTCGTTTTGTTTGAGTTCGATGCTTATATCAAAGAATTTAAGTTACTTTTAATAGTTATACCAAACTATGTAATTTATACCAGTTCGTTTGGCCTCAACCCAAAGCGTAATTTTTTGGATCGAGGTTCCTACGACTTTTTCAATTACATATTTATTAGTCTTAACCAATTATATGTAATATTCTAGAGTCTAGTCTAGTCTGCAGATCGTTTCGAGCTATTATAATACAGTCTTCTTCAACTTTTGCTTTTGAGCTGCATTTCTCTCCATCCAGCTGACAAACAATTTAATTTTATTATACTAATATGTGTGAATTATACCAGTTAGTTGTTCGATTCTCAATACAAAGTTACTATTTTTTGAATAGAAGGGTTTCCACGTTTTTGTCTATTTCATAGTTTGGGCAATTTTCTTTGCTAATATTGGCAAAATTTTAGAGACAAACGTATTACTATTTTTTTGTAACATAGAAACCTACAAAAACTTTCTTCGCTTATCCACTTCTCAGATCGCTATGCCAAAGATTGGTTAACTTGTCGAAGAAATTTTGTGTAAAAGCCTAACATTACAGTTTCTGTAGTTAGGTCAAATACAAGAGACCAACTTGACTTAGTTTTAAAAAAATTTTCATATGCAACTAAATTTTATTGCTGTTGTAGTTGAACCAAATACAAAGGAGTATCCTTAGCCCACATGCTAGTCATATATATACTTGTTTTTTCATTTATATTTTGTTATACCAGTTTTATGAGAGTTATACCAGTTAGTTTTTGGCTTCAGCATCCACCAGAAAAGCCACAAATTGCCCGTTTACATTATATATTTTGCTGTACCATTTTTATAAGGTTTATACCAGTTGGCTGTTCGATTCTCTGTTACTTAAACCTCAATGAGAATTGTTTAAAATGACAAGAAAGTATCCGAAGCCCACAGGCAAGTCGTATATCTACTTATTTTTTTCAAGTTTTATAATACCAGTCTTATAAGAGTTATACCCGTAAGTTTTTGTTTATGGGACTCACTAAAGAAGTTACAAAACTGCTTGTTTTATTTCTATATTTTTTATACCAGTCCCATAAGATTTATACCAGTTGGCTATTCGATTTGTTAATCCTTACAAATTTTTTAAATCGAAAGCAGAATCGTTGACGTTCTCATGCTAAAGTCACTACCCCTAATTGGTAGAAATTTAGATGAAAATCACAGAGAAATTTCGAGGAAGTTAACCATATGAGACCACGACACAAAATAATCTTACCTAAGTAGGATAAGGAATTGTGTTGGAAAGCTCAAAACGCTACGTCGAACTACATATGTCCAAGAGAGATCTCTCGAATTTGTGTCAACCTTACGACCTAACCTAGCTTCTGTCCTCGAAAAGTGGATCTAAAATTATTACGTAAACTGAATATATTAAGAATCCTGGTCCAACCTAACGAACACACACTCACACATACACCATTAAACACACATGCGTGCTCTCTTGCGCTTCGTGTGTCCGCACAACAATGCCACATTGTACATAATGTATTAAAATAATGACATAATGTGTATATGAAAACCGCATTCAGTTTAAATAATAATTATGCAATTTGTGTAATAAATAAAAAAAAGCAAAAACAACACCAAACAAAGTGCCAAACAAGTGACGAACTTACATAAGAGAGCCGCTGTGTTTGTCAGTTGCGCACTGCCCGGATTGGTGGCCGCATTGGTGAGTGAGGGTTGCGTCATCGCCGCAATGGCGGCCAAGTTTTGTACCGTCATCGGTGGTAGTAATCCAGCTGCGGCGGCTGCAGCCGTTGCCGCGGCCGTTTCCGCAGAATTCGTCTGAGCGCCCAAACCTGCAGCAAAGAAAACAAAAATTTTCACATTTTAACCCCACTTCAACTCGCTGAGTACGTTTATTATATAACCAGCACGCTCGGCCGCAAAATGACCACAAACGGCGGTCACCGCTGCGGGTACGCACCTTGCAAAAGTTGCTGCTGCAGGCCGACCGCCTGCAACTGTTGCAGCAATTGCAGTGAGGCCGGCGTAATGGCATCGGCACCCAACACCGGACTCGCCTGCTGTGGCGGATTCGGCAGTATCGGCGTTGAAACGGTGGTGGCGGTCTGACCCAACGGTATATTTATGTTCGATGCCAGATTCCAGAGATTCGCCTGTATTTGCTGGATCTTCTTTTGCTCCTTCTCCTTTTGCGTGTCGGCGAATTTCACAACCAGTGGCGATGTGCAACCTTCCATTGTCTTGTTTTGGTTCAAAGTCTGTGTAGTGAAGAAAATAGATTAGTTCAATTTGTTTTCTTTGTGAAAAACTAGTTGCTAGGAAATGTTGCCAAGTGAGCGTAACAAATATTGCATTTGGCGCTAATTAGTCGCTCATTTGAAGGGAAATTTGGCGCGGAATTTAATATCATTCGTAACGTTGGCATTACCACTTTTATCGCTGATATCGCCGCGTGTTTAGTTGCAAATGTAACAAAGGCACACCCTTTACTCTGTCCGTTCTGATCCCGCAAGACCGTGCACTCCTCGATGGCGCCGTGAACTTCGAATAATTTGCGTACGTCGTTCTCGTTCAGTTTCTTATTGAGCATACCAACGAAAAGCTTCCGTTCTGCAATGAAGAGCAAAAAAGGGGAATTTAGTTTTACAAAATTGTACGAAATTGTTTGAATTTGTAGTTGTTTTAATTCGAATATATAACACCTTGGTTCGTAGTTTGATTGCTAACGAGTGCACAACCCTTCGAGTATTTTTTATAGGAGATTTAAAGTTCTTGTCCCTCTGATCGTCCGCCAAGCGATAGGTGAAAAGTACGAAATCATTTTTTGTCATTAGGAGAAGGTGGATACTGTATATTTCGAAGTTATGACACAACAGTGCCGTGGAATCCAAGTCGCAAGAGCGACTTCAAGGTCTTATCGTCCGAATAGATAATAACACTTCAGATCTGAAAGTATTCGACACAGTGTCCGCCGGGGAAAGCAGAGGAAGTGGAAGGCCTCCACTCCGTTGGAAAAAACAGGTGGAGAAGAACCTGGCTACACTTAGAATCTCGATTTGGTGCCAAACAGTGAAAACGAAGAAGAGAAAGGGTACTGTAGATAAATGAAATCCGACAATTGCTAAGCCAAACAAAATTTTAAATTCCAGCAGTTATTATCACTTTACAATAAATAAAATCAAAAAAGGCCTCTAAGGCGTGGCTGGTCTCTTCGAATGAAGTAAACGAAACCGGAGTATAAATGCTTTAACCTCAGATATCGCATATGCAACCCTGTGCTTATTACTGACTTTATGTAGAATCTCAGTCAATTTAAGTCCGTTCTTGTACCTATACCTCCTATACTTTTGAGGCGCCTTATGTCAATGTCAGCTATATTTCTTGATTCACCATAGTTAGTACTGTCGAGATATTTCAACCTTAGTCTTGTAAGAGCTGAAGGAATGAATGCTCACCTGCCTTTAAGAAGATCCACGTTGGAGTAGAAAATCTATTGGAACTTTAATAGCTGCGCTTCTGCCTCAAAGATACTGTAATAAGCAGAAAGCTTAAGCTGAACGGAGTTCTACCTTCAGAAAAGCGTGCAAAAGCTCACCGTGGACCTGCTCCAGCGTCTTCTATCACATCATCGGTATGTGAGTGGAGAATGAGACACAAGGAGTAGCTGTTGCGCCCCAGTGGTCCACGTTTTCAGGGATGCAATTGAGGGAGAGAATCCGTTGTGTCTTAAGTGAGTACCTGCCTGCGAAGGCCTAACTTTCCGCTGCTTTCTATTGCTATAAGCACGTAGATCAATACAATGAAATGATCAGCGCCCCAAAGCATTAACGCATTTTGCGCTTATACCTTGGTTCCAACTGGTTCGGGTGGATAGGGAGACCCTAGTTACCTTGGTCGGGTTCGAGGCCCATCTAAAACCTCTGCCGTACTCTGGGTCCGGCACCTGGCCGCAATGCGACTCCACATTGGACAAACTGCTATGCCTGCATTTAGGTTTAAACCACAGCCACCACGAATTTCCACAAAGAGCCAAAAACCCAATTTGCAGATTGGAGTTACATCCAAGGGCTAACTACTCCTTGTGGTATCAGCTTATAGGGAGAAGGAAATTTCGGCATAACACTCTTTGCATCACTTCATTTACGCAGCTTCTCTGAGCTTTAGAGCGATCTTCACAGCTAAATTAATTTTTAATTTTATCATTTTAACACATTTTTATGACGAATCAGGCCCTCATAACTCGGACTTTCAATCGACATTAGTCTATTATTGTATATGTATGTTCTCAAGATAAAATAAGTGAACTGGATCTTCGCTGAATCTTTAGTATTTCATAATGGAAAGATTTATAATGGATAATTTTGTGTTTATAAAAAATTATACACAGTCACATACTCATTTTTGCAATAACTCACAAGTGTTTATTCTCAGTGTGGCAGTTAATGACTGTCAGTAGAGCGACGTTGAATGCTGGTAAAACCACTCTAGTGTGAACATACTGGCTTGCGTATACATTACAATGCTGAAAACAACTGTTGTTGTATTCCAGCCAACGTGTACACCTGCATTAAAACTGCTACACTTTTTCGAAATTCAAGTTCATGTAAATCACCAATGCAGCACGGAAATAAACTTGAAAATTTTCAGTGTCAACAACATGATACCTGCGACTAAGGCGTTTCTACGACTTTGACGGCACACATTAAGCTTGAAATCTTGAAAGTGGTGGAAGACGATATCCAAAGCAAGTTTAAACATATACTCGTACAAAGCAATAATTTCTATACATTATGATAGCAATGAAAAGCGATCATCACTTTTAATGTAAGCGAAAATGAGGCTTTGTCTGGAAAAGTTAGAAAATGGCACACAACATTTTAAGCTAGTGATTTGCACGGCTGCAGGGACGTACAAATAATGTTTTCGCACAAAGAATACTTTCAGTAGTAACTCAAAAAAAATAATCGTGATTACGTAACTGCATTGGCCGTCTAGAGGTCCGGTTTTGAATTATTTTGGACACCAGTTTCAGGTCTCTGATAGCGTACATAGCGTGTCGAATTTAGTGAGTCTCACAAAGTCTTTAGTTCGATCAATAAAAACCGTGTCTGCTGCTATAGATCCATAGTAGAATCGTTTCAAAGCTTGCGTGAAAGAAATATGTGATCATTTGGAATAAATTATGGTACGTCACTCATATAGTATGATTGAGGTAATAAAATTTACTTAGAAAAAATATGTATGTATTATAGTTTCATTTTTGTAAGCGCCTGAACTTGTAACAGAACTTATGGCAGGTCTAAGAAGAAGGCAGCTTCCCGATATTATGCTGAAATTTAAACGCTTTTTTCTTCGATCTGTGATATCAGTAAACACCTCAAAGAATACAGTACAATATAGTATCAACATGGTGGAAGAATTAAAAAAGCATTAAAGATTTAATTTCCAACTGTATATCAAAGATATTTACTTATCAGTAAAGTCAGCCAAAAGTATAAACGCATAAAATGCGCCATCCTAAAGCAGGTTAATACCCTGCCTTAAAGTATGGCAGCGACGGTAATTGACATCACAAATCTTATTTACATACTTATATGAATGGCATTATATACATATGTAAGTATATACTCCAGCTCAAGAGCGTGCCGAAGCAGGTAATGCCGAGCAGCGCCAAATAATGCAGAGACTCCTCTCGCTGCCTACCAAAGTGAAATAAAATTTTAAATTTTTTATGTGCAATTTCCTACGTTGCCAAATTAGATTTTAATATTAAATTTCTTTCAAAGCATTTCACTTCATTTTTATTGCAGATAATATACAGTTTTATTGTGGGAATGATTCAATTTTAAGCAAATTATTTTATAATAAATTTCCATACGTAATGAAGACGAGTTTGGGCAAGGATGTTGAGGAAGACAAGTTGAAGATTTACTCATTTATTTTAGATTAAAGTCAAGTAAGAGCGTGGTCGTGTTAATTTATAAAAAAAAAAATATTTTATGAAACTTTCATATTTATATATACATTGTACACATTAGAAACAATAATGCAATTTGGTCAATAATGTGTTCAGTTACCACCGGCGTCGATAATTGCCTGGCATCTCCGAGGCATGCTTTCTACTAATTTGACGGCGTATTCTAGTGACAAGGATCTCCAGATCCGACGATGCTTCAAAGTGTATGAGCGTCTTCCACGAAGCTTCTGATTAATATATGGCTCGCTGAGGACAGAACGTTGCCACATAGAACATTCATCTGTTAAAATGATATTTTTTTTTGTTCACTTTTCCTATCGAACCACGTTCTGGTAAAAAATCGACATTTTTAGCCACTATATAACGCTGTATCCACTTCTGTACAAATGCCTTCGACTTTTTTACGTTTAACGTGATTCTCTTTCAAAAGATCAACGACAACTGAACCTTTGTTGACAATGCATCAAGGACAAAGCACATTTAATGAAAGCAGAATTTTTAGGCAGAAAATTAATATTTTTTAAAAAAAGTTCATAATTCTTCACATGAAAAATCAATTATTTTGTTTCAGAATACCAGAATAGTTTTCTTTGAAATACATTATGACTAAAAAAGAATAATAAAGTTCTATTAAATTGAGCTTTTTCGTATTAATTGCTTAATAATTTATTTTAAATGAGAAATGTGGTTATAGAAGAAAGTATTTAAACACTGGTAAGTCAACTTTATCGTAATGATTATTAATATGAGATAATTTATACAAAGTTTGCGATTATGTTGGCTCATACTTCCCATTTTACCGGTTAGTATTTCGGTTAGTTTACTATGATGATCCCAAACAACCTAATCTCTTAATGTCAGTTTGACAGCTTATCATTTTAGTTGCGAATTTTTTTTTAGATTTTGAAAATACCGTGTCATATGGTTCTATAATTTAAAAATGGTAGATTTGGTTATTTTAAAACAAATGCAAGAAGGGGTTTTGTTGTTATTATCCAAATGGTGGGAAATTTGTTTCAAAGATTGATTAATTCTTTGAAATTATCACACAAAATTATTCTGATGTATTTTGAGACTGTTATGGCTTTGATCTGGACCTTTAAATGGGAGCTGGAAAGTCTAAAGCAAAAAGCTCTCCATTTTATTCCAAATTGTAGAGAAAGTAAATTTTAGAAACAGTTCTATTTGTCAGTAAAGAAATTGCAAACAGTGTTTTCTATCAGTAAGGCAATTGAAATAAAAATTCTGTATTGTTACATCTGGGTTGTCCTTCGGATATAAATTTTCGTAAACATTTCAACACTTAAACAGTATAAATTAAATTAAATTATATTTTCAAATGTGGTGGTTTTATATTCTTACATATCTGTAAAGATTCTTTTGGGATATTCTCGAAATATTTCTGAGTCAAAGGGAACTCAAGAGAAGTTTAGGACTACAGAGCAGAGTTTGAACTTAGCAAACAGAGATGTGACGACTCAAAGAAATCTATATCAATTTTTTTCTTGTACTTTTCTGACTTCTTTTTCAAAAAACATTACTAAAAAGTTATCAATTGAGATTGAGACAATACTGTACTGCGTCCTTTATTCGTTTGATATTTTCACTCAGCAGAGTCGCTAACTCAAACAATCATGGATCGGTTTCTCAGTACGTTAACTCTAGTGGATGATGAATTCATCATCCTCAATTAATCCTTAGGGGCGGTATACAGTCCGCACAAAGGACTCTATTGCTGCTGTACAAATAAATTGAGTATCGATGAAGACTCGACTAAATCACTTCGCCATCGCGCGAATAATTGGAGCAGTACCCATTCATTTTATGGAAGAATTTGCGGAAGAATCTTGGTTTGCGCGCTTACAAAGCCCAACTCGAGCAAGAATGGAAGCCCCACAAGCATTAAGCGCGTCGGAAGTCCAGTGAATAGACCCAAAACGAGATGGCTACCGACACCGATTTTCACACGAACATTTTGTACGACGAGTAATCTCACTTTTGGTTGAATGGGTAAGCTAATAAACAAAATGTCTCATTTTCAGTGATGATAGTCCACACGTTATTGTTCAGATGTCGTTACATACCCAAAAAGTCACGTGTGTTGTGTGGACCAAGTGGAATATTGTTCCACATTTCTTCAAAAATGAAACCTTACATAATGCTAGAAATAATGGCGAACGCTATAGAGGCATCTTCACTAACTTTTTCGTGCCTGAATTGGAGTATGTTGATGTGGACGAGCTTTGGTTGCAATGAGACGAGACGAGACAATAGCATGTAGCCAACGAAACAATCAATTTATAGAAAGAAATATTCTTGGTGAGTGCAAGATCAAGTGCGTCGGCCTGCGGCATGCCCTACAAGGTTTTAAGCTTTACCGCTGGATTATACTTTGTGGGTTTATGTGTAGACGTTTGTGTTCGCTGATAAGCTGTAGTCTCCTAACGCCTTAGAATGGAATATCCGGTGGGTTATTGCTGAGGTTATTGCTAAGGGGCCTCTTCTACTTCTTCTTTACTAGTGTAGAAACCACTTACGCGGTTATAGCCGAGTTGTGAGTCCTGAGTTGCAGTAAAGGTGGTCGAAAATTGAGTTTCTCGACTGGAATTTATACGAGCCAGGCGCAGTCATCATTTTCGTAAATCTCTTTTGAAATATAATGGCAAACCCTTTTGTTTATAATAAAGCTAAATTCTTGTTCATGACATGAAATAATATCAGTTATATTACATATTTGAAAAAGTCCTCTTTACCTTTATGTCGCTCTTGGACACACACATATTTCTGTGGCACTTCTCATTCAAATAGTTAAATGACTTTAATCAACAATTGTTTAACGCCAAATGAATAGCCGGGGTAATAACTTTGCGAAAGTGACTTAACACTAATACGCAGCCAAACGCAATCCAGCACCAGGCTATATCCAAGCCACAGAGTAGCCATGCGCGGATTAACACATATACCGGCGATATTTTATCAGGCAAGGCAGCAGCAAAATTGTGCCACCTAGTTTAACGACAACCTGCCCGAGTAGCTCGCAACGAACTTTCACTTTGCAACGTTATTTAAAGAGCACATACAACTGTACCGCTATACGACGGAGTATGTGCCCCAAAATAGCGAGTGTGCAAACACCGCTATGCAAACAACATTAGAGTGCCCACCAAGCACACACAAGTTGGTCGGGTAAATAAATTCTAACATAACATGTATATGTGTGTGTATAAGGGATGTATATGCAGGTATACACATAAGAGCACCCTATATATCCGCACAGCGCATACATAAACACTTGATATGATTGCCAGTTGCATAAAAAGCGTCCATGTACTACTTTGTAGGTGCTATGTTTACCCACTTTTAAAGTCTTCAAGCAGCAATGGTGCCATTTAAGCTTAGATTGCCTACCCAAAACAACCGACACCCACACGCCAACAACAACACCAGCAACAAATCGCCAACCGACACGCAAATCGAGTGTGCTCTACTTTTTATCTTAACTGTGAAAACTGCTGGCGGCAAATGTTGTTGTTGTTGTTGCTGCAGGTAGGCGACTCTTACACGGCACCGGTGCGCTGCGGTCACATGACCAAGTGTTGCAAGCAACTACAACATGTATGCATGCATGTTGTATGTATGTATGAGTTTATGTATGTATGTAAGGATGCATGTATGTCCGTTTGCATGTATGTATGTGTGTTATGGATTCGCTTGCTGCCCGTTCGGTGCCCATTGCTCTACATTTCACGTGAGCAGCAGTGACAAAGCGCATAGATTGCCCTGACTGTGCTCGCCGGCCACAACTACAAACGCACACCCATACATATGCAGATAGCTGCTGTCAAGCGGTCGAGTTGCGGATGTTGCTGTTGTTGTTGCTGGTGGTGGTGTTGGCGGTAGCAGTGTTGATATGCAAATGAATCCACTTTTAACTGCAAAGTTCGCAGTGTCCCAGTGCCGAGCCTTTCTACATATCATACGAGCTGCCCAACACACACGCATGCAAAAAAACACACACACCCACACGCATGTTTACATGTGTAGGTGCGCATAGTTTTACACATTCATAGCCTTGCAGCCCCCTGCGTCACAGCCAACATACCTTTGCCGTTTTGGTTACAAGTTAGCTTTTTTCATCACTGTTCTTGTTGTTGTTGTTGTCATGTTTATGTGCCTTTCCGTGCATCTTTTGGTGTTTGCCAGCGTCAGAGATTTCACTTTAAAGCGCATAAATTTCGGTTTCAAAAACAGCGGGGGCCACCGAGCGCGCTGCTACTCGTGCAAATAATTGGCGAGTGTGCCGGTGGCAGCGCAAGTTGGCGAAATTGCGCCTTAAATGGCGTATCTGCTAAAGCTGCATTTAAATTATAAGTTCATTAAGCGCTGGAAATCTTCTGCAGACATATTGCCACAATATGCTTTCGCAGTGTGAAAGCGTTCTAGCATATTTTCTATGAAATTTCATTTTTGTAATTTTTGTTGTATTTTTTTTCGTATTTAAAATATTAAACTTTTTGAGTGAATGTTCGAGCTGCCGGCTGTGGCGCTACTGCCCTAATGATCTACTCTATAATGGCTGTCTGACTTGTTTGCTTATGTAGATAATGTACATATATGATATACATATGTATGTTTGTATATTGGAAAGTGATGTTGATGTAGTTGCAGATATTTGTGATCTCAAGAGATATTGGTACTTTTACTACTTACATTGTAATTGATTTCTTACGTTAAGCAATTAGTAGCTAGTCAAACAATAGTACTTTGAAGTAATCTCGAAATTTTCCCTTATTTAATTAATAATATAATATTTAATAGATACCTGATTTCATTCTACATAACATTTACAACTTTAATGAACTGTTCTCAATACAAATAATCTGTCCCCACCATAGAAAGGGTTGCCACTTATTTATCATCATTACGGGTAAATCTTAAAAAACTGTTCTCAATTCCAAACATCTAATTTTAACACTTAAAATGCTAACGTCATATTTTTTATCACTATAGGTCATATTTTTTATACCTATAGATTAGTTTTAAAAACTGTTCTCCAATTTTAAAATCTGTTCCCATCTTAGAAAAGCCTTCTACCGCTTTTCTTTTATCACTACAGACTTATTTTAACAACTGTTCTCAATTCAAAAAATTTTTTTCGTCATAGAAAAGGCTAATAACACTTTTTTATCACTACGGGTCATCTTTAAAAACTGTTATCGATTATAAAAATCTCCCATGGTAGATACATAGATAGATAGATGGAATTTTGTCTAATATAATTAACTTGTGGCTTCAAGCATGTTAAAAAAACTGTTCCCAGTACTAATTTTCTGTTTCCGCCAGAGATAGAGTCATCTTCAATACTTGAAATATTTTTATTTTGTCTGTTTAGCTAAACTTTAATAAGCTGTTCTTAAAATTAAAAAGCTCTTCCCATGATAGATGTAGCCTTTCCTAATACTTGGAAGTTTGATGAATAATTTGCTAAGTTATTTATAATTAATTTCCTTAAGACAAATTTAATATCACCTTTTTATTCTAATATTTCATTACTTTGATTTTGAAAAGTTGTTCTCAACAATCCATTCCCAATATGACAGTTTATGTCCGATTATTAAGTTGTCCAATATCTCCCTTCCGCCTTTTTGTCTTTTGAATTTCGCGGCTATGTATGAGCTCATATCTGGAAATACTATACATCTTTGAAAGGTCTTGACATAACCTACAAAACGACCATGCATGATACTAGGCTATGCATGAGTAGTTTGGATATTGCGTTCAACAGTTATAGACGTGTAAACTTGGAGTTCACTAAAGCCGAAATTCGCGCTATTTTAAAGTTTTACTTCGTTAAAGGCAAATCCGCTAGAAGAACGTTCCGTCGTTTGTTTAGTAATAAATTTGGTAGATATGCAAACGTTGTTTCAGAATAAGTCGGCTTGTTTTGAATTGGGGATCCAAACTGAGTATAAATATATTAATAGCTGTTAAAAAAATCATATCCAATAAGAGTATTGCTCCATTGAAAACCACACATATTAAAAAATACCGATTATAATATTTAGGAGACTTCTTTCTAATGTTTATTGTGTTAGCGGATGGAGTCATGTGTAGAAGTTCGGGGTTGTTCACATAAGTGAAGAAAGTTCTCTGATAGCCATTCACTTGGGAGTGACCAGAAACGATTCTTTTACATATAGCTCAAGCAGCTCACGACTATCGGTTTCAGACCAAGTATCCTGTGCGTGAGGACGGGACAAAAACTGAGACGAGTACGTCTTTGTGGCAATTATTAATCGGTATGGGATTCGTAGTGGGAGAGACTCCTCCGCCGAGTCCTGGCATTCACCCCAGTAGATGAACGTCTAGGCACAATCCTCATCAAAGCAAATTCTTCAACATATCGATGATTTGCGCCCACACCGCCACGATGCCAAAATCGTGTTTGGCGACTTAAACGCCAGGGTGGGCAAAAAATGTAGATTTCGCCGGGGCCTGAAATATGGTTATCTGTTGTACTAGATTCCAACACAGGAAAATTCACCACTGTCTCCGGATCGAAAAGCCACCAACCAGATCGATCATGTGTTGAGTGGGCAGTAGACGAAAGAAGGTATCTTTGGCACAACGGTCGGTAATTTTAGGCTCCATGATGAAATATCCCCACATAGGTGAAGGCTGATCAACTTCAACGGGGTCCAAAATATGGTTATCTGTTGTACTAGATTACAGCATAGGAAAATTCACCAAGCTACCTGGCTGTCTTCGGATCGAAAAGCCACCAACTAGATCGAACATGTTGTGATAGATGGAAGATACGTCTCCAGTGTTTTATACATGCCTACGCGCCGAGGTCCTCACATTGACTCGGACCACTATCTTGTCGGAGCCAAGAAACGCACCTGCCTCTGTGCAGCTTTTATACCCAGAACTTGAGTTCACTAATACCTTCTTGTAGTTTGTAAAAAGTTTACCTTTGGTACTCACAATGAAAGAAGTAATTCGATTAGGTCTCTAAATTACTTTCTGACGAGAGTCTATTTAATAAAAATTTTATACTAAAAACCATTTTCCAATTCAATTTTGCTACTGGGTCCATTACTTACATCCATTTCTAACCAAATATTGCCCACTCAACACCCGTGTACAACATTTTGTTATTATGCTGCACATCCAACATATTGCCTGCTGCACGCCATAATTTACATAAATTTCTACTAATCCAAAAGTCAACCGAACACATACATACACACCTACACACACATATATACATACTATACATACTACTTACAAACATTTATGCGCCAACCTCCCCAAGGGAGTCAATCGTTTTGACCGTTCTCTAATAGCTCACAGCTGCCAATACGCAAACCAAACAAAAAAGCTCAGATATTCATAATCTCTCTTCGAACCGGAAAATTCACAACTTTTCACAGTAGAGAATAACGAACGCATAAAATAAAAGTTCCGACTCTTCTCAGCATTACTAAAAATATAATAACTTTCAATATAATAAAAGAAGAATTGTCGAACGAACAAAGCGGGGTCGAAACTAAGCATCTCCGGTTGAGCGATAAGGTGGGGGGTACGCAATAACGAAGCTCTCTATTTCTATTGGCATTGTGCGATGGACAATGTCCATTCAACATTATTTATGTACTCGTGTATTAGTGCAAGGCTTGACATGGCATGCCGGAGCAACGGTTGTGTGGGGAGTGTCGGACCTTAAACAGTTTGACCCCTATTCACCCGTTCTGCATAAGTAGAAAACTTGCTTGAATGGATTCAGATTCAGCAGCGCAGCATCCTATCCTTGTGGGAGCATTCTACATCACTCTGACACAGTCTTTATCTCGCTCTCCACTCTTTCTTTCTTCCTGTCTATCTTGCGCCCTCACTTTGGCTTCGTAATATGTGTGCGTAAGTGTGTTTATGGCTTGTCGTTACGCTTGGGAAGGCTTAATGTGCGCCTCTGCGTAGATAAAAAGAAATAACGGCATATTTTCATAGAATAAAATTGGGCTAAGTTGTGTATAAAGAATGCCCATGATTATTACAACTGTTCGAGTCGTAAGTACTCGTCGCACAAACACGCACACACACTCAAACAAATGCTTTCACATTTGAATATTTGCATAAGTATGTGCGTTCAGTATGCCCTGAAATGCTGTGAATGTACTTCGGCTGTGACCCCCGACTAAAGTGTCCCTTTTATTACTTTAACATGAAAATTTATGACTACACAACAAATTTAAATATGCGTCAGGGTGCCATTCATATTCTTCATTGTTATTCGATATATAAATATTATTTGCTTAAATGCAAACGCAAGCCGGGCAAGGGGGGTTAATGGTAATATTCTAGTGGCAAGTGGTAAGTGGCAAAGGGATGCCACAAATGAATAGTGCCCAAATGTCATATCGATTTATTAACCTATTTGAACGCCTTTGTGTGGGTCAATAGACGGCATATAAATGTGAATTACATTAGCCGCAAGCGAGTGCTTTGTGTGGAGACATTTCGGATGAAATTTTAACACATGCAAGGCGGATTTCGTAAAGGCCCACAAAGCAGAATATAGAAAAATAATAATAAGCAGAATAAGTATAAACAAAAAAATGTAAAAAATTTATTAAGCGACATACTGAAAATATTGGAAAGTCTAACGCATATCTTTATATATATAAATCTTCTGACCGTGTGTTTGCATTTGAACTACTCCTAAACGGATGAACCGATTTTGATGAAATTTTGTGTGTATGTTCAAGGAGATTCGAGAATGGTTTAGATTTACAATTTGGTCCACTGGAAAATGTTTTTTAAATTATTTTTTTCATTTTTAATCAATTGTTAATTTTGGAATGTTTGACAGATAGATGGCGCTACCATCGCAGTATCCAATATTCAAACCTAAAAAACTATGGGTAGCTATAACATTTTTTTCATACCTGCTAACTATTGGAGGGGGTATCTTGACAGGCAATTTAAAATTGCAAAAGGTCTGGCATAAAAAAATAGCGGCATTACTGAAGTGTTGATAAAAAATTTGAGATATACTATATTTAAACGGGAACGATGAATACATATGTATATGTGTACAATTTCAAACTGCTCCTTCCTAAAAAATTGCTAAATATTGGGAATGGTAGAATATAACTGCAATCAAATACACAATGCAATGAATTAAAACTGGCTCATTTATCATTCGATGAATAATATACCACGGGCATCCCAAAAGACTGATGCCATAACCTTGCCAGCCGATTTTTGTGTCTTTCCATGCTTGAGAACCGCTTCTTAATATGCAGTCCACTAGGCTGATAATCGATTGGACTCGATTGATTGCACTGATGCACAGCCCAAATTCAAAAGTATTTTTACCCCAAAAACCAATTTTTTCTTAACGCACGAAATGCTTTTTGATTCATTTTTGTTGCTTCATCAAAAATGCGATTATTCCTTAAATAATATTTATAATCTAACTAATAGAAATCATATAGATGGTATTAGTAGTACTACCTATGTGTCAGCCACAGTAAAACGTAGGCGGGTCCTCTAGTTTATTGATAAAATTTTGTATATGAATTACTGTCCGAACTCAGAATTATTTATAGAATTGTAAGACATTGATGGTCTCATAAAATTGAATACCAATAACCAGCACTCACCAGCTTTAATTTCAATTAAATTAGCTGGTTCAGGGCTAAGGCTATAGCTTATTACTCGGTTATTTAAAAACTGATTCACCGAATCACCAAGTTTATAAATGTAACGAATCGAACAAACAACTGGTATAAATTAAAAAAAACTGGTATAATAGATTTGGAATAACATGCAGTTGTATCAATTGAAGAGGGCTTCTATTGGGACCATTTTTTCAGAGCAGTAAATTTCCTACATAACTATTTTACGGGTTAACGCCACTTCGAGAACATGTATTTTGCTAAGTTGATAAGTCTCTCCTTAGGTACAATGGCAAAAATGAATGCGATCTGTCAACCAATTGGTTTAGAACAGCTGCTAAATTGGGTACACTTCAGTATCGAACAAAGAATTTGTCTAAAATTTTGCATTTCCGAACAAATTTCGTGTGTAAAATCGTGCCGAAAGTTGGAAAAGGCTTATGGTGATTCAGTTTTATCAAAAACATAAGCGAGTGCTACAAAGCCTTCAAAGATGGTCGAGAGATTGTTGAAGACATGCCTCGTTCTGCACGACCGCTTCAATTGATGAAAATATTATAAAAGTGAAGAATATGGTCCTTGAAAATCGTAAGGCAAGCGTTAGAGCGATAGCAAGAGTGCTCGACATCACTCGTGAGTCCGTTTGAATGATTTTGGTGGAATTGCCGGATACTTCTTTATCACAATTTTTTGGTAATGAGTTGTTAAATCCAAAAGATAAAAAATGTGTCTTAAAATAATCAGACTTTAACCGTTTGTACATCTTTTTAACGGTTAGTTTTTGGGAATAAATCGTTGTAGATCTCTTCTGAACGGTATACAAATGTCAACAAAATCAATGCAACAATCTATAAATCTATTGTTCGATGTAGTTGGAAGCGAGATTTGAATTTTTCTGTCTGATAATAACGAAACAAAATAGAAAGCTTTAACACGGCGGGAACTTACAAATAAAAGCTCATACTTGGATAGATTTTCATAGCTGTGTCTAAAAACCTATTTTTCAGAGCACCAAGCGAGAAAAATCCTCGTTTTTTTTACCCACACTAATAAGTAAATTTATTTTTAGGAAAGAGCAGAGTTCAAGTCTAGCGAACAGACAATAAGTGATTCGAAGACTCCACAATATATATGATACCATACTATATATAAGAAATGGATATTAGACACATTCTACGTTTTGGTAAATACTCTACAATGATAAACATTCTATTGTATCTGTAATTCTCTTTTCTTTAATTTGCTTCATCAATTATCTTGAGTTTCAGTCGGACGTACGATCTCTGAGACACCTCTGTTAGTTCTGTTAGTTGCGTACCCTCTCCAGTCTCGTACACTATGTAAGTTTCGCCCCTGATTCTTCTATTTGGTTGCTCCAGCGAAGACACAGTCTATATCTTCGCCTTTTGCCATCGAAATTCGTATCTAAAGCATGTTTCATTTTCACATTATGACTAAGCCAGTATAGCCGCTGAACGTTTATTTGCTTTACAAAGCCAATGGCTTGGTACAGATCATACAGCTCGTCTTTGGTTCGGATACGATAGTCGTCCCCAACACGTAAAGACCAGAGTCCTGACGAAGGACTTTTCTACCGTACACTCACTGTGTCACCTCAGTATTTTTTGATGCGTCGGGATGATAAACTAGAAATATTCAGTGGTACCCGGTACTAATGGTGGCAGTACAACACGGCATATGTTATTTAAATGTAAATAGTTAGACTTCGAAGAAAGTGTTTTGAAAGTTGAAGATCGTCGTTATATATGTCGGATATTCTCTCCGTGGGAGAACTCACTTCAAATATCTTGAGTTTTTCTGAAGTTTATCTCTATAGATGGCACTACAGGCTAGGTTTTACTAAAAATGAAATCTCTAGGGATATATTGACAAGGAAAAAACACCACACTTTCGAAAAACTTCTCTATAATTGGCTCCAAACTTGAAATTAGAAATTTGTTGCATTCAAAATGGTTGAATGTGCCACTCTAGTGTACCAAAAATTAACTTGACTTATTATTTTAAAAAGTGGATCGTTCAAATATAGTTGGACGAACCCTTACAGAGAGGGAATTAGTAAAACCAGCCTGGGACGTTGGTATAAGTTCAATCATATTACAATGTTAAGGCAACAAGGAACTCCATTAAACAGTTTGGATCGCCGATTCGCCCTGAAACCTAAAACTTATATATTTTAGTCATCATAGTTCATCATAAGTCGACAAAGTGTTTTGAGCAAGATAAACGAGGCTGCGCCATTTGATGTATTGTGCCCGTCTTTGAGCTAACCGCACCCGGTTTACCAGTCTCAGTCTTGTAAAGCTGGACCATCGAATTGCCTCGATTCTTCCACCTCACTTTCTTGTATACAATTTTGAGTACTTGCATTCGACAAGATGTTGTCTTGATTGTCAACCTACATGCTTCGTTACAAAACTATCATAGGGTTAATATAAAAATTGATTTTTAACCGCTTTTTAGGAGACGAAAATCAGGATAGTAAAGACTCCAACTTGTGATAAAAATTTCCAAATTAATAGGAAATATTGGTGTTAATAAAAAGTACTTCTACAAATTACGCCTCAGATATCTCGCTTGGTGCCTTGGATGTTTTGGAGGCTTGAATATCATTAAATTTGGGAAATCCTCATTAATTCAAATAACAAGTTTTGATACCAGTAACGACTAAATTAGTAAATAATACCGAATCAGAAAAAGAAAGCATAAGCTTTCCTCCATAACTGATAGTGAGCTTTTGGGAATAATCTCTTGTGGTAACCCATACAAATTAAGGTAACCTAACAAATTCAGAAGCAAATTAGTTCAAACCGAGCTAAATATTTTGAGATACGCATTCACATTGCCTTTAATTTATTCCCCTAAAAATTGCCACACATTTATAGAGGCTCAATTTTCCTGCCGTCTCCACCAGTACCAGTGTGACACTTAGACAATATGTACGCCACCGCACACCCCGCAATTGACATTTTAAACGGCCGAAGTAGTCAACGTCGATAATTGAACTATTGATATCACTTCACTTGCTGCAACATTGTAAAGGTTGCAAGGTAAAATTCAAATAATGCACACAAATTCACATGGAAGCCGAGCACAACAACACCAAACCCCAACAACACTGCAGGCAAGTGTGCAACCGATGAGACGACAACAAAGGGGGTCGCTACAGGGAAAAAAAATAGCCTGTCAATTTGGATGCGACAACGTTATGCCTGAAAGGTTGACATATTGACAACGCCATAGTTGTACCGTATTGATTGTTGCTAGGCATTGACGTTTGGCGCTGCTGCAATCACCGCTTCAACTAACACGACAACAACCAACAACCAACAACAACTAGCAGCAAGCAACAACAGGCACAACGAGACGAATTTCCCTATATTACTGCAACATACCTGGCACCGAGTACGGTGATGGATTTGGTGATGGCAGCCAATAAGCGGAATTTATCGCCGGATAAGTTTTATATGTCGAAGTCGGTAAAAATGCTGTGGCAATGTTGTTGGCCACTTCCACGCCGTCGCTACCACCGCCGTACGGCACAAATGACGTGGACGTTAGTGCGCTTGTTGGTATATTGTAGCTAGTACCGGGTACAGAACTCGTGCCCGAGCCGGTGGCGTAGCCAGCGCCGAGTCCGCTGCCAATGCCGAGATTCAAGCCGAGTCCGAGTCGCACAGCGGCAATGCTGTCGCTATTACCTTTGGATAAGCTCTCAATTAACGTTGATAATTGGTCACTGCAGTTGGCTCGACTACAATCGGCAACATTTGTTTCGCTCTTGTTGCCACTGATGCCACTGTATTTACCGCTAGTGCTGGCACGGCCACTGCTAATGTTATTGCTGCTGTTGTGGTTCAGCGCAGAAACATAAAAACTGTTGGCGGCCGTGCTGCTGTTCGGCTCGTTGGCACAGCTGCTACCGTTATTGCTATTATTGTCGCTGGCGCTTTTGTTGCCACTGCCGCTGCTGCTGCTGCTGCTGCAATTTGTCAAGCCAATTGTAGCGGAATTATTTTTCATAGTAATTAATTGTCAACAATGCCGAGTAAATTTCACAAAACGACGATTTTCGTGGTTCACACAAAGGGTATATACACCAAAATATATATATTTTTTATATAGAGAGAGATGTGTGGGAAGTGCCACAACCAGTTTAGATGGTTAGGCGTGCCAGAGAAAACATTGATGTGATAAATTTATAATACGATTTGACTTTTTGTACCTAAGTAGCGGTACTTTGCACTTACATTTAGGCAACTTTTTAGCACAAACACGGAGTTTAGTCAAAAATGTGAAAATTTTTAATCACTAATACTTTTTAATTTATTTATTTTTTTACACAAACACGAAACTTAGTCTAAAATATAGATTTTTTTTTTATTTTTGTTAAGATTTTACGTGAAAAATTTTTTAATAAATTTAAGTTTTTTATTTAAAAATTTTACTCTTAATTTAAATGTTTAATGTTGCTTAATTTTTTTCTAATGTTTTATAAAATTTATTTTTTTAGTTTTTACTTTTACTAATTAATATTTTTTAATTTGTTCAAATTAAATTATTTATTTTTTATTAATTTTTTTATTTAATTATTTAATTATTTTTTAGTTTTTACTAAAAAAACATTTATTAAATTTTTAAATTTTATTTGATAAA
This sequence comes from Bactrocera dorsalis, assembly GCF_023373825.1. Lineage (NCBI taxonomy): Eukaryota > Metazoa > Arthropoda > Insecta > Diptera > Tephritidae > Bactrocera > Bactrocera dorsalis. The sequence goes on from NC_064303.1 coordinate 91,967,774, forward strand.
TTATTTAATTTTATATACAAACACAAGGTTTAGTCAAAAATTCGAAAATTTTTCTTTTCTAATTTTTTTACACAAAAATAAAATATAGATTTTTTAAATTTCTTTAAATTAAAAATGTTTGATTTAATTTAAATATTTAATGGAAACTTCACTCTTAATTTTAGTTTTTAATATAATTTAATAATTTTTATAAATTTTATTTGATTTATAATATTAAAAAAGGATTTAATTTTATATACAAGCTTTGTCTAGATTATAAATATTTTTTAAATCTAAATTTTTGGTTTTTTATTATTTTTTTATTAATTAATTTTTTTTAATTATTTTTTTTTTAATTTTATTTTTTTTTTTAATATATCACTAATTATTTTTTAATTTTTTAGCTTTTCTTTTTAATTTTTTAAATCTAAATTTTTTTTTTTTTATTTTTTTTATTATTTTTATTATTTTTTTATTAATTTATTTTTTTTTAATTAATTTTTTTTTAATTTTTTTTTAAATTTTTTTTAATTTTTAATGAAAAAATTATGGAAACATTTACTTAGTTTTTTAATTTTATTTGAGTAATTATTGAGTAAAATATTTTTTTATCTTAATCTCAAATTTAGGGGTTTCTCCTTTATAATTAAAATAATGTATTTTATATATGTATAAATTTAAAAAAAAATACTTATTAAATTTGAAAAATTACTGAACTATTTAATTTTAAGTACTTTTAATCTAAAATATAAGTTTTTCGTATTTTTTTTTAATAAAATCTTTAATTTTTCCTTTACTTTTTTATTATTATTTATTTATTTATTATTATTAATTAATTAATTTTGTTGTTTTTTTACTATTTTTTTTAATTTATATGTTTAATCTGTTATTGTTTTTTTTTTTATTTACTTAATAATTTTTATTAAATTATTAATATTTTTAAATTTTTTTACTATTTTTTTAATTTTTTTAAATTATGCTTTTTAGTTTTTAATTTCTTGAGTTTTAATAAAAAATTATGTAAACACTTTTATTTAGTTTTTAAATTTTATTTATATAATTATTGAATTAACTAATTTTTTTTTTATATATTTTTAATGTAAAATTTAGGTTTACTTCTATTTTTAAATAAAAAAATTAATTTTCAACTGATATATTTTTTTATTAATGCATTGGCATTTTTCGTTAAATTTTTCTTTTTCATTAATAATTAATTTTTTTTATAATTAATTTTTTCTTAATTTTTTTAATTAAGTTTTTAATTTCTATGTATTTTTCGGGTTCTAATTAAAAACACTTAAAAAATTTTTATTTTTATGTTTAATTTTTCTTAATTAGTTATTAAATTAATTAATTAAATTTATAGTTTTTATAATAATTAACACCACGAATCCCAACAGAGTTACACCAAATTACAAATTAGCCACAAAAGCATCCAGCAATAGAGCATTTAAACATTTTCAAATAACGTTTAGGCATAAACGACCTAAGTCAACATTGGCTTTACGCGTTTTTACACAAATTATATAAATATACACTGATATTTTTTTCAATATTAGCACTATTGTTCCTTAGCATACGAAATCAACATTTATGCGCAACACGAAAACACGTTGAACATTTAAACAGATAAATAATTGCTAAATAAATGTTTAAATTTACAACAAAAGAAACACAGTGAATTCTCAGAATTTTAACGGAATATTTTTGCTTGTGATTTTTGGTAAAATTATCGGCACACACAAAAACGTTGAATTTTGTCAATTAAACACAATTTGCAACCAACAAAAAATAGTTAGCAATATACATAGATATCGGTATATCAATATATATATATATATGGTATATAGTATAGGTCTATATATGAATATATTGTAGCAGCACTGGCACACGCACTTCGGTTCGTTAGCGGTGCGTGAAATGAATTGCAATGGTTTAAGGTTTTGCGGATTTGCAGTTTGGTGAGCTGGTGTATTGGCGGCACGGCACTGTTGGTGCAACGGCCACAGGCATGCGATGGGCCAAGCGTTCGCCGCCCATTCGCCATCGAGTGATCAATTAAATCGAATTAGCGTGCATTTCGTGCTCGAATTGTTTTCTAAAAATAGTGTGTGCAATCACTTAATTGCCAGCAGTAATGGCATCGCATCAGCAACAACGACAACAATACACCACCACACCGCTATACAATACACACAACAACACACAACAAAATCACGAGCATTTATTGGAATGCAATTGAGTCTGTGTGTAAAAGTGTGGGGTTGAGGTTCACCTTAGCTGTCGCGTTGAATGAAATCGTTACGCCGAAAACGGCCTCAGAGCGGCGGCAATAAATTTTAGGTGCAATTCCCTGGTTGAAAATCTAGGCACAGTGGTGTAGAGGTGGTTGTTTGATAAGCATAATACCGGTATGGGTATGTTGCGATATTTAATATGATACTAATACACAGTAAAGAAAATTTAAATTATTTGAATATTGATGAACTTTATATGGATTTCGGGCTCTCATTGAAAGTTCAAAGCATCAATATATATATATATATTGCTATATAAATAATCTCATGACTAATAATTGTCAAACTCTCTTCGTACATAAACTCGGAAAATTGCAATTTTTTTTACTCTTCGGACTTGTAGAAGATAACTTTCGTAAATAATCGATCAGTCGCCGCCCTTTTAGCGATGATTACATAGTCAAGGAAATAAGTTTAGTATACGTGTTCGATAGAAGAGACTGTAGGAACATGATGGGAATACTAATTGATCACTGTATGGTGGCTGACCGTAAGTGAGGCTGAGGGGACGAGAAGACTGTAGGAAATGTCTGGAGCAGGGCACTAAAAAAATAATGAGCATTTCTTGTGGACTTGTCTCACATTGGCTAGACTACGCTGTAATCATAGGGGTCCCCACGGTATGATACACTGGATACTCGATAGTGAGGCAGCAGAATCTGCTGCAATTCGCGTCAAGCGTAGGCATCCTAAAGGATGACTACTCCTCATGAACCTAGCAACTGAACTCTATCTGGTTGCAAAGGACAAAAACTGGTCTACGAGTGGCTTAGTGGCCTCCCAGATTAACCTAAACTAGCCTTAGTATAAGTACCATATAGCTCTTCCTTTTACCCACTGGTAACGTTTGACTGTTGTACTCAATTGTACTTTAGAAGAGAAGTGTCATTACACATTCTCTTTTTTCCATATTTTAATATAAAATATGAATCTTGAAATGGTAAATATCATATTCAACTTTATCTTTACAAACACGCGCTCTTAGTTTATTAAAGGCATCAATAAACTTAAGAGCCATTTCCTCATTACTCTAATTAATGAAATTGGATTAGGCTAGTTCGGAGGAAAAGCTTTCTGAGAAGTAATAAAACTATTCGCCTGTCTGCTTGAACTCGGAGTCTGGATCTATGGGCCTCGCGCCAGCTCTTGAACAGCAAGCAGCTTTTGTGTTGATGTGAAAACCTACTCACGAGGTGATGCTAAAGTCTTTAGAGGACGAAATTTGTTAAAGTTGCAGGCAGTAAAATAAGGTGGAAGACACTGAAGATGAGGTCAAAACAGCTACGAACTTTCTACTTCGTCCAGCTTTCGCCAGACTAAGGTTAAGGCACCTCGGTCGCCATGCATTCTACGAACCAAGCGAATTGGAGATGATTTTTATAATCGGCTCAATTAATTTCTAGCAGGCTCTAGGCATTTTGTCGTCATGCAACGATCTTTTAGACCAATACCTCTAGTTGTGCAAGTGGGACTATTGTGGCCTATTTATGTATCTAACATAACCTAAGGAGTGTGTGTTAAAGATATAATTGTTTGTGAAGCCAGAAAAAATTATATTGTTGAATCTATGAAATAATCTTGCATGAATATGCCTCCTCAAACGATAGACCTTTTGGTGTCTGTCAACAATTTTACCATCAACTATGCTGAATAACGTTCAATCGGTGCAACAAAAGTAAAATTGAGCAAATCTGCACAATCAATGAAAATCTGTGATAAGAATTAAAGCAAGCATCCTAATAAATTATATGTTATTTTACGGAACTCACTCTTATCATTACAGAGTATTCTCAATATATTAATCACAGTAATGAATGTAGGAATACGTATCTCTATCTTGATGGAATTGTGGCCGTGATGGAGCAAACCAAAATTGAAAAATATAAATCACTTCTCAATCAACTTCTACATACAAGCTACATTTTACAGGCGAATAAAAACGATATAATTTTGAGTTTTGGTTACAAAATGGTTATCCATTGGTTATATATTGAAAGCTTGAAATTTTACGAAATTACGAATATAGACAGGTTATTGAATATATGGATCCAGCTCTATTGTCACATTTTGACTTCCTCATTTCCTTTTCACTAAAAAAAAACTGTTGGTTTATTTCTCACCTATGTTATTTAATAGCATTTTGATAACATTTCATATTAATGAGCCGTGATATTTTTCAAACCCGAAAATGAGAATATTACTTATACGCCACGTTGTCTTAGTTGGAATGAATTTCAAAGCAGCTCTTTCGTTTTTTATGAGTTGCTGCTACTGTTATTCCCCTAACAAGGTAGATTAGGTTTGAAGAAACGTTTGTAATATCCAGAAAGAAACGTCGGAGACCCTGTCGGGTATTTATATGGCATAAATGATCAGAGTGACTAGCTGAGTATATTTAGCCGGCTTCGTCTGTTTGTCCGTCTATCGGTTTATATCTGCGCAAACTAAACTATCTTTAAGATATTTCGCTGAATATGTGAACACGTGCTTTTCTCATCAAGTAGCTGTTCATTTGTGACAACTGCAGACATCGGTAAACTATAGCCTTACAAGCTGATTGATCCACCCAAAATTCTTGTATGGAAAACTTTTTAATTTCACACAGTAAGTTTGTGAAATTAGGCACAGATTATTTTCCAAAGATTGTCTATATCATCTGATAAAATTGTTTAGACCAAACAACTATAGCATATAGTTGCCATACAAGCTGACAGTTCAGGCTCAAGTCCTTGTAAGGGAAACTTTTTTATTTGGCAAGATATCGATCACTATAGCATATAGCTGTCATATAAACTGAGCGATCGAAATCAAAATACAGATTTGTTTGTGCCTTTTATGCTTTAAGGACTTCATCTCTGATGGAAATTACTTATATTTCCGGTTTAGCTGAAACTAGCCTTTTTTCTGGTTTTTATTTAAGAAAAAATATTCTTATGGAAAATACACACTAGCAATTTAACAACGTAAAGAACTTTTTATATTGAGAAATGATCTACTTCTCTGTTCAGGCACTTAAATTGAGAATTTTCGTTAGTATTTACTTTATAAAATTGTTTGCTTCTACTTATTAAAACAAAATATTAAAAATATAAAGCCAGTTGTTGAGAAATTTACATATTTCCGTCTTAAATTCCGGCTATAATACATCTTAGGTTAATTTTCTTTACTATAACTTTGGAAAGTGATATATTTTTCTAGGCTTTTAAAATATCTATTGACCTAAATTCATGTCTATATCGTCACCTAAAATGCAAAACAACATATCATCAAAAAAATCTAATTAGGGTTTTTATTGCTTACGGTTCACTACATCATATTACATCTATGTAGCATAAAATTTTTAGCTGCCGCTGTCAGAAATAACCAATAAATAACCAATACATAACCAATATATACCCACTTTATAACCTAAACTCAATTTATTTTTTCATTACGAGTTTTTCCTTCGCCTGTAAACTTATCAAAAATGCCGTTACGTTATTTTGCATTTTAGGTGACGATACCTATAAGTTGAAACTTTGATTTGATATTAACGAGTTTGACTTACTTGAGATTTCTGCACTTCTGCTGCTTCTCTCCTCTTATTGAAATTTACCTAGCATTCAGAAAAATATTTTTTTGTCCACAATCAAAAGCATCTAAACCACACTGTAGTATAAGTTTTCTTTGTATCAGTTAGTCACACCAATTAAAAACGGTACAGCGAAGTAAAGCTATAAATATTTACCGCTACACCGACTATATATAAGCATATACTAACTTGCTGTATTGAGCACACTAAAACACTAAACGCCGACTAAGCAAATAATCGACGAATTTCTGACTCATGTAGAGATTTAGCTTCCTTAAAGGCAATACAAATGCTCGTGCCTGTTTCAGGTACACTCATACACGCGCACTAATAAGAAGTTGCTTTCCACAGAATAAAACACTTGAAATTCTTGCGCTGTGTCACTTCGATACTTCGAAGACACGGTAAAATAATTTTTTTTTCTATAAAGAAAACTCTAAGTAATTTACCGGCAATGATGCTTCGATTTTCACTGATTGATGTGTGTTTGTGTGTAGTGGTGGTGTGTTTGCACAGCTAAGAAGATATGCGCGCCGCGGCACTTGACGAGACGAACGCATTGACGTTTTAAGCGCAAATGATATGGGCGAATCAGTTGGTTTTTTTGAATTGCCGCCAAAGTTGGCAGCAGCGATTGCATAAACATGCACAGAGCATACATACGCACATACACGTATGCTATATAGATTAACTTTTGTATATATATTATATGCATATAGCAGCAGCTCAGCGATCTTGCGCTGCCGTGCCTTTGCAATTTACGCTTTTTGCATCGCACTCACACACACACGCATATATGTATGTATGTGCAAGGCTTGCATAATCATATGCGCGCAAAATGCACATAATTCTATACAAATATGTATGTTTGTGCAGCGTATGCCTTTGGAAGTGTTAAGTATTTATTCTGTTCTAATTTCACTCGAAGCGCTCTCAGCCGCATTCAAACAAGTTGCTCATAAAAGCAGTTGCCAACATTCAAGTGCTAATTGCTGTATGAATGAACGTAAACACAATACCCGCAAGTATGTATCATATACATATACACTTACATACACGTACATATATCAGTGTGGCAATGGAAAATCAGTTTCAATTGTTGTTTGTTGCAATTGAACTGAATGAGGTATTAAGTAACCGTTGTTGTGGCGGCTTTAAGTATGAGATTACTCTTCATTTGCATGTTCATACAATTATACACACATACATACATGCATACATACATATGTATATACATAAACACATTCAAAGAAAAGTTTATTATATTAAATAGCAGTTCAATGTTGGCATGACTTTACAGTTAAGTGAAAGTAACGAAGCGATAAATAAAAGTAATTCAAGAACTCTAAGGCTAATTTTGGCAGCAGTGTCTTTAGTTTAACCTCGCATATACGTAATAGGTATGTACATAGGGTGATTCAAAAATTTTTTTTTTTTCATTGGTACTCGCAAAAATAGGTTCCTAGACACCTCTAAGAAAGCCTCTCCAAATATGAGATTTTAATTGTAACGGGAAGGTCCTCCGCCTAACGGTTTTGTATTTTTTCTTATTATCAGATAGAAAAATTTATATCTCGCTTCCAACTACTTGAAAAAATATCTTGTTAATTAGGTTTTGTAGGAAATTGAATGCTCTAAAATATGGTCTCTTATGATTTTTTCGTAAACCCAACCGTTTAAAAGATATTAACGGTTGAAATTTGTTTGTAAAAATTCTTTATTTCTTATTAATTTTATAACTCAATGAAAAAAAATTATTATGAATGATGAAACTCATAGTTTTGTAGGAAATTTACTGCTCTATAAAAATGGTCTAAAGTAATTTTTCAATAAAGTTAAGCGTTTACGAGATATTCATCGTCAAAAATCAGTGCATATTAGGGTGGATCAAAAAAAATAAATTTTTTTTTCGTTTGGTACTCTGAAAAATAGGGTCCTAAGCACCTCTAAGTTAGTCTCTCCAAAAACCTATTCGTAATAATTTTTTTTCATTGAGTTATAAAATTATTAAGAAATAAAAAATTTTCCCAAAAATCATCAAATTTTAACTGTTAATATCTTTTAAACGGTTGGGTTTACGAAAAAATCATAAGAGACCATATTTTAGAGCATTCAATTTCCTACAAAACCTAATTAACAAGATATTTTTTCAAGTAGTTGGAAGCGAGATATAAATTTTTCTATCTGATAATAAGAAAAAATAGAAAACCGTTAGGCGGAGGACCTTCCCGTTACAATTAAAATCTCATATTTGGAGAGGCTTTCTTAGAGGTGTCTAGGAACCTATTTTTGCGAGTACCAATTGAAAAAAAAATAAAAAAAATTTTTTGAATCACCCTAATGTACATACATACATACATTTACTTCTGTGCATCAGAAGATGGGAATATAATAGACTATCCGAGAAGCTGTGAAATAAAATGAACTACTCAGCAGTTATTCAGTGGAGCGCCATGAATTCGGATCAGAAACGATGGTCGGACAGATGTCGCATAGCAACACTATGGATTATTGGATATACATAAATATCTGATTATACAATATTTTTGCTTTATTATTATTAGATTATAATTCTGAAAATTAAAACAAGCCAAAGAACTATATGATGTATCATAACGTAACATAACACAACATAACATAACATAACATAACATATAGTTTTTTTGAGAGTTGCCAACACTTTACTACATACATACAAGTACATATGTATATTAGTAAAATTTAAATCTTGCGATTAAATTGGGAAAAAAATTCAATTACATTTCAATGAAAATTTATCGTGTTTGTTCCTAACTTATCCTAGTAGCCTTAGAGAAGGCTATAAAAAACGAAGGAACATCTTTCCACGTAATATACAAATTTTCTTCCAAATGTCTGTTTTTTCTTTACTGGCGTAGACACCGCTTCATTCGTTTCTTCTTTTCACTGTTTGGCGCCATGTCCAGACACCAAGTTCACCTAGGTTTTCTTCACTTGATCACTCCAATAGAGTGAAGGTCTCCCTATTCCTCTGCTTACACTGTCGGGTACTGAATCGAAAACCTCTAAATCTAAAGTGCTTACTTCCGCACGAACAACAGGACCAAGCCAGCATAGCCGCCATCTCTTGATTCGCTGAACTATGTCAATGTCGCCATAATCTCTTTCAACTCCTCTTTCCATCGACTGCGGTATTCGCCGCTAAAAATACGCAAAGAACCATAAATCTTTCGCAAAACTTTTTTCTGGAAAAGGTCCATGCCTTTGCACCATATAGTCGGACGGGAATGATGAGACGCTTGTAGAATTTTGTCTTTGTTCGTCAGGAGGGAACTTAACTTTTTAATTGCCTACTCAGTCGAAAGTAGCACGTGTTGGCAAGAGCTGTTCTGTTGGTGTTGATAATAGTTTCAAGACAGATGAAATTAGAAGATTGTCTTTCTATATTTAGCCCTGCAGCTCGAACTATTTTCTCCATGAAGAAGTCGTTTGATAGGGAATCGCCTTGTCTGAAACCTCGTTTGGTATGGAACGTCTCAGAGAGGTCTCTCCCGATCCTGACGTAGCTCTTGGTATTGCTAAACGTCAGTTTGCAAAGCAGAACTATTTTTTCGGTGATAGCAAGTTCGGACATAGTATGTTAGACATCAAAAATAAATATAATTGTACAGAATTTTCGCTATTAAAAGAAATACCCAAAAATTAACTTACAAAAGCGCACGATCCCCAAAATTAAGAATAAAAAAACATTCCAAGGATTTGTTTTGTGCACTTTTGGGTTTTGATAGAGGCGACACTCATTGCTCATAAATCCATTATTTTTGTATTAAATTTAATTATTTAAGAATAGTAAGAATAGCCCCATTTAGGCGATATATTCAAATTTTGAGGCGATATATTTGCCATTTTGAAGATAATTTCACAATGCCTTTATAAGCTCTTGACCCTTTGGACAACAAAAAACTGGAATAGTCGTTTCTCATAAGCTCCTCTTGAAGCTACTATTTTATCACAAAAGTAATTCGCAATCTGCCGAGCCACATGTGTGTGTGGTCTGACGTTATCCTGCTGAATCAGAGTTGTGGCTCTATTGCCTAAAACTGGTCGCTTCTGGCTAATTGCTAACTTTAGGCGTTCCAATTGACAATCTGATTCCTACAGTATAGGTCCAAATTAAGGTTAGTAGATAATTCTCTTCAAATCCAGGAAAACACATAGCAAAACTTTTTTGATAGCTATTTGGCCATTTTTGCACCGACTCACCGCGATTAGACTTCAACCGTCTCGAGCTCGAGGATTTTTATACTTGTACTCTTACATCCTGTTGCTACAGAGTATAATAGTTTTGCTCACTAACAATAGTATGTATTACAAAGTGAGATAATTATAGGGTTAAATATGTATACATGATTAGTTTGAAGAGACAAGTTGAAATCCGGGTTGTACCTTAAGCAAAAATTAAGATATCTTAACAAAACTTGGTATACATATTTCTTGGTGAAAAAACAAGACGGAGTTCGTAGATTAAAATTAAAATATTTAATTGGGCATAGGTAGGGGCATTTCCGCCCTCTAAGAAGTTTGTTGAGACCATATATCCCATACAATTTACGCTAAAATGGTCAAATTCACTCTGGACAAATCCCTTAAGCATGGGATGATAACCCCAGCACTCCCCATATAAAGGTTCTGTTAAAAACTACTTAAAGCGCGATAAACCAATACATAAACGCCTTAGAAGCATACGACTTTGCGCTCTTTGTCACCAGGGAGGACTTTGTTGCCAAAATTCGAAGATTTCCGTGGGACCACATTTAGGTGAAACTCTATATCTCGAGCAACGCTGGATCGATTTCAGCAAAAAATTTGGTTGGTAGCATTTTTGTAAAATTCTGATATCACAGCTTAAAATAGGAATCTATAAACATGCCTACTTCTCACATAACACAATTTTATATTCCATTAGGTTTTTTCATATTCGAGTATACAAATTAAGCAACAATGAATGTATAGAGATACGACTTTACGCAAATACTGCCTTTAAAGTATTCTGGCCTATGACCAAAATGTATACAAATCGAATTAAAACTGTTGAAACCCCCAGTTACCGAATATATGGACTCCAGTTCCTATTGCCAACTCTTTCTCGAAAATATCGGTAAAATTCGAAGAGAATCTTTTTCTAATAAAATTATGCCTATGTGTCAAAAATGGGTTTAATCCGATCAATAATTTATTTAGTGTCCATTCCGGTTGACTTCGTACCGTTTTGGTCCACAATTTTTTGCCACTTTTTCCGCTAGAGACATTATTCTATCAGTGTAAAACTTTCTCGGCGAAAAACTGCGACAAGTAATTTTCACAGGCTTCTCTTGAAGCGAACTTTACTCTATTAAGGGAGTTCTGCCTTGATCGAAGCAAATGGTAGCTCGATGGTGCAAGGTCAAGGCTGTATGGCGGATGCATCAAAACTTCCCAGCCAAGCTCTCCCAGTTTTTGACGAGTCATCAAAGATGTGTGTTGTCCTGATGGAAGACGAAGCCCTTTCTATTGATCAGTTCTGGCCGTTTTTTTTTTTCGATTTCTTGCTTCAATCTCATCAGTTGTTGACAGTAAAATGTAGAATCAATCGTTCGATCAGGCTGAAGCAGCTCATAGTGGCTGATTCTTTTCCAATCACACCAAACACTCAGCATAACCTTTCGAGTCGTCAATCCTAGCTTTGCTTCACCACGCTTGGACCAAGTTTTTTCGCACAATATTGTGGTATTTGATCCACTCTTCATCACCTGTTACCATTCGCTTCAGAAATGGTTCGATTTCATTTCCTTTCAGCAAAGAATTGAAAATATTAATTCTGTCCATTTTTTCATAGACAATTCATGCTTCTTTTTGTAGCCAAAGTACGAAAAGAGTTTTTCGACTACCAAAAATTTTTTGTTAGTTTAACAATCCAACTTTTATACTGGAAAATTGCAAGAGTATGAGAAGATTCTTACACCCGAACTCACTTGTTACTTACTAAGTTCATTTCCTTCTACGTTTGCCACTTATCCATTGATATTACAAATGTATTCATTATACTAAAAAAATCGCATAAATGTCATACAACCACTATCGAAATTAGTTTAGACAGAAAAATATGTAAAATGCCATTTCGATTGAATGAAACTTCGAGAGAAAAAATAAAATAAAAGCATTTGAAATAAAAAATAATCAATTTACAAAATAAAAATAATTTAGTTTACGGAAAAGAAAATCTTGAAAAGAAATTTAAAAAATTGTCATCGCATGCAAATGTCAACTCCACTTATTTTTATGCAAGCATATTTTTATTTACTTATGCGCAGGCATTTATAGCCAAGGACATGCTCCTTTAAGCATATAAATACCCGCTCGGCACATATTTATATGCTTATGTCGTCATATATGCACATAAGTACCGTATGAAAAGTCAACATGCGATATTTGATAGTATGCAAGATGAAATATATATTCAAGTCTATGCGTATGTATTAATGCGTGTGTGTATGCGTGTATAAGTATTAGTGTGTGTGTGTGTGCATGGTTACTTGGGTAATGCACTTATAACACTCAATTTGACCGACTCCAAGCGTGAGTCAACTCGGTGTTCCATATTCAATGAGCAGCCACATTTGACTCAGCGAAGACGCTGCACTCTACACGCCATAGAGTGCAAGGCAAGCCAATGTGGTAGCAACAGCAGCAGTAGCGGGCTACTGAATATGCAATCGCTATGCAAATGTCTTGCAAAAATATGCACACTTCAACTATGGGCAAAAGGATAATAAAAATTCCAATTAAATATGTAGAATGCAACGCGCATTGCCAGCACTAACCTTGAAGGCAGCTTTGTCGCAACAACAACAACAGCAACAAGAATAGTATAAAAGCAACAACAACAGCGTTGGTGTTAGAAAAATTTCATTTCAATGTTTTTAGGTAGCGAACTAATTTGCATATTGCATTTGCTGGGTAAATCAATGGAATATAGCGAGTTTAATGTTGAAGTGCTGAATTTGCTATTTATAGGAAAACGCTTGCAAAAGCACACAGAAACACATATATACATATATATATACATATATGTGTTTGTAAATTCAAATTAGCACGATAAAGATTACGTGTACACGTTGCATGTGCAGAAAGCCACAAATCATATTATCGCCACAATATGGTTGTTGTGCTGTGTTGCCGCATTTTGGGCGTGAGAAAAGTTTACACTGCGGTAATGTAATAAAATCGACAAAGCGTCATATGTTTAAGTGCGGGAAATTGCATCAAAATATAATGGGGAAACAAAAATATAATAACATACATTATATGAAAAATGAGAGCAAACAAAATCGAGTACAAAGGATGGAGACAAATCAAATCAAGTATGTAAGCCCTGTAGGAAAAATTCAAGCTGCTCAGATGGATAACAGTTTATATAGCGAAATAAGCTGCACTTTTCGATACAGAAGCGCAAAAGTTATAGAGTGAAGAAAAGAACATACAACTGGTATAAATAAGTTTAACTGGTATAAAAGGTATATGTAGGAAAAAGTAAACCTGCTCAGATTAACAAAAAATTATTCAGCTGAATTAAAATTCACAGATGCGCAAAAGTTATAGAGCGAAAAAAATAACCCAAAACTGGTATAAATAAGTTAAACTGGTATAAAAATGTATATGTAGAAAAAATAAAATCCACTCCTATAGATAATTGTTCAATAAAATCAGCGGAATTAAAATTCCCAGATGCGCAAAAGTTAGAGAGAGAAAAAAACAACACAAAACTGTTATAAATAAATTAAAGTGGTATACAAATGCATACGTAGGAAAAGTTCAAGTTGCTCGGATGGACAACAATTTATTAAGTAAAATAAGCTATATTAATGGTTACAGAAACGCAAAAGTTAGAGAGTGAACTAAATAACGAACAACTGGCATAAATAAATTAAACATGTATAAAAATATATATCTACATATGTAAAAAAATTAAAAGAAAAAGTATTAGTCATTACATAAGCACAAAAATTAAAAATTGTAGCAAATAACACACAGCTGGTATAAAAAAATTCAACTGGTATAAATATGATTCACTGATGTATATCAAATAAACCACTATAGTTGAAATTAAGAAATTAGTACTCGCGCAACATGTTAAAAATTTATAGTTTGACATCTGGTATAAGTCAAACAAAATGGTATAAACTTAATAAAGTATGTGATTCGTATCTCAGATTTGTAAAATTTGATATATGACAACTGGTTTAAAGCAAATAAACTGGTATAAATAAAAAAACTTCGTGTAAATAGAATATTTAAGAAATTATAACTTTAGAATGTCTAAAATTTGGATACTCATAACTGGTATAACTCAAATAAGTGTGCATACATCAAAGGTATTGGTACAAACAGAACAGAATAGAACGAGTTATTATACCACTTCGAATATGGCAACTGGTATAAACAAATCTGGTATAAATAAAATAAACTGGTACACATAGAAAATAAAATAGTTGACGCATTACAGGTGTACAAAATTTGGAATTTTGACAACTGGTATAACTCAAATAAGTTGGTATAAAACAAAGGTATTGGTACAAATAGAACTGACTAGAGCGAGTTGTTATACCACTTCGAATATGAAAGATGTTATAAATGGAAGAATCTTGTATAAAGTAAAAAAAACTGGTATAAATTGAATAGATACTAGTTTATGCATTACATATGTCCACAATTTGTAGTCTGACAACAGATATATGATGTAAAAAGCATAGACCAGAGCCATCAGTTATACCACTTTAATGCAAGATCACATTTACACATTTGTTTTGAATTTAAGTGGATATATATTGCAAATTTCTTAAGTGCAAACATCAGCAAGCAGACAGGTGAATAAACGAAGTCACCTATCTAGTATATTAGTTAATTTGAGTTGAGTTAAATAGATATGCTCATCTTATAACTCGTCGTTATAGTTTGTCAAGAGAGCATAAAACGTCTTTTAACTGGCCGTCTGCCGAACGAGGATCGAAAATAGGTTAAAAATTTCTTAACTTAACGAAAAAATTAGTGAAATTGCAAGAGGCACTTTATTTTGGATACTAACTGACTGAGAGCGGATGAGGTCTCCAATATTATCTTGCGTTTTACATTTGGATAGTTGAACTTCACTCGAGCTCAGCAAAAGTTGGGTCCCTTGCTTTCTTTTAATCCTTTTGACAAAGAGTGAATGTCAAAAAGTCTTATGAACTTCTAACACTCAGCCAAAGCACTTCAAATTTTTATAAACTCGACTTGGTTCCCAGCCGAATGGCAGAGAGGGTAAATTTTTTTTTTTAATTTCTAGAGCTTAGACCAAAAATAGAAAATATTTCATCATTTTATATGTGACCGAATTAATCTTAAACGTTAAATCTCCGACTCTCTCCTTTAGCCATTCATGAGTACTATACACTGGACGGAAATTCATCTCCTAGCAGATTAGTGGTGAACTCAAGACGATTACTACGTATATATCTTCCGGAATGATTCATCATATGCTCAGAGAGTATAATAATCAATCATCAAACCCAATCGAGAAGCTGAGAAGCAGCAAACTGGCGGTAAAAATAACTAATAATTGCTTCTAAGTATAAACTGAAGTATTAACCAACCATTCAGTAAGCAGTTGGTCGTTTTTAAAATTGAATTATATAGATTATTGCTGTAAGAAAAAAACTCGACAGTTTTTGACTACCTCGAACAATTTTTCTGAATAACTAAATTCGAAATTCAATATAGAGTATAATAGAAATTGGGCATTATCAAGTACTAGTAAATTATTAAAAAAGTGTGGGGAGAAGGCTGGAATACTTTCTTTCCTTCCCTCCAGCCTTATCTAGAACTCGTCTGAGATATTTAAGACCCTCAAGTTTAAGAGACTAGATGAAGTATCAAGTGGAAATGGAGCTACGGCAACTTAGTGTCATTGTTTGTTATTGAATGTGTTTGACAGAAGTATTAGATAGCTTGTGACGTCATGAAAGCAACCAGAAAACAGATTTATTTTACAATTATTAACGAAGTTTGATAGTTTGTTTTATATAAGAGACTTTCTTTATTTCTTTCCAAATTTAAGTATCAAGCAATTTTATGAAGAATAACTTAGAAGTAAGCTTCCCAGTTGGAGTTTTCCAATACGGCTTTTACATACGAGATATAAATATAATATATATATATACATACATATAAGTATATATGTCATCGCCGTCAACGACAGCGATCAGCGTTTGGCAAACGACGGTTGGCATGCTTTCGACATCAGCAGCGCAATCGGAAAACAAAAATAACTGTAGTATGCGACATAATGGTTCGAGTGTTTGCGCCAGAAACTATGCTACACACTACATACACATTCAACACAAAATATCGCGTTAGAGCCAGCGACACAGCTTCGTGCTACACACAACTACATAAATTTTCCATACACAACACAGTATGTCCCCTGCGACTCTGCGCTGCTCGCGTCTTATGCCCGCATACTTGAACCTACTCAAGCATTTTATTAAATTGCCACCTTCCGTTACGATTGTTTCCGCATTTCTTCACTTTTCTTTTTAACCCGCTTTTGTTTTGTTCTTCGCCTTGCCATTTTATTTCCTTTTGTTTTTTGCGCATTTCTTTATTGTTGCGATTTTTTATTATTCTCCACCAGTTTTTGTTTTGTTCGTCGTCGCCAATTTTATTTTCATTCAAGCGTCGCCTTTTTTTCGCCCTCCTTCCCGCCACCATCGCTGCAGTTGTTCGTTTTGTAATTTTTCTGCTTTTGTTTACGGTTTCCAATACAAAGTTGGTGTCATGCCACCAGCTTCACCGCCGCTGTGTCACATAGCGTGTATGTATGTATGTGGACAGGTCCTCGAGCACTATACGACGCAGTTTGAATTGGAGAGAGAAGGAGTAGCGCGGTGCTTGGCGGCGCATCGCTTGCGCAATATGATTACACTATTGTCTTCGTTCGTTTCGGTTTTTATATTTTTGCATTTTTATGGCGAATAGGTACTTCAGACATTTTATTTTATAACATGTTTTTGTGGATTTTTGCTTTGCTGTATTGAAAAGTTCAATGATATTTAGATTTACAATGCGGAAGGCGACGACATCATCATTTTTGGACGGCTTCCAGTCGCACTGTTGAGATACAATTTCGACTAAGTCAGCAAAAATGCAAATATTGAATGTTTTTCCACACTTTTGCATCGCACAAAAATATAATACATATTGTTTTTATGTAGATATGTATATATTTGCTCAAGTGCGCCCTCAAGGATTTGATAAATTTGGTATGGCAAACGTAAGTCACTTTGAAGTTCTGCATGACAAGTAAGCGGTGCTTAAAAATAATATATACAAATTGAGTTTTCAAGTGTTTGGCAAGATTTGTAGATTCATTAGGAGAATTCTTAACATTTAGAAATGGTTTTAACTTTTGGATGAGATTTTTTGGATTCCTAAGTGGTTATATGGGTTTACTCGGGCAAAAAACACTCTGTCTTCAACAATTTATATCCCAAAGACCTGTTCCATGAAGATCGGTTCAGTAGTTCTCAAGAAAGATTGGAATTAAGCTGAAATTAATTCACTCTTTTAGTTCTAACAGCTACAAACACTTTCCAAAAATTTCGATAGAACCGAGTCAGCAATGCTTAACGGATTTAAACTCGAACTTCAGGCCTATTATTTTTAACCTAGAACTCACCTTTGTAGAGAAATTGATATTTCTCGTCAGTAGCAGAAATATAACCTTTTATATGCTCTGTATATAACCCAGAGTGAAGTTATGCTCCCAACTGTCAAGAGAGCCTAAAAAACAAAAGTAGTCCTTCTTGGAAAAATTTGTAGTATTTACAGATGTAGCAACCAAAAAAATTTTTGTTAAAGCATTTTGGGGAATATTGCCGAGTTAATGCTTCTTGACGACCTGAAAATGCATATTCATCTGGTTTACCTTTACTTGAATACTATTTCTAAAAAAAATTACCAAGAACTCACATGCTCATACTTCTGATTTGAAACCCGAGAAACTTGTTAAGGAAACGGGTTCTTGGGTTGGGAAAAAGTTTTTATACAGAAGTTAATTTGCGACAGTATTTCAAGGCCTTTTATGTATGTATTACTTTAGAGATAACAGCATAAGCTCGAAATGGCTGAAGGCTAGAGGATCTTGGTAAGAGACTTCTGATATTTAAAAGGGTTGTACGTAAGCAAACACAAATCAAAGTACGAATATTCTATGCTTTCACTCTAAGAAAAATCGGCCTAGCTTTGTAGAATTCCTGTGAGCTCGTCAAACACATAATACTACTTTTAGCCTCAGGTTTGCCTTTTCTTTGGCCGTTAAGTTTGAACTCGACAGATTAGCCATAGCCCAAGTAGCTCAAGTGTACGACTCTGGTTCCATTTTCTCACCTGAGATCTTGGATCTCAAGCCCAAAGATCTGCGTTCGAAATTCCAAGCTGGTGTTTGCCAATTTGGCCGCCGTATCGTTGCAGATTCGTTACCCAACTATTGTTTCATCACCACACAGCTTTGCAAATGGTTTCAAGAATCTATTGACTATTGCTGTTGCCACCGTAGTGGTCTCAAGAAAGCTGCTACCAACAAGGAGCTCAGCAAGGACCCCAGCAAGTTTGTTGCTGCTGCTGCCTCTTTTCCAGTTACTGGTGCTGTCGCTGCTGCCTAATAGAAGAAAGAAGCCAAAAAGGAGGAGACGGAGTCCGAATAGTTTTATATAGATGAGTAACTCGTTTTAAAATTTTTTAAAAATATTTGCATTTTTCCTGCTGACCTTATGTTTACTGATGAAATCGTAGATGTTAAATAGATGAGCCAGAACTTTTAGTTTTCCTTCTGTCTGCTATAAAATGAGAACGGAGGTAAACACTGTCGTCAAATTGTTTGCTGTCATGTTGACCAAAAGATAAAAGGATTTACTTGTTGGCCCAACAAAATTAAAAAACATTAGTTTTTTAACTGGATGTGGTCTCTCATATATGTCTGGATTGCAGGTTTCTATTGTTTTGGAAATTTGTATGGACCGTAGACCACTACTTATATTAAATAATTCTTGTCCTTAGAATAGAGTTTTAAATAGCCGGACCACTGCAATATATTTCAAGCTGAGGTCTTTGCTATTGCGAAATCCGCGGAATAGCCTCTAATACACCTGCAAACGATTCCAGATTCAACATTTACGTAGACAGCAAAGCAGCAATCGAGGCTGTAACCTCGTATCGCATATAGGTCGGAAGTGTCTTGGGGAGCAGGGCAGTTCAATGTCTGGTGGCGACACATGACTGCACAATGGGGCTGATAGAACAATGGATCATCTATTCTGCACTAGTTCCGCAATGATAAGACTACGCTGTAAGCATCTGCGGCAGGCATTCTAAAGGATGACTTTTTCTCTTGGACTTACCAACTTAACTCCGTATGGTATCGCAAAGAACCAAACCGGTCTATGCGTGTGGCTTATTGATCTACCAGATTAATCTAACCTAGAATAGATCTAATCCAAGCAAACTATACTCTAGGGTATATTAAGTTTGCAACGATGTTTGAAACACAGAAGAGGAAACGTCGGAGACCATATAGAGTTCATGTAGCAATGATCAGTATGACGAGCTGAATGGATTTAGCTATGTTAGTTTGTCTGTCCGTCAGTATACATATTTTCATACTAGTCCGGCAGTTTTTGAGGTATTGATCTGCAATTCTGCACCCGTCTTTTGGCTCCTTCCACGAAATTCGGCACAGTACCTATAACACCTGAAGCGTCCTCTGCGAATGGCAGGGACCTTGTCGAGGTGCAGGGGCTTAAGTCAGAAGGCATAGGCACCACCCAACTGGTGTGAGCGGTGCTGCCTTGCAATGGTTAATCTCTAGGTTAATTCGACTGTATTTTAACGGGCCCTTCACAAAACCTGGCTGAATTGGGAAATAACGATGGCCTTACCGCGTCATGGGGCTCTGGCGCAGCGGGCCATTGAGTTTCTCCAAATATACATACATACATAGACCAGACCGCTCACCGCGGTGAGCCAAGGGTCGTAAGGTAAAGATGTCAGATATCAAAAACAAAAGCCCTATTTTAAATCCAACAACAACTACGACAAGACAACGAGCACAGCAACAAAACAAAGACAACGGCAGCGGTGCAGGATGCACTATCGCCAAAGGAACCGGCGTTGTTTGAAGTTGTCGACGATGTTGACGACATGACCTCATCTAACCTAATTCAATGAAAAAATGAACCCGTGAGGGATATTTAATTTCGATGCAACCGAAGTTAATGTTTTGTCTTGTTTAAGTCAAATTTTATTAAAATTACACTTTCGAAATGCGAATATTACCACTTAATACTGTAATCGATACTCGTTCAAAATTATAGACTTTTCTCTAATACACATTTAATTTAATTATCTTTCGCGGCATTCCCCCTGCAACACCTGCTCCGCCGAATAAAGTGAGTTTAAACAATTTTTTTCTTTTTTCAAATTATGCAGGAGAATTCATGCCACATGCAGCGCGTGTCGCTTAATGCTAAAATAGTTATTTGTTGTTGCTTTTAGCAGCCATCAGGAGTAACTTTTCTAATATTGCATATAGAACACACGCTCAAAAAGTAGCTGGCGTGGTTTGTTAAACTATTCTCGTAGCGCCTGGGGACTGCCACTTTGTGTTCGTTGTGCGTTTCATTTAGTTTTTTCTTCCCTCTTTGTTTTTTTTTTAGTTTTTTGTTGCTTTTGTGCGCTGGTAAATTAAATATACTTGTTAACATAATTTCACACGTCGCCCAGTTCCCCACTTTTCGCTAATGGCAATCTAGGTGAGCGCTGGAGTGAGCGCCAGCCACAGTGGCTGCCATGTCTAAGCCAACAATAACAACCAACGAGAAACGCGAAAAAGTCAACCAAATTGCGCACACCCACGCGATATAAATTCACACACAGCTGCTCGCTGGCACCAACAACAACCAACGAATATACGGACATACCTTTGTCGTGGAATTAAGGCGTTGCGGATACACGCAAATGAGCTTTCAACATTATACACAGTTGGAATGTTGAGTTGCACTGGCGCTGAACGTCGTGCCGCAGGGACTAACTGCGCTGCGCTTAATGATTATGCTCATGAATAAAGTGAAACACAAATATTGTATTACCTTGTACTGGAATTTTTGAATAGAAATTTTGATACTGAATGTGGAAATGTTAACGGTAATTTATTAAAGTTTTAATGTAACACAGTAAAAATAGGCACTCGAACTAATGCAATATTGATATGGCCCAGCTCCTCTCTTTACTTTGGAAAGTGGCCTTGTACGACAAATGGAGTCACTTACAAGTACCTAGCCACCTCCAGTTAATGAATATTTTCGGAACCCTTTTTATTAACGAGTAACTCTCGAAGATACTACATTGGTTATCCATGTGCGAAAGAATTCAAGAAAACCTTTCTTCTGATGTTGCTGATCACAACAACATCATCCATCTTGAGACCCAGCATACATATAGTACATTACTGGACAATATTCTACCGAATAGACCACGTGAGAGTGTACTACACCAAGACCGTGGAGAGTCGATTCGGCGCCGTTCGCAGAAGCTCCGACTCACGTACATATGGCACGACCCGGCAAATTTTATGTCGAGATCTTAAATTGAAAGTATACAAACTACAGCTGTATCAGAACTGAAGCTGTTCGATTTTTCCAAGCGACCAAGATCGCTTCGATCTTTGGGCTTTTGAAAATTTCCAAGAAGATCCAACGTTTTTAAATAAAATTTTTTCTGCGCTGAGGTCCATTTTTGGCTCATTGGGTATATCGACAAGCAAAATTGGCCTGGAATTGAAGGTCGTGATCTCAGCGGCATTTGGATTCAACAAGACAGCGCCACTTCCCCTATTTCGCCTCAAAGAATGGATTTATTGAATGAGCATTTCTGTGAGCAGATGATTCCACGTTTTATGCCGGTCAATTGGCCAACAAGATCGTGTTATGTCACATCTTTAAAACCTTTCCTTTGGGGATATGTAAAATCTAAAGTCTATGTGAGAAATCCCCTGCGATTCAAGCCTTGAAGCAAACATCACGCTTGTCATTTGGTCAATGGGCCAACGGTTGGACCATCTGAGACATAGCCGCGGCTCAAATTTGGAAGGAATAATATTCAAAAAGAAAAAGAAATGCCAAGGAATGTTGACTCAAATAATAAATTTATAGTTTATGAGCTTTTTCTTTAAAAAAGTAGAGAACTTCGAAATTGAACACTGTTTATATAATATTACTTTTTACTGGATAAAAGCTGAGTATTCGCGGATGAAATTCTACTATTTCATTTATTACAATTTGGGACTAGACATGCATTTTATCTCCCTTCAACCGGGAACTTATCGAATATTATTGTTCTCATTTATGGCCTACTTTTGGTCCGCTTATCTACCTCTCCTTCTTTTACAACATGGGCTTGAGACCGTCGTGTATGATAAAGGCAGTTTAGACATTGTGATTCTTATATCTACTATGAAGCCACAATTCTTCATCAATTTATACCCAATAGCTTGATAAGGAGGAATAAAGTAATATAATCTCGACAATTGGCAAGTCTTAAGGTGTCTCTGCGACAAATCACAGCAACAATATCACGACATTAAAAGTGTGTCAACAACCAATATATCATTTCGGTCGGCCTTTTTGCCTCAAGTAACTCTCTACTATAGATTAATAGTTCTTTGCCTACTAGTGGGAAGCAAATGTGCGATATAGTATATGTGTTTTCGATAATAATGGATTATTGAAATAAAATTATATTTTTTACGATGATAAGGTACGTAATTTAAAGTTTTCGTTGAAGTATCCGGCGGTGATTGAAAATATATATAGTCTAATATATATGTGTTTAGGATAAACAGGCATAACAAAAATTAGTATGAGCGATACGAAGTCTGACTCAAATATGTCAGACAGATAGTAAGAAAAAAATTAAAAGAATAGGAAATAGCGGGATAATCTGCGGAAATGTAAAAGTAAGTATAGTTTCTTTCATCCAACAATATCAATCTATCACCAAAGAGGAAACTCAAAGCTGAAGTCGATCTGGAGCAGTTTGCACCTTAATGGTCTACGCACTGGACTCGAACTTTTATACAAGTATGGCCAAGAACTGTCAAGACGGCTACATCTTTAAAAATATGTTCTTATTGATGATGAATTATAAATGACCATTTTTGGTAGCTTTTGGTCGGATTTTAAGGTAATTTGTTTTAAAAGAGACTTATGTGGTAGAATTGTTGGAGCGGATACAGCGACACCCTTTTCTTTTCATAACGTGAGCGCTAAGAATTACTTCAATGGCAGCTTTAAGAAGCAAAATAAGCTGCAAGATTGGCGAATTTAGGTGTATTATCCATAAAAACCTTCGAGCATAGCTCAATAAACCAACATACATGAAGGAAAATAAGAGGATTGGTGGATGAAATAGATTCATATCCCGACATTTTATTTGGTAGAGAAGGTTTCAAGTCACACTAAAAGTGGGTGGATGGCGCGGTAGAACAGTGGTTGTTACGACATTTAAACATACAGATAAAAATGTCTAATGGAGTTGCTGGATCTTATGTGTCTCATCACAATAGGTCCAATGGCTGCTCGAAATCGGATGCACGTATACTGAGTTAAAGGTCACAAAGGACTTCCAGAAAACGAAACAACTGATGAGATAGCATAAAGTGCCACTAAACTAAACAAGAAATTTCCGAAAGGACTGACACATGGGTGAGATGAAATGCCTTAATATGATGTACAAAAGGCCGGAAGAAAAGCACGTATATATTTTACTCACACTGTCTCGAAGGGATTGCAAAACGACTGTTGGCCTAATGACAGATCGCAATCTTCTGACGTCATATGAGAGCAGGATGAGCATAAGTAACGACGATATATGCAGAAAGGCAGGAAGGAAGAAGGCCGGAACACATCCTATGCTTCTATCCGGCCTTATCCAGAACTAGTCTTAGATATCTAAGAATTTTGCAGTCCAAAAAACTAGTTGGTATGAAACTCGGAAGATAAACCCGCTCATTCCTCATATAACGGCACTGTTGAAAACTACTTAAAGCGCAATAAATCAATATGTAAATACGTCAGAGAGATTAAATTGAACCTACGAAACGGTGTGACAGGGAGTTAATGGAGCTGGAGTCAAAATTGGACGATGAACCTGAACCTTTCACCTACTTTTTGGTGGAAACACATATGTATCTCGAAACCCACTCTACCGATTTCAACCATTTTTAGTATGTGACATTCCCATAGACATAAAAATGTCAGGGTGGGCGAAATCGGACCACAGCCACATCTACTTTCCATATAACACAAGAGATATTGAGAGAGCATATTTTTCATACAGATTTCATATTTGTGTTTACAATGAATAAAATCGTGTGAAAACTTGCCCTATACCCCATATTTCTAACAGGCCTTATGTAGCGAAAGGTATTTTCCTGACTTTAATCCTTGCAAGTTGCAAGATTTCGGTTATACCCGAACTCCCCATAACGAGGTAATACTTCCTTACTTGTAAATATAAAGTATGGACACTGAGGTTGAGAAGTCACTTGCGAAGCTCAATTTTGTTTAAATTATTCTTTGTTAAGCACAAAATGGTAGATTAAATGCCACCAACTATTTCGGAGTTTTCAGTTTTAAGCCACCAAAGATATCCACATCTATATATTATATAAATAACCAAAATTGTGGTTAGTTATTGAACCTGACGGCGTCAAAACATAAATCACAATTAATAGATATATACCCTACACACACATATAGTATGCGCAAACGGAAGCTGATGCTGCGCTTATCTGCAATCGTAAATTTTCGGCATGCTGTGCTATGCTATACAATTCTATGTTGCGCTATCCAATACTATGCCATGCTATGTATGTATGTGCGGCACTCAAATGCTCAGCATCAAATGCCATCATTCATAGCTCGCTAGCATTTAGCTCGACGCAGGCTAACATTCGTCATGTTTCACTGGCGATAAATGTGTTTATTTGCCATTCCGTTGGCCGAATGTTTGATGGGCATTCGGCGCGTCGGAATTGCTGCCATTCACTTTTTAACTTTGACTCGTTTAAATTTTACTTCTTCACACTCTCACGCAAACGCCAAACACTGGACCAACAACAAGCAAATACCGTTGCAACTTACGCCTAAACTAACAGAAACGAAGTGAAATATTTGGGGAAAAAAGACTGGAGTCGAAAAGTGTTGAAGCCAAAAATTGTGCCACAAATTCGCAGCCAGAGTGATAACAAATGTGTTAGTATTTAAATAGCAGCGGTTGAAATATTTCTCCAACATAAAGGGTGATTTTTTAAGAGCTTGATAACTTTTTTTTAAAAAAAAACGCATAAAATTTGTATTGTTTGTAAATAAGAAATCTCATCGGTTCTTTATTTGAAACGTTAGATTGGTTCATGACATTTACTTTTTGAAGATAATTTCATTTAAATGTTGACCGCGGCTGCGTCTTAGGTGGTCCATTCGGAAAGTCCAATTTTGGGCAACTTTTTCGAGCATTTCGGCCGGAATAGCCCGAATTTCTTCGGAAATGTTGTCTTCCAAAGCTGGAAGAGTTGCTGGCTTATTTCTGTAGACTTTAGACTTGACGTAGCCCCACAAAAAATAGTCTAAAGGCGTTAAATCGGGATGCATGGGCAGTTCTTGAACGGCTTCTGGTTGCTCTTCACCCCAAATGCGGCAATTTTGCTTATTTACGTAGCCATTCAACCAGAAATGAGCCTCATCGCTGAACAAAATTTGTCGATAAAAAAGAAAAGAACCGAACACTGATTTTGGTAATAAAATTCAATCATTTGCAAGCGTTGCTCGTTAGTAAGTCTATTCATGATGAAATGTCAAAGCATACTGAGCATCTTTCTCTTTGACACCATGTCTGAAATCCCACGTGATCTGTCAAATACCAATGCATGAAAATCCTAACCTCAAAAAAATCACCCGTTACATTCAGGCGTTTAACAGACGCACGCACGTCCAGCTGCCAATTCAATTCAGTTTTGAAATGTTTTTGGTATGTCAGTGGGGAAATGAAAAGCTGTGCAGTGACTTACCATTACGATTTTCACTATCCGCGGGCTTCATCTGAATGGGATGATACATCTGAAATGAAATAATAAAAAAAAGAGTTTTTGAATTTGAATTCGAAATTCTTAGATTATTGGGATAATTAAAAATATACATACAATTAAATATTAGTGCTCGAAGTGAATGTAGTATTAATTCTAGACTATTGTTTCAACAGATTTAGTGAACTATTTTTGAATACAGGACTTTTGGGTAGCTTTAGGTAGTTTGATGGTAATTGGTCGACTAAAACTAATTTGCCAGAGTAAAAATTTCAAGAAAGAATATTGGCTTGTACGATAAAAGGGCAATAATGTAATAAGTCGATCGCAAGATATAAATATGAAATGGATAATAGGAAATGAAAACTAAATTATAATAAAATTGGGTTCTCTTTTGCCTAGAGTTGGAAGTTGGTCTAACTATCAACCAATGTGGCTCCTCTAACATCTGGTGACATTAGATGGAGCTAAAAATATGATTAGATTGGCTGCCTGAACTGGCCAATGGGAAATTCCAGTGAAAATCTATAACTCCGGGGAACCTCTCCCAAAAGCTTTTTATTGCCTCTTAGCATTACTCCTACGCCTCATAATAGACTCAACCTTAAGGTAGAATAAGCATGTGGAATTTACACTATACAGAGCCAACAAAGCACTCATGATATTTGTACACCTAGCCGGTAGATTCTGTGTTGCAAGCCAGGCATCATGTTGGATACTATGATCGTTAGGTCTATTGCCACGTATGGAGGGATTGCTTGGGTAACGTAGGCAACACAGCTTTCGGTAGGTCTTCAACTAGCGTGGAGCTCACACCGCTCCATCTACTAATCAAACAAGCAGCGAAGCATATCATGCTGTTTATGCCAGCAGAGGGGTATAGTAAAGGCAGATTAATTGCGTCTTAAAAAATGAAGGCCTTGGGGGAAGACACACCACTGGCCTTTCTTTCAAAAGACAACGCTACGAAGAGGGTAAACTTCACAAAGAAATTTAAAGTTACTGTCGACAGTAAGGCGTAGTAGAGTGATACCTCGAAACACCGGAAGGCATTGGAGTAGACCTTGTACCAAGTTTTGCATACCAATGGGATTTTTCCGGAGTATTTTTTAAGGAGAAAACTTTGCTATAAGTCAATGTGCAGAAATTAATCTCCAACCCAACTATTTCAACCAGCGTATGGCTATACTCAGCGATAGTCCAGCGGCATTAAAAGCAATCTCAGCTTATGAAGTCAAATCACCTTTAGTGGAGGAGTGTATACTACAGAAAGGCTGAACCGCCTATCAGTTTGCAACCGTGTACACCTGACCTCAATGCCGGCGCATAAAGGGATAGCCGGCATGATTGGCCGACGAAGTGGCCCATTGCCAAATTCGATCGGAAAGTTGGGTAAGTTCATTGCCTTAACAATCGTTATCTGGAGGTACTGTGCCCAAAAAATAAGGTGACATTGTATTTATTTTGAAAATTCTTTATTTATTCTTCCAAATCAATTTCATCCCCTTCAAAGTAATCCCCTCCCGATTCAATGCACTTATGCCAACGGATTTCTCAATCTACGAAACACTGGTTGTAGTCACTATCCGGGAGGTCTTCAGTTCCGTCTTCGCTGCGGCTTGAATCTCCTCTATCGTATAAAAACGGTGTCCCCAGAGCGGCCTTTTGAGCTTAGTGAACAGCCAGAAGTCGTACGGCACCAGATCAGGTACATACGGTGGTTGCGGAACGATATGGGTTGAGTTTTTGGCGAAATGATCACGAGGGCAGTGGGATGGTGCATTATCGTGCTGTCTTTCCATAATTCCGGCCTTTTTAGGCGGATAGCGTTACGCAAACGACGCATAACGTTCAAATATAATACCTTGTTGACTGTTTGACCGGTTGGAAGGAATTCATAATGCACAACACCACGATAATCGAAGAAAACAGTCACCATGACGTTGATTTTTGAGCGATTTTTTGGTCTCGGCTCTCTTTTGGCACGATATTCGCTAGATTGATCGGTTGTTTCGGGGTCGTAAGCATAGATCCAAGTCTCATCGTCAGTTATAATGCATTTCATGACACCCTGGTAGTCGGAAAACATGGTTTCACACACTTCAACACGACGCCTTTTTTCCAAAAAATTCAATGTTTTCGGTACCAGTCGAGATTTTACGCACTTGAGGCCCAAAACATTCTTCAAAATGGTATTGGATGAGCCTTTCGATATGCCAACTTCATCAGCAAGGTCTCTAATTGTTAATCGACGGTTTTTCAACACCAAATCTTTGATTTTGTTGAACGTGAGCTTCGTCGGTTGAGGTTGATGGTCGCCCTGGACGCTCTTCGTCTTCGACACGTTCACGGCCGGCTTGGAACTCACTATACCACTTGTAAACATTTTTTTTAGACATAGCCTCATCACCAAAGGCTTTCTGCAGCATCCTCAACGTATCCGCAGCAGAAAATTGATTCCGTAAACAAAATTTAATACAAATTCTTTGCTCAACAAATTTCGACATCGCAAAAAGCGAAAAACTCACGTTCTCAAACACGTCACACGTATCTCAAACACTAATGAATATTTTTACATGAAATTTGAAGTAAATGTGACTGTGACCAACCTAAAAAAAAAATAATTCTCTAAGTCCTTAGACGCGCGCAGTTTAAATTTAAATGTCACTAAGGGCACTAAGGGCACTAAGGACAACATAAACAATGGCACTCAATGCCACGTTGCACATGTAGCACCTGTGGCCATAGCTTGTAGGTGCTTGGCGGAAAAGGCTGCTATTAAGCTTGAGGAAGCTGCGTATCTAAGAGGTTCCTGGCAGGTTCACCTTAAAATTCTTCATTACTTCGATTGCATTTTCCTCTCACACAACAGCGAGAAATTTAAGCCGAAGCAAAGCCGTTGAAGAAAAGGTGCATTGAGCTGTTTCACGGATAGATCTTAATTGATATAGAGGGTAGAAGGGAGAGTCTTCTGTAAAATCCTCTCCACTAACTTTCATTTCGGGCTATCAGAACACTGTAGCTTTTTTCAAGGTAGCATTAGATGTAGCCCATCTTCCTTCAAAAAGGTAGGAATTCATTCCGATACCCCATTGAGTATACTGACTTTAATGTCATTGACTTGTTCCCTCCAATCTAGTCAAAGAATGCATGACGTCAATACCGACATCTTCTTTCATATTAGATGTGTAAGTATGGGTGTCCAGTCACAGCGATTTTTATCCAATTGGAAGCGAGTCGGTTTTTCTATCTACTCTTGCGTTCTATCTGCGAACCTATGGACCTCCAGTGATCTTGGCAGACCCTGGTCAACAACCAGAACTTGTGAGGCTGTGGGAGTAGAGTGAACCGTAGAAGATCCTCCGACCTACTTAACCTTAGCAAAAGCAATCTGGCCGAAGTTTCTGTTGTTCTGACTATACAATAGATTAACATACTGGGCGATCTTTAGCAAGTCTGTATGGAGTAATAAATATTTTGTTGGGAGGAAGTCACCTCGTCATCAGTATTTTGTCACATCACGAGATAGCAATATTTAAAGGTATGCGTATCAAAATTTTAAGAAAGGGCTACACTCCCACTTACCTTCTTACAATTAGAGATGAGATACTGTATATTTTGCTGTGAGTTTCGGCGGCTTCTGCCTTAACGACTGTCATATTTAACAATTTGGATATATGTACGTTAGATCCGAAGCCAGAAAGCTTTAAAAAGTACTAGAATTCTTTAAGCTTTCGTTAAAACTTGGACTAAATCCCTGTGGGTATAATTTTCAAAATAGTTATGTATAACGGGGAAAAGGGCAACGTCATTAAATATAAAACTCAGCTGAGCTGTCATCATCAGCAGGAAAGATTTAAAATTGCTGCCACAGCAAAATGCCAACACTACAAAAATCAAACGAACTCTTTTTGCATACAAACTCACATCTGCATGTGTGGACTCAAAGAGCATGCACACAACACATACACAGTTACAATCGTCACACACGCGTGCCATGTTGGGTTTCAGCATTTCCGGCATGTGCGCGTGTAGAAAGACGGTTGCATGCAAATTACGTAGTCATTCGTGTGCAGCGACGTGACGCTCTGCACTTTGCACTCGGCCAACCTAAGAAATGAGCAAAAAACACACTCACACACACACTTGGTCGAATTGCGCTTGATTTTTATTCCGACGAAGACATTTCTGCCAATGTCGATAAATTCCCATAAAATTTCCGCTTGCGCTGCATTTTCAAATGTCAGTTTGTTATTTATTTGGAATGGAATGCAAATTTTTTTCGCCCTTACAAAATCTACATATCCGATTTGGAAAACTATTTTCGTGTTTTCATGCTAATATGCTGTAGCGCGAGGGAGCAGAAACCTACTTCGGTGTTGAAGGACTTTCCATAATTTTCATAATAAATTTTCGAGGTCAAAAGCGGCTTCGTTTAAGTTATTAATGCACGTACATCAAGGTCATATCCTTTGGAAGGTATGAAAAAATGGTACCATCTGTAAAGTGAGGGATGGAGTCATGTGTAGAAGTTCACGCAAGTGAAGAAAGCTCTCTCATCGCGATTTACTTGGGAATGGCTCAAGCAGCTCACGATCTTTGACCAAGTATCCTCTGGGTAGCCTAAGAAAATGCGTTTGAAGGCGAGCCTATGTGAGAAGGCGAAACATCCATACTCACGGTTGTGCGCAGGGTTTGGGACTCGCCACATAAAAAACGCCCCCAAAGGCAGCCTCGGATGAGGGACGCCCCTTTTTATGACGGCACATATGAGAGCTGCCCCCACAACGATGTCAAAATCGTGCTTGGCGACACCAGAGTGGGCAAAGAAGGTATATTTGGAACAAGGTTCAGAAAATTCAGCCTCCATGAGGAAACAACGCAAACGCAAATGGGATGAGGCTGATAGGCTTCGCCGGGGTCAAAATATGGTTATCTGTAGTACTAGATTCCAGCTGAAGAAATTTTATTAAGCTACTTGGCTGTCTCCGAATCGAAAAGCCACCAACCAGATCGATCATGATGTTATAGAAGACACATCTCTCCGGTGTTTTCGACGTGCGTACGCTTCGAGGTCGTAACATCAACGTCGAGAAGCTGCAATCACAACAGACAGCACAACGGTTTTCTACTCGACTTGCACTCCTGCTCTCTGAGAGCACTAATCAGCAACTCGATATAAGGGAACTGTGGGACGACATTTCAAGCTCTTTATGTAAAGCTGCAAGCGAAAACATTGGCTTTCGGAAAATGCAAAATAACAGCTGGTACGATGAAGAATACCGTGTCGCAACGGAAAGAAAGCAGAATGCTCACCTCGCAACGCTACAATCGACCACAACACGTGCGGGATGGGATAGATACCAAGAGCTGAAAACGGAAGCGAGATGTATTTGCAGACAGAAAAAGAGAGAGACCGAAATTCGTGAGTATGAAGAGTTTGACAACCTGGTCGACAGAAGTGATGATCGAAAATTCTACGAAAAGATGCGGCGACTAATAGAAAGTTTTAAGACCG
This sequence comes from Bactrocera dorsalis, assembly GCF_023373825.1. Taxonomy (NCBI): domain Eukaryota; kingdom Metazoa; phylum Arthropoda; class Insecta; order Diptera; family Tephritidae; genus Bactrocera; species Bactrocera dorsalis. Next base: position 91,999,327 of record NC_064303.1, read on the forward strand.
GAGTTTTGTAGAAACCACAGAGGTTATCTAGTAACTGATGCCCAGAGTCCACTGGAGTTATTAGGCAACACTTCTTCAGCCTGCTGAACGACAATTGAAGTGTAACATCTGGAGATGCCAAACCCGATTCCCCAATTGATGACGATAGAATAGATGTTCCATTGTCCAACCATTAAGAAGTTTGAATATTAATTATCCATGTGAAGCGGCTGGGGCCCTTGCATCAACTTCTTCGCAAGATATAGTATAGTCAGATGAAAGCATGCCCGACGATTGGAATTTAAATGTGTTCTGCCGAAACCATAAAAAGAGGACTCCACAATCTGCACCGATTACCGTTACATAAACCTCCTTAATATCGCATAAGAGGTATTATCCAGCGAAGTGGATAAAAGACTGAAGCCCACCGTCAACAAATTGATTGGCCCTTGTCACAGTGACTTGAGACCTGGAAATCTACTATTGGCTTCAGCAAGCGCCAAATTTTGGAAAATACCCATGAAACGAAGATCGCCACACGCTACCACTCGACGAACAAAGGCCAAACTCTACAAGTCCCTCAACTTTCAAGTCCTTCTTTATGGTGCGGAGGCGTGGACAATGATATTATCTGGTTAGCCGGCCTTAGGACTGTTCGAGAGAAGGGTTTTGCAGAAGATTTATGGTCCTTAGCGTATTGGCAACGGCGAATATCGCAGGGATGGAACGATGAGCTATACGACATATACGACCACATTGATATAGTTCAGCAAATCAAGAGACAGTGGCTCTCCAACTCCAGCTTTGAAGGTTTTCGATTCAGTACACGGTGGAAGCAGAGGAACAAGAAGACCTCCACTCCGTTGGAGAGCTCAGGTCGATTAAACCTGGCTGTACTTGGTATCTCGAATTGGTGCCAAATAGCAAAAGATGAGACGACCGATGCGTTGTTGTTATCTCGGATTTAACCTCGGCTGTGTCTACGCCAGTAAAGAAAAAAAAGAATCCTTTGGTTGGTCTTTCTGGTATCGAAGTACATAATATCAACTAAGTTTAAAATACATATTGTAATTTTGAATCTATTACCAAGTTATATACAGGATATTGGAGGTTTAGGCTGTTCCATAAATTCCCTCTGCCACCCTACAAATACTTCCCGAGTAAACAGTTTGCCTGCATTTTTATGTCCAAAAATTTAAAACCTCTAAAATGTAAGCACCCGCCTCTTATAGGAAATTACACAGGTGTTTCCAAGTTATAAATTTAAAATATATAATTTAAAGGTAACATATTTCGACAACGCACACACACGTCGACTATGTGTCACACTTTAAATTATAGCTGTTAATTGGCGTATGCCACCCGAAGCATACCTGCGGCGACGCCACGCATACACAACGCTGGGTCATTTGCAGTACGATAACACGCTATAAATACCGAATTTTTGCCATACGAAGTCATCAGCGTAAAAATACCGTTGTACGTACAGGCGAACAATGTAAAATCCACAACGGATTACTGGCGTACGCATTCTTCAACACTAAACCCAGCGACCTCAATTGACGGACCGCTATTCATGGGACGAAGCGCCTCGATCATGCATACATTAAATATTAAAGAGTGAATATATTTTTATAACGTGACACGTTGCCATCAGTTTCACTGCACGCTGCCCAATGCCGGCCTGCTAAAACAAAGCCTGCCACAGCCATCTCACCTCACTGCGGCACGGGATTTTTTTAGCTCGCAAACTCCGTTCATGATATGTCGGCATATGTATAAAGTGCTGGGAGGACCAGGGCGTTTTGCGAAATTCGGTAAAATGTATGGGGTTGGACGCGTCAATAAATCAACGCGTAGACTTTACCACACTGCAAATATGTATTTACCTCTTACCACCACCGAACAACCAACCAACAGCGAGTCCACAAAATGACCGTTTTCGAAACTAAATGCAAACGTTAGCATTTCCCGTCCTTTATTTCGCCATTTTCGCCTGCGATTTTTAAGTTTATTTTAATTAGACAACGTTAAAAATGTGAAAATTACGCTAAATATGCGAGCGTAATAGAGCGAGAGGCGAGGAGCGTGAAGCGAAAGTTCCAAATAAATTGGGTGTATTGCAATTAGGGCAGCAGAGACTGGTTTTGAAAAATCTCACAATTACATAAGGGTGAATTATATAGCCTTAAATAAAAAAGGAGCGAAAAGGCGACCTCAAATGAGTTTGCGCTTTCCATGAAAAATGCGCACTCCGGATTTGTAGCCATGAAAAAGGGAATTTAATAGCATTACGAATCGTACTAGGAAGTTCTAATGATTCACAAACAAACATTAACTTAGTTAAAGAGTTGAAATTTCTAACAGCGCTTCTCAATTTATCCATGTAAATAGTTTTTCTTTATTGATAATGAAACTACGTCACAGATTTTTTGTATTTATATATACAGTCCAGCGCCGAACCAAAATCGTCTGGCTGTCTCAAGCATGGATAAAAATTAGTACATCATAGCTATTCTTCCAGTAGTATTTTTCGAAGAACTGACTGTTTTAGCCTCGTAATCATATATTCCACAGACAAACGCTGCCCAAACTATTAGAATTAAAAGACGTTTTCCTATACTAAGTATGTAGAGGAAGACCCACAAAGATTTAAAGACTGATAGCTGCAAACTGCTTGTCTTCCAAAGTAGTAGTGGGAGAGTATAAACTGAAAAGATGCAAAACATAAATCAAGTTCTCTATGAAGTATGTGTGGGGATAATGCTGGAAATATACTCCTTTAAAAGACCAGAAAAAAGAACACACCAAAATTACAAACCAGCAATTCAATCTACTCAATAGATCACAGATCACTTATCAATCTACCTATCTATCATCTATACTTTGAAGATCATATATCAATCTACTAATTTATAATCTATTTTTCTATCGAAAAACTCTTCTTAATCGAATCAATAATGTTGCAAGAGAACACACATTTATAAATCGCCCGAACTATAAACAGAATTGTCTTACGAGTACACTATATAATTTGACAGTTGGCCGAGGAAAAGTGCTGTTTCGACGGAGTGGGACCATAGGAAAGATGTGTAAGTAGATGAGTAGGATTCACTGAGCGTTTAAAGAGATACGTTGACTCATTGCACCTAAGACATATTTATATTTGGTATGTCGGTCTCAGTTCTGGATAAGTAGGAATTTGACCAGCTATAGTATCCACGAAGCAGCAAAGCTCACTCTAGATTCTCAGACAACTCGTACTCTTCACTTGCTATGTATGATGGTTTCACTGCAAGTAAGCTATTCACTGAGAGTGAGCCGGTGAACGGTAAGGACTTCACTGTGAATGGCGATCAGTTCGTGACTAAGGTTTATTGCACCCGTAATCTGATCGTCGTATTGTTCATCTTCGTCGGCGTAATCGAGTAATAATGACTTCTTGATGTTCACAGGAGGCGAAAACATCCCTGCGGAAACTGCTTGGAGAGGAGTACATTGTGTTCCTTAACTGGAAATATGTAGACCTCCCTGTTAAGGAGTTGGACAGCAGACATCAAGAGTCCAGCCTTCTAACATATCAGAAGCTTTTTCGTCTGCGTTCCTCTACGTACAGGCTAACATGTCGGTAAAAACAGGGTATTATGGTTCTATGCATTTGTATAGCAAAGGCCTGCAGAATAAAAACAATCTCGATAAACAAGCTGAGTTTTTTTTCTATCTAAGACTTTCCGGAAAAGTGTTAGAAACTCTGCTTTCAGTTTCATGATCCTTCCTCTGTGTAGTTACAATAATTTTGCTGAGGTTGCTAGACAATTAACGAGTACCTACTGTTTCACGTTTTATTACGGGTGATCCAACTAGAGGTACTTTTTTCAATATCCTTTTTTTTTTGACAGATCAGGTGTGAGTCGTGTTAAGCTGTCATATTATTTTTGTTCAGTATTGTTTTGCATTTCATCAAGGCTTAATCGCTCAATCTTCCCAAGCGACATCTCTTCGTACTGAAAGATCCGAATTTCCGAGGAAAAATTTGTTCAGCGGTGAGACACATTTCTGCTTCAATAGGTATGTAAACAGGCAAAATTGCCGCATTTGTGACGAAAAGCAACAAATAATAATTTCATAAAAAAATACGATTTTGTTTGGTTTGTCTGCCGATGTAATCATCGTTTCATATTTCTTCAAAAATAATGGCGATGAGAACGTAACCGTGAATGGCGACCGTTATCGCGCCATGATAACCTACTATTTGATGCTTAAAATTGTAGCTTGTGATCTTGAAGTGATTTGGTTTCAACAAGACGGCGCTACTTTTTACACATCGCATCAATCAATGGATTTATTGAGAAAACACTCCGGTGAGCAGATAATATCACGTTTTTGGGCCGGTCGATTTGTCGCCAAGATCATGTAGTATATCACACATTTCGGCTTTTTCCTGTGGTAATATGTAAAATCTAATGTCTACACGGACAATACCGCTTCGATTAAGGTTTTAGAGAAAAGCATCATGCATGTCTTTCGCCAGTTACCAGTGGAAATGCTCGAATGAGTCATCGAAAATTGAACTCCATGGGTGGACCAACTGAGACGTAGTCGCGGCCAACATTTGAGAGAGATAATCTTCGAAAAGTAAATGCCAAAGAATGTGATTTCGAATGATAAATAACATTCCCCATTAGTTCTGAAGATTATGTGTTTTTTCTTTGAAAAAGTAGGGATCTTCAAAATAAATCAGCCTACAAAATTTTTAAAATTAGACTTGACGGAATGACTTTTTTTATTTGAGAGATTAACTTTTTGCCTCTCTTTAATAAGATTACGGTTCTAATATTGTCCGATCGAACTCAAGTCCTTGTATGGAAAACTTTTTTTATTTGTTAAAGTAACTTCACTAAATTTGGCACAGATTATTTTCTACAAAAGCAGTACAGTATCCAAAGAACTCTTTCAGATCAAAGTACTCTAGCATATTGTTACCAAAAACCAAACCACAGTCTTGTATAGAAAACTTTTTGATTTGACAATAGATCTTCATGAAATTCGGCACACTTCATTTTCTAAGATAATGCTGCAATCTCTGATCTCTGCAGATCGGTTCACTATATCATATAGCTATCATACAAACTGAGCGTTCAAAATTAAGCTTTTGTATGAAAAAGTTTTTTATTTGACGAGGTATATTCACGAAATTTGTCGTACATTATTCCCCAAAGCAACGCTACGATATTCCAAGAAATTATTCAGATCGGCTTACTATATCATATAGCTACCATACAAACTGATCTATCTAAAACCAAGCTTTGTAGGGCAAACTTTTTCATTTGACAAGCTATCTTAATGAAAATTGGCAAAAATAATTGTCCATCATAACGAGGCAATCTCTTAAGAAATTATGCAGATCGGATCACTATTGCATATAGCTACCATACAAACTGGCCGATCCAACTGAATTCTTGTATGTTCACCTTGCAAAGGGTGTGCTAGCTTCAACCGCAGTTAACGTTTTGTCTTGTTTTTTCATTCCAAAATATAATTAGCATATTAAAAAGGCGCTTAAATTTGATTTATAGCAACAACGCTTAGGCACATAGAAGATAAACTCGGCGGATAAGTGTAATAAATGACATAAAATATGGCGAATTCATTTTAAGTTTTATGAACTTACCCCATTTAAGGTTTTCACATTGTGCAGGGCATCTTGAGCTTTTAAGGCAGCGCGACGAGTGTAAAATGTCACGAAACAGCAACCTGAAAAGCAGAGAAAAAAGCAAAGGCAAAACATGAATGACAGTGAAAGGGTGATGTAGAATTTTTTAAAAATTTTATACAGTTAGATGCTTGTTTATATACTTGTTTATATACTTTTTGTATATAAGTGGTATAGACTAGGTTTAGGCGAGTAGAAATATACTCGTTTAAATAATAAAAAACTAAAAATATTAGTTGGAAACATGGCTGCACTAAATTAAATGCTTATCGCCACGACAACCTTGCGTTGGTTTGTGGTTGATCATTTAACTGGCAGCTGGCAGTCGGCGGCAGTTAGGTGTCGGCCGCCGTTGCCAGGGGAGGCTATTAAGTGTGCCCAAACGGAGGGGTGGGGGGAGACTGTCGGTCGGTCGAGGCAAATTAACCGCAGAAGTGTGGCCACAAAACACAAATAAAACTACGAAATAGCAAAGGTAGGAAGAAAAAAATTTAAATTTTATGAGCTTAAGCGGATTTGGAAGCACATAAAATTTGCATGGCATTGCGGTCTACTACTGTCCGTTAGTCAGTTAGTCAGCCAGACTAAAGGGAAATATTAATGTTAATTGCTTAATTTAAGGTTTAGCTTGGCCAATAATGAAGTGGCATGCCAAGCGCTTTAGTGCGCGCGAGGCGTTAGACGCGGGCGTTGCACGATTTTCACTTTAGATCTTAAATGCAACACGCATTAAATACAGTTATAACTGTATATAATATATGTATGCAGCTAACTTTTTTAAATAACAGCATTTTGCAAGTTGTCAATTATTTTCACTTTATTAAAGCGCTGAGCTTTTGCCTGCATGTACATTTGTATGTATGTATGTATCATATATGTGTGTTTGTGTGCATGCAATTTTCTTGTGTGTGACGATAAAAAATTGAATTTCAGTTTGTCGAAACCGCAAAACTGCGTGATTTGACTTTTTGCTCCCTTGTCATTCAATTTCATTTGGTGTTGCTATTTTTACTTTATACAATTTTTGGCTTTTTATGCCATGCACCGCCGCGTTTTTTTCCGCTCGCCGAATGCATATTTTGCGCTGGCACATGATTCATTTCCGCATACAAAAGCACAAATGCACGAACACACGAGCACACAAACACATATATAGGTATATACAGAAACACACACACACATTCGCATATATATAACACACATATGTATGTATATATATGGCAACACATACAACTACTCGATATTCTAACCGCATAAATTCAACTCGCACCAACACACGAAATTGCACTGACGGGAGTAAAATCTATTTCCGGTTTTGCGATTTTTCTTTCCGCTGCACAAACACAGACGCGCTGGGAAATGCATGCCAACGCTGTGGTGGTGTATGAAAATTGCATGTTTTTGCACGAAAAAATCGCAAAATATTTTTCCATACACAAACAGGGCTACGAACCTATATATCTATATATAAAGTACGTACATATACAGATATAGGTACTTCTAGGATATACTTGTACATATTAGTATCAGCTCATATAAACTTCTTTACACATATTGGCTTGAGCTTGTATTAGTTCATATAAACATATATAGAACTCTAGACTTATATATGTATATAGCTTGCTACATAAAAGCATTAGGTGGGATCTAATATTTCAGGAAGTAAGACCTAACTAGGTTTGGTCGCATGAATATATGCCCAATGATTGGAATATGAGTGTACTACTATTTTTTTTATAGTAGGGGTAAGCATCGTAATCCAGAGTGGGGAACCTAAACTCGATAAACCTAACCTACTACCAACTTAGGACTCTCCCACGGAGCCACCAGTTAAGTACTACAGTCTGTCAAGTAAGAGCGTGGTCGACTTAACCGACAGTTAATGAAAGATTTCGCTCTAATTCCTTTGCGAGCCGATAGAGGGAAGCTTCGTCCTTGATGCATTGCCAACAAAGGTTCAGTTGTCGTCGATCTTTTGAAAGAGAATCACTTTAAACGCCATGAGTGCTAAGTACGCGTCGCGCTACGCAGCAGTGTTCCTTTGCATCCATCCGAAAGGTCCCAAGCTGTCGCAATCAGCGGCTGCTAAATATATGAAAAAGTCGAAGGCATTTGTACAGAAGTGGATACAGTGATATATAGTAGCTAAAAATGTCGATGATTTACCAGAACGTGGTTCGACAGGAAAAGTGAACAAAAAAGATGAAAAAAGAATAGTGAATCTGTTTTCGAGGAGTCCAACCTTAACACTGCTGCAAACTCGAAACTATCCGAACCCTTCTTCATACTCATGATCTGAAATAACGCAACACAATGTAGAAGCCTCTGTTGACTGAAAAACTTGTGACAAAGCGGCTCGCTTAGGCGCATGAGAATATTGATATAGATTTTGAAAATGCCACACATTCTGTTCTCACGCGAGCCTGGTCAACTTCCACCAATAGGCTTGTTCAGCGGACCGTAAAACATGGAATAAAGGTGCATCTTTGGGGCTGCTTCTCAAAGCAGGGATTCGGCACTTATTACCTCTTTCTTGACAACCAAAATGCCGAGAAAATGATAAAAAACTACAAAAAGGCTTTACTGCTATCTGCCAAACGATGGTTTTTCAGAAAAAATTAAGATTGGATTCTGCAGGAGAACAACGATCATAAACACTGCAGAAAGCTCTGTACTCAGTGGAAAACTCAATCTGGCATCGTTACATTGGATTGGCCGTCGCAGCTGCCCGATGCAAGCCCTGTTGAAAATGTGTGGGCATATATCAAACAGAAGCTTCGTGGAAGACGCACATACACGTTGAAGCAGTTGTCTTACGAAATTTGTCGGATGTGGAGATCCTTGCCACTAGAATACGCCGTCAAATTAATAGAAAGCCTGCCTCGGAGATGCAAGGCAATTATCGACGCCGGTGGTGACTGGACATATTATTGGCCAAATTGCATCATTGTTTGTAATGTGTACAATGTAACGGGTGATTTTTTTGAGGTTAGGATTTTCATGCATTAGTATTTGACAGATCACGTGGGATTTCAGACATGGTGTCAAAGAGAAAGATGCTCAGTATGCTTTGACATTTCATCATGAATAGACTTACTAACGAGCAACGCTTGCAAATCATTGAATTTTATTACCAAAATCAGTGTTCGGTTCGAAATGTGTTTCGCGCTTTAATTTTGTTCAGCGATGAGGCTCATTTCTGGTTGAATGGCTACGTAAATAAGCAAAATTGCCGCATTTGGGGTGAAGAGCAACCAGAAGCCGTTCAAGAACTGCCCATGCATCCCGAAAAATGCACTGTTTGGTGTGGTTTGTACGCTGGTGGAATCATTGGACCGTATTTTTTCAAAGATGCTGTTGGACGCAACGTTACGGTGAATGGCGATCGCTATCGTTCGATGCTAACAAACTTTTTGTTGCCAAAAATGGAAGAACTGAACTTGGTTGACATGTGGTTTCAACAAGATGGCGCTACATGCCACACAGCTCGCGATTCTATGGCCATTTTGAGGGAAAACTTCGGACAACAATTCATCTCAAGAAATGGACCCGTAAGTTGGCCACCAAGATCATGCGATTTAACGCCTTTAGACTATTTTTTGTGGGGCTACGTCAAGTCTAAAGTCTACAGAAATAAGCCAGCAACTATTCCAGCTTTGGAAGACAACATTTCCGAAGAAATTCGGGCTATTCCGGCCGAAATGCTCGAAAAAGTTGCCCAAAATTGGACTTTCCGAATGGACCACCTAAGACGCAGCCGCGGTCAACATTTAAATGAAATTATCTTCAAAAAGTAAATGTCATGAACCAATCTAACGTTTCAAATAAAGAACCGATGAGATTTTGCAAATTTTATGCGTTTTTTTTAAAAAAAAAGTTATCAAGCTCTTAAAAAATCACCCTATATTATTAAGAAAAGAGAATAAAGGGGATGTAATGAGGTTTTCAAGAAATGTTGATGTTGTGAACTTTTGAAACATCTATGGATAGTTCCATTTCGGAGTCGACAGAATATGAAAAGCAATTTTTCATTCGAAAAAAATTCTTCCAGAAATATTGCATGATGAGAGGTCTCACAGCGGTTACTAAGAAATACTTAGTAGTAGATAGGTAGGTAGATATAATCCAATGGTCCATTACCTCATATTGGTACGCGTTATTACTGAGCTAAAGCGACCAAAAGGCCCCAAGTTATGTGCCGTTTCGTGCCTATCTGCAAAACATGGATCGACTGGTGCAAATCAAGTATCGTGGAACTGTTGAAACAGTGGACTTCAGCAGAGAACTTGCTCCGAAGTAACGACAGTAAAGAAAGTGACCAGCGTTTTCTGCGGTTCACAAGCTGAAATCGACATATTTGGGTGATCCAAGAAGAGATATTTTTTCAATAGCCTTTGTTTGACATTTGTTGCGTTAGTCTTGTCAAGCTTTCAAGTTATTTTTGTTCAGTATTGTTTGGCATTTCAGCATGGAAAGACTTACGCTTGAACAACGTTTACAAATAGTTCATCTTTATAACAGAAATTCACGTTCTGTGAAGAATATGCTTCGCGCGCTTCGCTCAACTTATGGTCAACGTTTTCGATCTACTAAGCGTACTATTCGCAACGCCATCACCCATCTTGAGATCCAGCATTCATTATTGGATAATCTTCGACCTAAAACACCACGTCCAGCACGCAGTGAAGAAAATATAGCAGCTGTAGCTCAGAGTGTACAAAAAAAGACCGTGGAGAATCGATTCGTCGCCCTTCGCAGCAACTCGAACTGACGTATGGAACGACTTGGAACATTTTACGACGATATCTAAAGAAAAGCGTTGAAAGCGTACAAAATGCAGATTGTGTAAAAACTGAAGCAGCTCGTCTTTCTATTCGCTTTTGAAAACTTCCAAGAAGATTCGACGTTTTCGAGCCTTTTTTTTTAGCGATGAGGTCCATTTCTGACCCAATGGGTATGTAAACAAGCAAAATTGTCGAATTTGTGACGAAAATCAACATGAAGAGATTCAAAAGCTGAACTTCATTAAAAAAAATAAAGGTTTGTGGGCCGGTGTGAACATATTAAAATAATATTATTTCAGTAACGGTGATGTCTTAATTAGAGTTGCTCTTGGCCGTGATTTACTAGAACTACATCAGCACTATTTTAATGAGCCTTAAGTTAATTAAGCTCTACGACATGCTCGGGCAAGTTGTTCTTAAAGACTAATATACATCTCTTACAATTAAGATATTACAAAATAAATGCATATTTATTTATGTTTACCGCAATAAATCGCCGCTGACAGTGAAGGAATTATTATGCCAGATCTGTTTTGCCATAGGTAAGAGAGCTTACAATTCTTGCAAAATTCATTGAATTGGCAAATAAACAAAATAAGTTGCTTAAATATGTATTTAGCACACACACACATATATAGATATACGCTCAAAAATGAACTTAGCAGTCGAATGGCATAAATATGGAGAGAGTAAAGTAGTAAGAGACACGAAGCTGCTTGCGACAGGAAATAAAGTCTTACAACAGTTGGACCGGACCAGTCACGTTCGCTCTGCAAACTTAATCTGTAAGACGCAGCCGAAGGCAACAAATAGTCGAAATCCTGTCCATAAGCGCACAGACACACCCGTCCCTCACACATACTTACACAAACACATGTGATTTTGTGGTGTGAATGCGCTGCAATTGTGTGCGGCTGAGTGCGCCACACCACGTGCCGGAAATGAATTAATCGAACATAAATAAATCAACGTCCTTAAGTTTCGCACAGATTACTTTGGCAGCAGCAATGCCAGTGGACCAATGCAAAACATACAAACAAACGCACAAAGCCTGACCAAAGCCAGAGCCAACAGATGAAAATAGTTTTAGTTTCAGCCTCGGATTTAGCCTCAGACAGTATGCAAACATAACTGTTGGTGAGATATATGGTTGTCTATATGTAGTATATGTACTTATGTACGCACATACATATGTATGTATGTGTATATTTGCTCATGTGTGCAGTCAGCACATTGTAGTTGGTGTGAAAAAGCGAGCAGCACATTGAGCGGAAAATAATTTCCATAGATAAGTCACCAAAAATATCGACTTCCGGCAAACGCCAGTTGACATCAATGTCTTGTGGCATGCGCAGCGCAACAACAACAACCTTAGCGGCAGAAAACTGCGTTAGCGAAGTGTACATATATACATATATATATATTTGCTGTTATTGTAGCAGTTTCTCATATGTATATAGAATACATATGTATATCCTTAGACTAAGCGTAGCACTATACTCGCACAAAAGTCTAAGGCACATAGAACGATTTGTACGGCAGCAAATATTTCTTAAATGTACACTTTCGTATAAAATAATAGCAGCGTAGAAGTATTTTGTGAAGAAAGTGGCATAAATCAGGTTGTCTAAAATTTTTTGTACGCCATAAAATATCATTATAACTTTTTCTTAATCAATTCCACTAACGTTTACCAATATTTTCATAAAACCCAGACTCAGGAAATTTGTTGGACCGATAACTCCCATATTTGGTATAGCATTATTCTTTATTAGGCATCACCGTGACACTTATTTCAGGGAGATATACTGCACACTGATCGATATATAGAGGGAAAAGTCAACCAAAAGGAAGAAATTATTATTTTGGGTATAGGGGGGCTAGAGTAAGACAGTGTTCCCATTTCGTCCATTATTGTAAATAGACTCTACTGAAGGCACTCTAAGCGGAGAATCATCAGATTTATTTGTCGATAAATGTCGCAGAAAACTGTGTACCATCGTAAGAACTCAGGACATATGAACTTCGTTATTTTGCATGAATATTGGGGTCAATGCTATTTGGAATGAGGTCCAGGTCTCCTCCGAGTTTATGCATCTTGGATAACGCTGAATGGCCAGCGATCTTCATGGCCTTTCAACTGCTACACTCCACCTTAGATTTTGAATTGGATTAGCTCTTCTAGGATTTTTATATAATAGAACGCTGATCTGGCGGCTACGGCATTCTATCGCTTTAATATGATGGACTGACTCCCGTCAGAAATAGTTCCGTCCCTGGCAAACCTTTAAGAATGGTCCCTCCTATCATCGTAAAGTTTATAGAACCCTGAGCTGGTTGTTACGACATCCTGCTTCTGAATATGATGGAGTGACAGCGATCAAAAATGGCTGACGGGCTAATGTAGCAACTGTCTTCGTCCCATTAAACCCCTGGCCTGTCTCTGAGAACGGTTCTCACATCGTCGGAAAATTGGTGGGGGCAGGTGTATGTTAAGACAACTCCTTCGCTAGTCAGTACTGAGAGCATAGTCTCATAAGAACACGCGTCAACCCTCGCCTTGGCCTCAATTCTTGCACAACCTTTAGACCATTAAAGGCGACTACCGTATCTACCAAATAACGGCTCAGATTAGGAACCCAATCAGCAAAGTAATACAAACGTGGACAAGAGGTAACGATGAAAAATAAAGACATGGCGAAAGCGACGCTCAGATCTGTATCTTAGAGTGACGAAAACGTCGCCTATTAAAAGCAGTGAGAGGACGTCTAGCCCAGTCGTAGTTGGTTCGAACTTAGGCCTTTCTGGGAACAAAAGTTTGAAAGAAGTCGGTGGAAATCTGCCGACATGCGACGTGGGTAGACTCTTAATATACCGCGGAATCGCTGGCACGAGCAAAGGAACAAGGACTTTTTGCGATGGCCTTAAGCTCCTTCAGTGGATTTTGCGTTATCTCTTCGATCGACTGAAATCGGGTTCAGCTCCGATGATTGTGACTTGTTTGCTTGGCAAATTCATAAACCCATGTCTCATCGGTAGTTAAAATGCCCTATATGAATGTGGGATCGGAACTCACATGATCCAGCTTGTCCACAAAGACCTGGTAACGGTATACTTTTTGAAAAAAATTCAGCTTTATCGAGACAAGTCAAAAATGAACACGTTTCATACCCAAAATATCCACCAAAACCATTCGAACGAACTCGGGAGAGATTTCGAGCTCTCCTGACATGGCTCTAACACTTTTCTGACCATTTTCAAGCAACATCTTCTTCTTTTTATTATTTTCAGCAGTTGAAGAGATCAAAGATCGTTCTAAAGAGGGCAAAGATCGTCCTTTCGACCGTATTTGGAGGTTTTGTACAACATTTGTTTAGAAATACAAAATTTGAGGCAAAGTCTATCGACGTAATGTGTATTGTTCCGTTTCCGCCGCCATACACATCTATCCTCTTAATTCTATAACCTTGATTTGGTCAATAATTAACTCAAAGTTTTTAAATAACATATTACCGAGTAAAAACCTGATAGAATCTTAATCAAAGAACAGTGAACTCAGTTAAAATGATAACGGGTGATTTTTTTGAGGTTAGGATTTTCATGCATTAGTATTTGACAGATCACGTGGGATTTCAGACATGGTGTCAAAGAGAAAGATGCTCAGTATGCTTTGACATTTCATCATGAATAGACTTACTAACGAGCAACGCTTGCAAATCATTGAATTTTATTACCAAAATCAGTGTTCGGTTCGAAATGCTTTTTTATCGACAAATTTTGTTCAGCGATGAGGCTCATTTCTGGTTGAATGGCTACGTAAATAAGCAAAATTGCCGCATTTGGGGTGAAGAGCAACCAGAAGCCGTTCAAGAACTGCCCATGCATCCCGAAAAATGCACTGTTTGGTGTGGTTTGTACGCTGGTGGAATCATTGGACCGTATTTTTTCAAAGATGCTGTTGGACGCAACGTTACGGTGAATGGCGATCGCTATCGTTCGATGCTAACAAACTTTTTGTTGCCAAAAATGGAAGAACTGAACTTGGTTGACATGTGGTTTCAACAAGATGGCGCTACATGCCACACAGCTCGCGATTCTATGGCCATTTTGAGGGAAAACTTCGGACAACAATTCATCTCAAGAAATGGACCCGTAAGTTGGCCACCAAGATCATGCGATTTAACGCCTTTAGACTATTTTTTGTGGGGCTACGTCAAGTCTAAAGTCTACAGAAATAAGCCAGCAACTATTCCAGCTTTGGAAGACAACATTTCCGAAGAAATTCGGGCTATTCCGGCCGAAATGCTCGAAAAAGTTGCCCAAAATTGGACTTTCCGAATGGACCACCTAAGACGCAGCCGCGGTCAACATTTAAATGAAATTATCTTCAAAAAGTAAATGTCATGAACCAATCTAACGTTTCAAATAAAGAACCGATGAGATTTTGCAAATTTTATGCGTTTTTTTTTTTTTAAAAGTTATCAAGCTCTTAAAAAATCACCCTTTATATAAGAATGTTGGAAAGACCAGTTGCAAGATAAATATAATCCAAGCACAATCTACCCAAACCAGAAAATAAAATTTCAGTTCATAAAATATCTGCCGAACATAGCTTGACGCCGAAACAGTTCAATAACACAGCTTTAATTGACTACCATTTTTTTCATCGTGAATGTATTTACATATGTATGCATACACCTATGTACTATATTTGCATATCAATACATCTACATACACGGTTCGTTTTGGATTACATTAGTACTGCTTTAGTGTTTTCTTCGGTTTCTGTAAGTCAAAGTTTAGTAGTTCAGTAGTGAAATCAGGTTTCGACTGCTTCCGTGGCGGCGACATGCAAAAGGCGAAAGACACAAAAAAGCGTACAGCGATTGGTAAGCGTTGGAAAAAGTGAAGCAGAAAACTGTCCCAAGGATATGCGACGAATTGATATGCTAAAATAAATTGAAATTTTATGCATTTTCGTTGTCAGCGCACACACAGGCAACGTAGATATGTGCTGTGTAGACTAGTGGGCATTGAAATAGGTAAGCGATATACTGAAAATGTAATTTGATGTTGAAAAGGCAATTTTATAGCGTAACCGTATTCGATTCGTCACTACTCTCATTTGAACTCTGACCTCTAGTAATAAAAATAACAATAAAGTTGACTTGACTCCAATAGAACAGTGACTGGTATAATAAACTTGTATGATAAAATGCACTCCCACAATAAGAGAAAAAAGTTCTCTCTTATGTTACTAGAGTGCCGATATAAAAAAAAACTACTGGTATAATAAAGTAGAATAATAAACTGGTATAATAAAGTGGTATAATAAACTGATATAATGAAATGCAGTACCCTAATAATTAAAGTACTAGAATGTTGTACTGAAATAAGCGACTGGTATAATAAACTGGTATAAAATTTCACTCCCATAATAAGAGAAAGAAGCTCTCTACTAATATAAGAGCAACCACAAAGTTGTACGACTGAAGTCAATTCACAGAAAGCCACGCTGTTTATTTAAACTATTCTTTACAGAACCAGTATATTCAATTATACCAGTTGTCTGTTCGTTTCGCCACTCTTAAGTTTGCGCGAATTATACAAATTAGAATTGTACTGACATTATTTCTCCAATACACAGTGAACCCCTCGTATCTATTCCACTGCCAAAAACTGTACAAGTATGTCTGTTAGCAAAATGTTGGTGGCAAGCTTTACTCCTTATCCCATCCTGATTCCGCATGGCACTGGATTATAGTTTTGCTGCGTATGCATGCTCGTATGTATGTCCTTAACTGTTTGTTTGTGGGCGATTTTCCATTATTTTCTTGCTAAAATTCGTGTAGTGATGTATTTGCGAGTGCGTAGTGCTGCTCTGCTACTTATGGTTGCCAACATGAAGATAAATAAAAATGTCATGCTAAAAGTTAAGTAAAGATTAACGTTTTGTTTCAACGCGGCTGACACTTGGTCATTGCTGGAGAGCAAGCAGTTTGCTGCAGCCGCAACGAAAGTCACAGGCACTGCAATGCAGTCAATAAATCACCTTGAGGTGATATTGAATAAATTATAGGGAATGACAAAAAAGCTTACAGTTCAAGCTGGGTATGTATTGCTGTATATATACTATGTATTAGTTGTTGAATTTTGTAGTTCTAGTAGAAGTATCGAAGATTATGTTGTTATAAATATATACATATGTGCTCTATTTTTTGGCGATAATGTTCTTAAAACGATTTGAGAAAAAGTTTATTGCTGGGTTATCTCATTTCTTCGACCATATAAGAAAGCTACACGAGGAAGAACATTCAAATATTATACCAAGTTTTGTTAATCTCTAAATAACCTCTCCTTGAGAGAGATGACCGTTTTTCGTGGCGTTAAGATTGTATTGTTTAGTTTTAACATACTGTAAAGATCTCAATAACACGTTTATAAAAGAAGTCATCCAAGTAAAAGCCCTTTTTTTCAATACTATTCTTTTGACAGATCACGCGTGCATCGTGTGAAGTTGTCATGTTATTTTCTTCAGTATTGTTTGGGATTTCATCGTGGAAAGACTTATGCCTGAACAACGTTTAGAAATCGTTCATGTTTATAACGGAAATTCACGCTCTATGAAGAATACGTTTCGTGTCGCCATTCCCCAAACATCCCATCAATTTATGGATTTCTTGAGAGATCACTTCCGTTAGCAGATAATTTCACGTTTTCGGCCGGTCGATTGGTTACCAGATCGTGTGATATCACATCGTTAAAGTCTATGCGGAGAATCTCATTTCGTTTCAGGCCTTGAAGCAATACATTACGCTTGTGATTCGCTAGTTACCAAGCAAAATGCTCGAACGAGTCATCGAAGTGGACTCAACGGATTAAACACCTTAGACGGCGCCGCATCCAACATTTAACAGTGGTTATCTTCAAGCAATAAATAAGAAAGAATGTTCTTTCGAATGATAATAAACATTCCCTATTAATTTTGAAGTTTCTGTGTATTTCTTAAAAAAAAAAAAGAAGGTAGCCTCGAAATGGAGCACGCTTTAGATCTCAGAATATAAAAAATACTTCGCAGATTGGACAAGTTTAGGAAGAAGTGCATGGCAGTTGTCCGGTACTACTTTGCAGAGGACAAAATTAATTTGGATCAATAAACTGGAATTTTAAGAATAAATTCCTGAAACAGTTCGAGAGATAATGTCTGTGCATTAGATTGCTCTTCTCTTGATAGTTAAACTACTACAGTACTAGCTAACGCGCATAACACTTGAGCCCATCAACTTTATGGAAGATTTTGAGGAAGGATCTCAGTTAGTGGGCTTACAAGATCCAACTCGTGCAAGAATTTAAGTCGAACGATCATCAAGCGCGTCGCACGTTCAGTGCATGGGCCCAAAACGAAATAGTCGACGATCCCGATTTTCACAAGAATATTTTTTTCCGCGATGGAGCTCTTTTTTAGTTGAACGGGAACGTGAATAAACAAAATTGTCGCGGTTGGAGAAATGATAATCCACAGTGGACAAATCAAAAAGCTATTGTTTGGACCCCGTTACTTTATCAAGAAGTTTTTATTTCATGTATTCAGAGGGAATTATTATTTCGCATTTCTTTATTAATTAGTGTTGAGATTAATGACTTTTTGAAAGATATGAACGTGGCTGTCCTTGGGTTCCAACGAGATGGTGCTACATGCCATGTTTATTGAAATACAATTTTGGTGAGCGTTTTGCCTCACGGCGTGGGCTTGAGACATGGTCTCCAAAATGTGGTGCATTATTGTTTGTGTGGGTATCAGGAGTCGATTGCCTACAAAGCTTAGCCCGAGACAATTGAAGTAATATCGAAGAAAAATGTATCTCAAATTTTCTATTTCTTACCAAATTTCGAGTGCGAGATCATTGCGAAAGTTGAAAAGGCTTACCGTGATTCAGTTGTATCAAATACACAAGCCTACGAGTGACGTTGTTCGACCTCTTCAACTGATGAAAATATTTATAAAGTGAAGAATATGGTGCTTGAAAATCACCAGTCAAGCAACTATTGGAGAAATGGATATCTCTCGTCAGTTCGTTCGAATGATTTTGAAGGATATTTTGGGTATGAAACGGGTTATTGCCGGGTTAGGCCTCTTTAGACATGCTGGATAGAGCGAATTCTGAACCAACATTCATGGAGAGCATTATTACTGAAGTTACATGAAACATGGGTTTATGAGTCGAACAATTTTAACAGCCGATCGAAGAGATAAAACGAAATTTGCTAAAGGAGCTGAAAGCCATCCCAAAAGTGCTTATGAAATTGGTTTCGAGGAAATATCGTTGGTATTATGTCTAGTGGGAATTACTTTGAAGGCGGCAATAGAAATATTGATGAATAATTAAATATTTTGCGTTTTATTTACAATTTTCGGTGACTTTTTTGTCCCAATGTACAATGAATACTACTTTTATTATAACAATGAACTATTTTAGAGTCCTCAATTTTAAGTCCCTAACTAACTAATTAGTCCTTGCCATAAAAAAACGAAATAAAGTTAAACGAGCAAGCTGCCGTGAGTTGAAAATTATTTGGCATGCAATTTGTTGGCTTCCACATTTAAATTTCACTTCTGCGACATACCCATGCCAAAGCAATAACTGTTTGGAGCTTCCTACTTCGCCAGCATTCACTCGTTTGTGCTGCTTTTGTAAGGTTTGACCTCTAAAAATACCCTAAATTGCAAGCATTTCACCGACATAAAAGGAAGACATACATAAAAGCAGATTGGTGGAGTGATGGAGAGAAGAGCAAGAAGCTTTCACGTATTATTGTTGTTGTGTGTTGTTGTGTGTTGTTTTGAACGATATGACAAATAACTGGTAAGTGAATTGACAATGATAAAAGAAAAACACACGAAATGAATAAAATGCTTCCACGAAAAAAAAGAAGAAAGCGAAAAAAAGAAAAATGAAATGAGAATGAGAAGAGAAGAGAGGCGAAGCGAAGTGAACAAGAAGAAGAAAGCCGCACATACACGTAATTGAATGACTTTTGCTTTGGCAATTCGCAAATGCAGCAGTAAAAAGTGGGAAACCATTGTTGTGCGAAAATAATTTTAATGGACTTCCTCCTTTCATGCGCCCCCAGAGACATAACCTCACTTAAGTACATATTCATCTATATGTGTCGATGAGTTTGTGCGGTATTTGCTTAGCCAACAACACAAATATAAGCATATGGCGATAAAAGCATGAAAACCATGCGAGCGAGTAATAAACCTTCTGCCCTCATTTGTTTCTTTCCACACCATTTAAGGTTGACACAGGGACTTTTTTCTACGAATGCCACGCTTACCGACACCGCAATGCTAGATTCTCAGAGTATGCTTAGCAGCATAATCAAAATTGCTAAATATGAGTGAAATCTAATTAATTCTCGTAATTAGTTATGGTTGGTAGCATTGAGGACCTGCAGCCTGTGATTTTATTGGTAATAATTATTTCAAATTGCGGTTTGTGGATTCACAATTTTTTAAGTCTTTTCTTGTGTAAAGAAGGACTCTAACATTAATTAGGAGTAACTTCTCGCTCTGTAAAAACAATTGATAGCGAGCAGAGGCTGAAATAAACATACTACACTCGGCTGTGACAATCTCACGAATGATGGAGCCAAAGTATAGTACGAGTATATAGCAAATCGCCACTAAAATGCTAAACAACATAACAACACTTAATAATATAAACCTCTTAGAAACAAATTTTAGTTTTGGTTATAAAGTGGTTATATATTGGTTACATATTGGTTATATATTGGTTATATATTAGTTATATATTGGTTATATATTAGTTGTATATTGGTTACATATTGGTTACATATTAGTTATATATTGGTTATATATTGGTTATATTTGACAGCAGAAGCCGAAAATTTTATGTTACACATGTATATGTAATGCGATGTAGTGCATCGTCATCAATAAATAACTCAATTTAGATTTTCTTGATGAAATGTTATTTTGCAATTAGGTGACGAAATACTCCTCGAACTCGAGACAAACCCTTTGTTTTTGTAAGGAAACTGAGTTATATTGATGTTACTTCCAGATGATTGACCAAGTGGGCAATTCGTTAGCAAATCAAGGTATTCCATCTTTTTTAATCTCAAATCTATTGTATAACTTTCGTCTGTTTTTTTTTCATCGATCTAAATTAGCACATATTAAAGCCTGATAAAAAAACAGTGTTGTTATACGAGGATATTAACGACTTTCTCTTTCTGGTACAATATATCCGCTATTTCTCTATTTCCATTATAATTCTGTCCACTTATCACTTATGCCGATATCCTAAGTCCAAAAGAAAGGCATCAAGTGAACATATGCCATAACAAGAAAAATCATGAGCTTTCAGTTCAGAAGATCTGAGTCCGAAATTCTAAGGCTGGTGTGTCAATTTGGCTGACGTATTCGTTACGTAACTATTGGTTCGGCACCACACAGTGTTGCCAATGGTTTCAAGAACCTATTTACTATTGTTGCTGCTACCGTAGTGGATTTCAAGGAAGCTACTACTATCAAGGAGTTCAGCAATTTTGTTCCTGCTACTACTGCCGAAAAGAAGGAAGAAGCCAAAATGGACAAATCAGAGTCCGGGAAAGACAGCCGAGGAAAACGAGGAAGACGACGATATGGAATTCGGTCTCTTCGACAGATTGACAGTCAACAGTTTTCTAATTATGTTCGCAAGGAATATACTATAAATGATTGGCCAACGCTTTGCAGACACTGATAAAATTTCTGATATATTTTTCCCCGTGGTTTCATACAAACAACCTTCTGGTCGAATTAAGGCTTCCGTCGTTCAGTTTGTATGACAGCTGTATTCTTTAGTGAACCCATACCAATAATTCTAACAAAATAGAAGCCTTCTGGGGAGACTTGTGACTTTATAAGTACTTTAGGAACCAGCAAAGGTACTTTTAGGTATCACAAACTATGTAGCTCACTTAAAATACCCTGTTCAGGGTATTCTTGGTTGCATTATAGCCTGAGGCTCTACTTCATCAAATACACGGTAGAGTTAGAAAAATACTGTTGATGACTGTGGAACCCACCTTATTAGGTCAACATAATATAACTATCTTCCAAGTTGACTAATTTTCCGATTCTAAGGAAAAATAAATGAGGGGATGTCAGCAAGGAGTCGTCTCATCGATCATTATTTTTAATCGAAAATCGCCGAATTATATTTTTGAACTGGGATGAAAGCAATTATAAGAAAATACAATCGACAATCGGTTACACCTAACCGAAACCCACCCGAATTTTTATATGAAACTTCCGAAAAAAGGCAAAAATGCGAAACTACTAATAAGTTATATAGAAAATTTTAAGCAAATATAAAAATATTTGAAAGTTTTTAAGTTAAAGCACTACGCAGGCCTTTATATTAAACAAACTCTCTCACGTATTAATAATATGAAGCACCAATTAAGCTGCACAAAAAATATGTTTTCAACACTTTCGACTCCTCAACTCAATTTTACTGAAATCCAACCACTTGTGCAGCTTACAGCTGATTCCCCACTCCGTTAATCCGCACTCACACCCGCTAAAGCTCCACTCATGTACGCTTACTCGCTCTCGCACTCACCTTTACTGATTCCAGTCGCCTTATCGCGTAGCACATTTATCGAATGCACTGGACCGTACTCCTCGAACATCTCACGCAATTGTGCCTCATCCATGGATTTTGGCACTTGGCCAACAAACATTTTGATATTGTCTGGATCGGGTTCCTTCTCACCGAAGGGCATGTCGGCGTCCATGCGGAAGCATGATGATTCGTTGTCGACAACATTCCGATTGGCACTGCACGTATTGTTGTTATTATTGCCATTGCTATTACATAAACTTGGTGGGCCATTGTTATTGTTATTGTTGTTGTTGCCGCCGCCATTGACAAGTAGCCCTGTGCTGCTATTGCTATTACTATTATTGAGTAGCGATGAACCATTGTTGCAGCCATTGTTGTTGCTGCCCGGTGTCGATGTATGAATCGGACTGTTGGGAAGGCTAGTGGTGGTGCTGCTTTTATCACTCATGCCAAATGCACTGTAACGAGAAGCGATTGGAAAATTTTTAACAGAAGGTCTCGATTAGAGTTCCCATAAATATTGAATCATATTGTTTGTATGTATATAAAAATGTACAGATGAGACTGGTACATATGTTCTTTACATAATATAAGGGCATAGAAAGCGAGCTGCATGCATAAGTATATTAGGGTGGTGCTTAATTTTAGGAAAACAATTTTTAGAATTTTTAGTAAGATTGATGCTCGAATGAAGATTCAACTATTAAACGTTTTTCATTAGGGTTGTCTCAAAGCCTAAGAAAATAATTTCGAAATTCGATTTCCGAAGCTCTATTGACATATGATGCATGTGTTTTTCACATAATATAAGACCATAGAAGATAGCTCCATGTATAAGTACATTAGGGTGGTCCTTAATTTTAATAAAATAACTTTTAGTTAGTCTGCCGATGCTCGAATGAATATTCAGTCATTAAACTTTCCTCATTAGGATTGTTCTAAAGTTTAGGAAAATAATTTCTAAACTTGATAGTTGATTTTCGAAATTCGGAATGGAAATCGATGAACTTGTAGTATACTACATTCACATACAAATTTTTAACCGGTTGGATTCGCGCATAATATTATCGAAGGAGAGCGTAGAACCAAGAAAATATATTTTATGTGATATTTTAAGTACCACCCTACTACTACGCTCATAAGTTGAATACCCTTGATTATAGTGATATGGATTTTATATATTAGAAACAAAAATTTAGTTTTTTATTTTTTCATTTTCTGTAAAACATCTAATGCTTTTACCCACGAACTTTAACAATCGGAACCAAAAGTTATATGTGTTAACTTTATGCATATTTTTATCGATTGATATGATAGAAGTAGTAAAAAAAATATGTTTAATTTTTCAAGAGCCACCCTAGCACGCTTACAATTTTTATATACTTGACTTAATGATATCTAGTTTGTGTATTATCTAAAAAAATTAATTATTATTTTTTTGGTAATATTTTAAGAGCCACCCTAATACACTCAAAAAAATTTGATATCTTTAACTTAATGATATCTATTTTATGCATTAGATAAACAATGTATTACTTTTTATTTTTGTAATATTTTAGGAACCACCCTAGTAGACTCAAAATTTTAATATCCCAAACATAATGATATCTATTTTGTGTGTTAGCTAAAAAATGAATTACTTTTAATTTTTTGCAATATTTTAAGAGCCACCCTAATACGCTAAAAACATTTAATATCCTTGACTTAGTAATGTCTATTTTGCGTATTTGCTGAAAAAATTAATTACTTCTATATTTTTAATATTTTAAGACCCACCCTAGTAATCTAAAAATGTATATATCTCTGACTTAAGGGATCTATCGGAACCAAAATCTAAAATATGATAAGAAGACACATCTTTGTGCATAATTTTACTGATTGATCGGCTAGAACTTAGTTAATATATATTTTTTGTGATTTTTTAAGTTCCACCCTAATGCGCTATATACTTTTTTGTTTTTTGGTACCACCCTAATGCGCTACAAGCATAAGTTTCGCACAAGTTTTAAGAACTCTTGATATTGGCATCATGAATTGCAGAAGTAGTCGCCGCCATCACCGTACGAAATGGGTGTGTAGAAGATAATTGAAAAATTTACAAAAACAACAGTAACGAAAAGAAACTGCCAAAGTATAAAAACGATGACAAGCATTTGAACGAACAGCAGACTTAGTGGCAAACAACAAAAATAAAATAAATGAGCATACCGGTGCAGAAATCAGTGATAAGACAGACGCCAGCGAAACGACAGAGCGAAGATGAAACGAATAGTGTGGAAATTAAAAGGGGGGACAACGTGACAAAGCAGGAAATGCAAGGATTCAAATAAATTAGAAGAGAAATGGAGTGCCGCTGTTAAATTAATCGATTTGCGAATATTTCTCATTTCCTTTCAATGCATACCACCCTCCCTGCCAATCAATGCAACACTGCGCTCTGTGTTCACAATGCAATGCCGCGCAGACAATGCCGATAACGGCGAAGTAATGGAACGCAAAGAAGATAATGTACAAGTAATTTAATAAGCGCACTTAGTTGTTGGTGCTTTAATGCAAAGATAGAGAAAATGAAAGTGGAAATTAATTTCTATAATTTATAAGCGCTCATAAATCCCATTTACTATTGAATCGGAGGCGAAATTCGCGATATTACGTATGGTCAACTAAAATGCAGAATAACGTATCACGATTTTCATAAGGCGAATAATAGAAACCATTCATATTGAAATAAATTTTGAGTTTCGGTTATGAAATGGTTATACATTGGTTACACTTTGGTTATAAAATGGTTATATATTGCTTATACATTGGTTATATATTAGTTATATCTGAGAGCGAAAGCCGACAATTTAACGCTAAATATATGTAACATTTTGTAGTGAGTAGTAAGCAATAAAAAACTCAATTTTGAAATTTTTTATGATACGTTATTTTGCATTTTAGATGCCGATATGTGGAAAATGTTAGGCTACTCACTCAATGTACAGGTTATGCGCCTTCTCTGAGAAATCAAAGATGGACGGCCGATTGCCAAGGAAGCTGGACGCGTGGCTGCTGAACATTTTGCGCTAAATATCCTTCAATCTCAATTCGTAAAAAAAATATAATTCACAAGTTTTCACGCTGAACAAATTTTTCTAGTC
Organism: Bactrocera dorsalis; assembly: GCF_023373825.1. Classification (NCBI taxonomy): domain Eukaryota; kingdom Metazoa; phylum Arthropoda; class Insecta; order Diptera; family Tephritidae; genus Bactrocera; species Bactrocera dorsalis. Next base: position 92,024,585 of record NC_064303.1, read on the forward strand.
AATATTTTATTTAAATAAATTACGCAAAATACACTTTTGACGAATTTTCGTGTTTTTAGTATTTTTTTTTACTCAATAGTACACCGACAGTTCACCAGTGAATGACAAATTAAAAATGCACAGCAAAATCGCAAAATGAATTCAGAATTCACACTTTAAAAACAAGAATTTGTCGTTCTATAAAAAAGTCACACTCGCAATTCAATGTTTGGACTCTCTAAAACGCTCCACTATAAATTCACATTTATATAAAAAATAGATATATAATATTTATATAAGAAAGATGTACAACTGAAGGATATATCAGCGAAAGACCCAAATTGCGTTGTGTTCACGTACGCGACTCACGGAAAAATGAACGAGTTTATCGTAAATTTCCAATAACGGCGCCGAAAAAATTCCAGACTTAGCACCGTTCGCTAGCTGCCAGTGTTTGTCGCGCAGGAGTTTAATTGCCATAACGGGACTAAGCCAAGGTGTTTGTGCTATAGTCGAGGCAAAATATTAGTAGCTAAAAGGAGTTTGCATGAGCGATGAGCATTACTCTCCCAGAGCGAAATGTGCTCGCTCACGCTGCGCTACGGTATCTTGATAACCAAGTAGACATGTCGTCCCAGTTATGAATAAATTACAGCAGATCAGTTAATTGAAAGGCGAGTAAATATAATACAAAAAATAAATAGTTCACTAATTTTCAGAATGCACTAGTTTATTCAGTGGCGGGTGTAGAGTAGAATTCTGGGAGGGGACCTATATAATTTAGTACTTTCAACTCAAAGTCTCTTTCTTCGCTGAGTGTCACTTATGATGAAAATGATGTATAAATTTTAACTTTTTGGTTGAGGTATCTCCGCAGTTCAGCCACCCCCCGTGGATGCGCCCCCGAGTTTATTAGAAGTCACAAAGTTTAAATAGATGTTTCTTTATAAACAGCTTTATCGATGCTCAGAGCACTAACTCGTCTTAAAAAATATATAGAAATATGATGTGACTCTCTATGAACTCTAATGATTGACCAATTACCAAACTATTCCAGTTTTATATAAAAATGTTTACAAGGGTTGCCTTTTATATTTCGGGATTAGAGAATAAATCCAAATATTAGTAATCGAAAATCGCTTTATTGCTATTCAAGGCATTCTCCATTAAGATCTATAGACATTTCCCCGCGTTTGAAATAATTGTCGAAGCACTTTTGCCACTCTGATTGAGATATCTCCAAAACATGCGCTCTGAACCGCCATCAACCGCCTTTTCAGGTGTCGAAAAATGTTGATCTCTTAGATACTTTTTAAAGTAGGAGAATACAAAGAAGTCATGTTGTCAATTCAGGACTTTACGTTGAGTCATCCCATCAAATCGACGCTTTGAGTGCTCAAAAATACAATTGTTTCAATCGCTGAGTGAGAGCTCATATTCTCGTGGTGAATAGTGAACCGTTTTGGGTGGTAGGTTTTCCCGCTTTCTTGAGAGACAGCTGACAAACAAATTGTTTTGTATCACTCACAATTTACTGACCTGCGTTGTCCTGCCAGTGTTAAGGTAGCGACATATACAGTATTCCCAAAAAAAGGAAACCATTTGCTTGGAAATGCCGTATGCGTGAAGATATTTTGTTGGATTCATCTCATCTTGAAACACCCATACAGCCGACTGCTGTTTACTTTCGGGTTCATGTGCAATGATCTCCTGTTACGATGCTATAGACGTGGTTTGAAGCACCGCTGTCGTATTTTGTTAACATATCACTCGACCAATCGAACCTTCGTTAAGCGATTGACAGATTGTGTTGGATCCGACGTGAACAAACTTTTTTACAGTCAAACGCTTTATTAAAGGTATGCTAGTCCCTTTAATGTCCATATTTATCTCTATCTTTTGATAAGTCGATCTTGCAAAATCAGTTTGAGTACAGCACCAGTACTTTCCGAAACAATAACTGATTTTGGACGATCTTTGCGAGATTCGTCTTGGAGTGATATACGACCACCGTACTATCGATAAACACTGAAAATATAGCAGTCGTAGCTGAAACTGTGGACAAACATCGCACAGTGGTACCGCTCCATACATTTCTTGGAAAAAAATAGAAGGAATGGTCGTACAACAATGAAACTTTGCAGAAACACTTCTCTGGACAAAATTAAGAAATTTTGAAAAAATCTTGGAAAACCGCCCACTGCCACACCCACCTCCCATATAACTGCAATTGTCAAATTTTTTATTTTTGGACCTAGAGACATGAAATTCGGGACACTTCTTAATTGAGTTCTCCTGATGAAAAAAATTACACTTAAACGCAAAGTGACGTTATTTATACCTTTAACTTGATAAAAATCCAATATAATATGCAATGTTTTAATTGAATATGTAACAGGCGAAAAATTGTGTTAGTTTTTATTTGTAATATTATGCAAGCACCATATCTTTAACAATGGGATCTAGTTCTAAAGAAATTTTGTTCGAATGACGCCTTAAGCTACTTATGTAAGGATCCGAAGTTATAAGAAGTCTGTTGAAGTCTTTTACATTAATGTTTTCTGGATAGCATTTTTCTTTTTCAGTCGATAGCTTGTTGTATGGTGGAAGAATATTATACCCTTCAGATTGCAAAACATTTCTTATGGTATTATATTGCTTCTTTGTTAAATCAGCATCAATTATTAATGCTAATACAATTGAAGAATCAATATAGGCCTGTGGGTTTTTGTCCTTTCCAATCATTTCACTTGCCAGTGAAAGTTGTTGTTGTGGAAATTGTGACGCCAAGGCTGAGCTTTATACCGTTTCGCGCGATCACTACATTCCACAAAAGCTTTTGTTTTTCTCCCCTTGCTCTACTTCAATTCCCGAGAGCCTGAAAGTATACTACATTTTTTGTCTTATTGACCATTTGTATGAAATATTGGAAGTGACTTTTGAAATTAAAATCGATGTTACTAAAAGGGACGGTAATTGGCGGTTGTTTTTTTCTTTTTAATTGAAAGTACAGACTCGGAACTTTCATTTTTTTATAGTAAGAGGGCTAAGCAAGGCAAAGCACATAAAGTTTTTTTCCATCAAAAAATGAAAAGTGGATAATTTTTAGTATAATTTTTGAAAAATTATAAAAATTATCTTACTTTGCCAATTTCAATAATTTTTTTTTTTATAAACAAGTAGGTGCTATATTTTCACTAAAAAATAAAAGAAAAGCCATAGCTATAAACTTACACACAAAAAAAAATTCTTTATTTGGACAATTATTTTAATCTGAATTTATTGAATAACTTTCCGTCGACTTCTGTTAGTTTTTTTAACTATAAAATTTCACTTATTATAAAAAACCTTGTTGAATTTTTCTTATCCAAATATTTCTTTACAAAACAAAATCATTAAAGTTTTGATATTGGAAAGTGGAAAAATCCTATTTTTTCCGCCGAAATGCCACTGTGCATCGTGGAGAGTCGGTTCGGCTTGATCGCAGCTACTCAGACTAGCGCATGGAACGACTTGGTGCATTTTACTTCGAGAAAAGAGTGCAAAACGCAGCTCATGCGATAAGTGAAACCGCTCGACGTTCCGATGCGACATCGCTTCCTTTATGGGCTCTTGAAAAGTTCTAATAAGATCCGATGTTCTCGAGCTCAATTTTGCTCAGCCATGAAACCCATTTTTGGCTCAATGGGTATGTAAAGCAAGCAAATTGACGCATTTGAGACGAAAAAGAGCCTGAAAAGATTCTAGAGCTGCCTTTTCATCTAAAAAAAAAACAACGGTTTGGTGTGGTATGTGCATCGGTAATATCATCGGTACCTATTTCTTCGAAAGCGTGATGAGAACGTAACGTATCGTGCCACGATAGCTGACTATTTGATGCCTGAAATTAAAGCTCGCGATCTCGGCAACATTTGGTTTTAACAGGGCTTCCCACACATCGCATCCATCAATGGATTTATTGAGAGAACACTTCACTGAACAGATAATTTCACATTTTGGGCCGGTCGATTGGCTACAAATACCGTGTGATATCACAGCGTTAAATATTTTCCTGTGAGGACATATAAAGTCTAAAGTGTATGCGGGCAATCTCTCATCTATTCCGGCCTTGGAGCAACACATCACGCCTTTCGTTCGCTAGTTATTAGTCAAAATGGTCCAACGAGTCTCAAAACTTTGACTCAACAGATGAATCATCTGAGATATACCAACATTTGAAAGAGATAATCTTGAAAAAATACATGCCAAAGAATGTTCTTTTGAATGATTATAAACATTATCCATTAGATTTGAAGTTTCTTTATTTTTTCTTAAAAAAAAAAAGTGGGGAACTTCAAAATGGATCACCCTTTGTTAGAGCCATAGTATGTCTATCGAAAGTATTGAAATCGATCTCTCTGTAATACATTAGAGTTTAATTTAAATTTCGAAAAGACTACTCTAAGGTATGACCTTCTAAACCTTAATAAATCAAATGAATGAATCTTTAATGAAAAATATTATACTTAAAGTTATTAAAATGGAATTTGATGCATCCAACAAACTACAACAACACAAGCTAAAACGAAATCTCTGCTGCTGATGCCATGCAAATAAAAGAAATTTGAAAAGTTGAAGACAGCGAATTGCATTTGATTTGTTACAAATGCGATATTCTTGTTAAGCCGAGTAAATGCTTATTTTTATCCCATAAAATGAAAAAGTTGCGTTATATTATGCCACCACGTTTGCCGGAGAGATGGAAGGAAGACCCAGGCTTACGAAGCCCTAAGACACGCCAAAACCTTTGATTATGCTAGCGAGGCGCTGTGCGGTCGACGCCGTCAGTGATGAAGATGGATTGCCGCTGGAGCGCGGAAAGAGAGAAAGGCCGCACTGCTTTTCGTTTTTTGTTTTTTTTTTTCGTTTTTTTGAAGGGAACGTCAACAGCAAGACACACAAAAAGAGACAATAACAGTTGCTACAGCAGTGCAGTCGTACGAAAAGCTTGGCGGGTGTCCGCGTCAGTCAACCACTTCGTTGCACTCGGGCGACGACTTAAGTTTCCCTCTATCACTTTAGTCGTCGCTCAGGCGAGCACTCAGCCAACTGACTACGTCACTTGTTCACCCAATCACGCTGTGCTGCTGCTGCCGGCTTGCCATTCGTCGTCTATCCGCTATTTGTCGGCGTGTCTGCCGTCTGTCAGCTTGCTGTTACTATTGCCCGCCTGCCCTACTCTGCGCTACTCACGTGACAAGCTACCACTACTGTGTCTATTTTGCTATTGCTGTTGCTGTCACTTTCGAAAACGCAGCAGCAGCAGCTGTTGCCTGCCACCAGTACGCGCCGACTGCACACAAAGATCGGGATGTAGACATTGTACTGCAGCTGGAAACTTGGTCGTTGTATATTTTTGGGGTTAATCTAATCTTGGTGCATCCGGCGCCCACCCGGTTCCGTTGCCTACATTGCAGCGGTGCAAAACCAAGCTCAGATGAGCTTGTATACAGAAATATATATTATTATACCCTACACAGGGTATATTAAGTTTGCCATGAAGTTTTTAACACCTAAAAGGAAACATCGGAGACTCTGTAAGAGATATATACAAATTATCAGCGTGGGGAGCGGCGTCAGTTTAGCTATGTCCGCCGGTTTTTCCATCGGTCCATCAGTACATCAGTACATATGTATGAGCCCGAGTTCAGTTTTTAAGATATCGATCTGAAGTTTGGCACACGTCCATTTCTCTTCAAGTAACTACTCATTTGTCGGACCGTCGATATCGGACCGTTATAGCATATAGTTGCTATACAACTGTATGATCGGACTCTAGTACTTGTAAGGAAAGATCTTTAATTGACCAGGTATCTTCAAGAAATTTGACATCTTTGTTAACTAAGACAAATTAATAAAATGGAGGATGGAGTTGGTGCGGGAATATACTGTCCAGAGTTAGGCATAAGGCAACCTTTTAAGTTGCCGGACCACTGTAGTATATTTCAAGCTGAAGTCTTTGCTTTCGCGAAAGCCGCGGAGCTGGCCTTTAATACACTTCCAGAGCCAACATCTATGGTGGCAGTAACCTCGTATCGCATATCAGCCAGGAGTGTCTTGGGAAGTAGGGCAGCAGTCTTCCCAACTGGGTCTCAGGCCACAAAAGCCATAGTCAATGAAATAGTGGACGAGATTGCCAAAAATTGTTTACGCAGAATGGGGCTGACAGATCGAGAACACTGCAGGAAATGTTTATAGCAGGACACCAGGGAAACAATGGAGCATTTCTTGTGCACTTGTTCCGCATTGGTAATACTACGCTGTAAGCATCTGGGAACCCTTATGATACACTGGAGGAGGTATCGACAGTGAGGCCGGAGAGTGTGTTATCAAGCCAAGCGGAGGCGTCCTAAAGGTTTCGTACTTCTCTTAGACCTAGGCACTGAACTTCATCTGGTATCGCAAAGGACCGAAACTGGTCTATGCGTGGCTTATTGGTCTACCAGTTTAACCTAATCTAACCAAGGCAAAGATGCAATATCTGAACTGAATGGCCGGATTGAAGCTCTTGTAAGAAATATTTTGTATTTGTGAAGGGTATTAAAGCTGCGTGCAGCCGAAGTTGTCCCTTTTTTCTTAGATATAAGTTTGGATGTATATATAACGACTTTACTGGCGCCAGCTTCAGCTTCAGCAGCAGCCTCGGCAGCGTTTGCGCGCACGTCTGTAATGGAGGTCAGCAGCATTTTGTTTGTAATGAGAATTTTATGTGTTTTAATTAAAAGTCATAAGTTTACTCTCCACGCTGCGCCAAAGGAGTGAAATTCGACACCCGAAATTAGTCGTAACTCGATGTGCACAATAAATTCTAATCATACTGCAATTTTGGTGGCACTAATCCCTTCAGCATGCACACATCCTTTCCTTTCCTTTGCTTTGCTATAGGGATTCATTGAGGTCTCCGGTCTCCGCTCTCGACACAAGCTCCTCATTACACATAAATATAAATTCTCATTTCGCATTTAATACCTACGAGAGAGAGTAAATTTTAAACTAGCAATCCCGGCTTTAATAGAAATTGAAGTTAATAAAAAGTTTGTGCAATATTTGAGTTTTTCAACGCACGCTATTGACTAGCTAGGGGGCTAGGGTTAGAGTGCAGATGGATGCCGTATCTTTTGTGTTTTGTGAAAAAGTTGCCGTTGCTGCTGCCATTCAACAATCAACAATACGCCATCGTAACAGATAATTTTCTACTTTAAGGACACTGGAAAATTGCTTTATGCAACAAAAATAGAAAATTGCTGCAACAATGCATGAACAAGAGAGTGAACAAGAAAATTGCGAAAAACCGTAGATACAAACAACTTTTAGGCCAAGTAATCCTGCGCGGAAGACGGAGTGGAGGGTATGGAGATGTGGCAGAAACAATGCAGAGCATGGCACAACGGCAATTAGTTTACAAGATAGCGACTGCCGTAGCGTCGTCTACTCGTCGTGGAGAAAGTGGAAATATTCAAGTAGTAAAAGTCAAAAACTTTAACTGCTCCAAAACAATAGGCAATGCACAATGAGCTTAAGCAAGAGTGAAATGAACGGAGATAGCATAATGCACGGAAATGGGTTGGATGAGTCTGAAAGGAGACCACGTAGTGCGTGTGGATCACAAAGAAACTGGAGCGGAAGCTGCATTTATGAATTGATTGGGGGTGAAGCAACTACGGGAGAGATTTTTCAGCATTTTGATTTTATTAGCAACGAAGTACAGGAATGTAATACCACAAAAAGTGCTTTGGATCATAAGGCCGTATTGGTTAAATAGCATTTAGCGTACGTTCCATAACCCTAAGTGGGCTGGCAAGGTAATTTAAGAAATTCCTAGCCACCAAAAGCGCTTTGAAGTCAACTTAAATGGTTTAGCTGAACGTATGAAAGGTCGATTTATTGGTTTTGGAGGTTAACTTGTGTTCCAAGAGTTCATAAACTTATTTGTTATGAAGCTTTAGAGCTCTTGAACACATTACATGCTACAAAAAGCACAAGGAACCACCTAATATTCAGACAAAACCAGCAATAACTAGTATACTAAATTCAATTATATATCAGGCGATCATTAGCATCGATGCTGTCGATAATTTCGAAATTCACGTGAAGCTCTACTGTCTCTTTAATGTTAACAATTACTTTATGATAGAAATTACTACAGCAGTTGGTCGGGAATTGAATAGTTATTTATGGGTGCTGAAGATGGATGGGTCACAACTATTCCAAACTTGTGACACACTGATAAAGCCAGACTACCGTAGCTGATTTCATCGAAAATTTTCGGTAGACGGGTTCTTCTGCCCAGAAAAAGGAACTGCAAGGGTATAAAACACAACAGTTGTCCAAGACAGGTATATTCAACCGTCTTGTCTACTGGATCGCTTTAAATGCTCTCTAGACATTAAAAAAGACCTTAGAGATGCGACAGAGGGGATAGTAGATTCATCAATGGTTCGCCGGAAGTAGAGAGAAGCAGAATTCAACGGCCGATGTCCTGCCTAAAATCCTTTTTTCAGGCAAAGAATGAGGAAACTGCGGTAAGATTAGCGAAAGAGCATGAAAATTGTTCGGTTGAACAGTGACAGGTCATATTTTCTCGGATGAATCCAAGGTTAGTATCTTTCGATCAGATTGTATCCACCATCAGAAGAGAGAGAGGTGGAGGTATCTTAAGCACAAGAGGTACGTATCTGGTTCTCCCTTAGATGATGGGGTGTTGGAGTTCGCCTTTGGCCTGGTTATACCTAAACCGTCTCCAGGACTTGATGGTTTAAACGAAAAGTGACGCAAAAGCTTGTAGAAGTTCATTCCGGAATACCTGGAGGTCATTTATAATAAGTGCGTCTGAGAAGGATACTTCCCATGCAAGTGGAAAAGCTCTAGGGTTATACCTCTCCTGAAGTACCCTAAATACATAGATTAGGGGTGATCCTCGTTCTTATCGGGGCATCAGTCTCTATCCAATACGGTAACGCGGTATAGAGGATGCAGGGTTTCATGTCCAGAATGTTGTTAAGGAGAATGTCAACATATAAGTTCTTGGAGCGTTTGACTACCTAAGCTAGAATTGAGTGGTGCAACGACTGGAAGAGTTTGGCTGCCGGAAATTACACCTCGGCGTGGTTACTATTCGGACAGAAAAGTTCTCTAGTCGGTATAAATGGGAATGTGGATATTGGAGTGGTTTGTGGTTGCGCGCACGGTTCCATCTGCGGTCCAAATATTTGGAACCTTATGAAAGACTCTCTGCTTGGGCAGACGACCTTCTTCTTTTGGTCGATGGTTTTTTTTTTTGGGACTGGGATAGAGGACACGGAACATGTAATTGCATACTGCCCCATGTGTTTGAACTTTAGGGATCTGGGTGGTATGGGGATTAGCTGGACTGACGGAAGATTAGATGTTAGCGGTGTGATCTCGACTAGTCGGAATGCCGAACAATTAGGGTCGCTAGCGTGTGAATTGTTTAAGTGGGAAGGACTTTGCCTGAGAATTAGGGTTAGTTTGCCATTTTTTCATAGATTTTAAGAGGTTATTCTTTACTCCTCTTTCCATACTTACATATGTGGTTTAAGATTTTATTTCGTATATGCTGAGTGGATTCTCTACACCAATCTTGAACTGGGTAAGCAAAGCTCTTCCTTTTTAGGGTTGCTTCTCTTTCATTGCGTATATCAAATATTATATAAACATTCATCTTCGTATATTTATTTCCTTACTAATCCCTTCACAGTTTCGACATTATCAACTTCGTTCGTTGCAAATATATTTTCAATATCCGAAAAAGTCAGCACATCGACACCAGACATTCACACCACAAAATGTGTGGTGTGTATCTTTTATTCCCAACGCTTATTAAATTGCAATTTATCTTAGAAAATTACCACTTGTTTTTAATTTTTCATTTATCTCACCAATTAGGTGGCAACCTATTGGGAATTTCATTGAGTCAACCAAGGACGACCAAAGCCAGCAAAGCCACCTACCGTTTGGGTATAACATATTGCAACATAGCATACGTGCCCTGTAGGAAATATTAATTTATATGGGTTATAGCAACTATGAATTATAGCGAATGTGATGTGCTTTCTGTTATAACTTTCGGAGAGATGAGATCCAGAATTTGAATTTCTAAACTAATTTCACTATCAGCTGCCTTCTAACCCAGTTTTCTAGAATAGTAGAGTCAGTAATTATGTCAGGATCATAAGACGTCTTCGATTTGACCCTTTTCTACTCGTTATATGTGGCCACTAGCGCCCTATTCTATGATTAGAATGGAAAAAAAATTTACTCGAATTCAGACTTTTTGTATTTATGGAGTGCAAAATCCAAAACTTTTATCTAAAATTTCCGACGGGGATATGCACCTAAAAATACATAAATACAAATGTGTGTGCACTAAACTTTCCCGTCAGACGCCCGTGCTTGCAGTATGTTCTCAGAATCATGGCTGCAAAATTTTCGAAATTCATTAAAGTGACTGACTGCTTTGCTTTTGCTTCGCTCAATGCTGAATGCCAGCAGAAGACGGCATCCTGGGACTAAATTACGCCGGAAAAGTACACATTGAGTATGGAGGATGGAACATTTTGTCAGCACAACATGATAAAGAAAATCAATCTCAGCACTTTCCTGTACAAACCACTGCAGCGCTGATGCGACTTCCATCACACACACACAAACACTCACACTGTCAGTAATACATGGCTAGGTATGTGGGTGTATGTGTGTTAGTAAGTGCGCTTGTAAGTTCACAGCTAAGTTTTTCTGCTTTCTCGTGTCTATCATGGCTCAGTTCATCCAAATACAAGGACATTACGTTTGAGCAAAGCTGACGAACTGTGTGCGGCTGCGGGATGTGGGGGTGTCAGAAAGTGTGTCAAAAGCGAAGGCTGGTGAGTGAAGGAAATTCAACGAACAGTAGGAACAGCAGGCAGACGCAGACACATGTTTATACTTGAAGAGAGGATGAATAATAAGAAAGCAAAAGCGGTTGTTTTAATTTCTAGTGCAGTTACACTTTGACTTCATTTGAGCGTAAAGAGTGTGTTCGTGATTCTTTGGAAATGAAGCGGTGTGTACTTTTTTTTGAAGGAAATCGAGACTCGTCGGACCGTGAAAACCACCTACTATCAAACATATATGTGACAGAGATCTTGCTGAACCTGATTAGTGTTTAATAAAAAAAAAGAAAGAAGAAAGAAGAAAAGAAGAACTGCTTTGTTCGAACTTAGTACAAAACTTAGTAGCAAAGACAAATTACCGCCAGCTCGGTGGGATGTCTGAAGGTATGCGCTTCAAAAAGGCCCAAAAACTGACACCCTATATGTCATCTGAGTGGATGGTCACTTCTTTGAATGAGGCTGCCCACCGGGGCAGTAGATCTGTTGCTATCTTATTGGCTGCAACCTCGGCCTGGAAGAAAATGCAATAGTCAGGAAGTTTGAATCTGGAGTTGAAAGAGAGGCTCTGACAGTAAACCCCTCCACCAACCTTCCTCTTAAGTTTCGACGTATCCGTAAAGAAGCTGACTCTCCCTTCCCCTAACGGCGTCCTCCCACCCACAAGTCCCTAGCCGGTATATGGGTAGAGAAAGAGCCCGCAGAGTTCGGTTTGACGATTGTATGATCCAAGTGATTCGTTATCAGCTCAAAGTGAGTGAGGATTTCCGAGTGTTCAGACACGGGTTCTTTTAAGAACCCAAACCCTCTAAGTCTGATAGCAACTTTCGCAGTCTTAGAAATTTCGAAGATGTCTACAGGTAATACATATGTGAAGGATGACGTTAAATACGATGGTTGGAGTGAACCTTAGTGCTCTACATATAGGCTGATAAATGCGGATCTTTTAACGGTTTCAAGTTTTCTTGCAAGTATGGTGTTTCCTAGGTCCCTCCAGCACACAAAAATTTAATAAAATATATATTCTATGAGCTGGACTATACTGTCGTAGACCCAGAGGACTATTTTCGGTAAGACATAACACCTTCTGCCAATGGCAAAAGCAGTATAAGATAATCAATGCCTTCTTTGCTCTTTCCTCGATCTTTGGCTTCCATTAAAGCTTCCTATCTAGGATGAGCCCTATATAAATTACAGAATCCGCAGTTTGCAGGCGGATGCGTTACATTCGCGACAGTAATACCTTTGGTATGCTGTATCTCTTAGTAAATGAAACCATCTTACTTTTATTTGGATTAAAGTTGAGGCCACTTTCGGCCGTCCAATTAGTTACGACGCTGAGCTTTGCGTCAACTCATATACGGTATTGAAGAGACTTCCCTTGATTATGAATGCTGCATCGTTAGTATAGGCAATCCCTCAGCAGTCACGACTAAGATATGTAGAAGAGAAGATGGAACTCCATTCGAAATGGACGAAAGTAGTTAATCACGATTTATTTTTCATAGTTTTTGAATATCTGGCTGGAGGGTGGAGTCATGTGTAGAAGCTTACGCAAGCGAGGTCAGAAACGATAATTTTTCATATGGCTCAAGCAGCAGAGACTTCCAGTCTAAGACCAAGTATCCTCTGGATAGACAAAGAACATCCGTTTGAGAGCGAACCATCGATCCGCAGGGTTGTGCACTGAGTTTGGGAACCGCCCCGCCATGAAAAGGAAACAGCAGATTCGGATGAATAGCTCCAAACAGCAAAAAGGAAGAACGACTAGCGCGATGTTATAAACTCCGCTATAACAACATAAGCGATGTCTTCGCGAATAAAGAAAAAGAAAATATCTGCTTTAGATAATTCTATATTCCATAAGACGTTTGTGTGCATATGTTTCTCTCCCTTTCACCGTGGAAACGAAATTTTTTCGTAGATATGTATGTATATAAATAAAGAAGAAAAGCAAGCCAATTCCTTTGGGGAAATTAGTCAAATTGGGTTGTCAATGCCGACGCACATAAATATAAAAATCTCTTTAACTCATTTTAGTATCCTTTTTAACACGAGTGCGGTTATTATGCCATATGAAAAGGATGCGTATAATAAAGCACGTGTGTTGACATGCACTGCTCACTTACAAATAAGAAACTGCTTTATTTTCTCATACACGAGTCTCTACAAGTTTTGTCACACGGAAAGTCCCTATTGTGTTTACGAGCACAAGTTAGCCGGCAAGCGTATATTTATTCAAGCAACAAAGGCAGACAATTACGCGCGTAAGTCAGTTGGGAAATATCAAAAACTCGCAAAATGCTCTTACGAGTTTAAATACATATACATACGAGTATAAAGAGAAAGGAGGAAACCCGGTAGGAATATTATAACCGAAAATTTACTTGGTTCTCTTTACTTAAGCGATTATAAAATGAGGAAAACAAACGGTTATAGTAATGGGTATGAAAAAAATCTTTCGCGGAAAGAGATATAAGACTTCAGTGCTTTTTCTGTGTGCCAGTTATTACCTACAGGGTAGGTTACAATAAACAATAGTTGGTGTACGAGTGCACCAGTAATTGCCTAAAATTCCTCATTAAATCAGTATGAGCTCATGAAAGGAGACGATGCATTAAAAGAGATAGGCAACAGATATACAAAGGTAATAACAACAAACACAAGAGTAATAAAAAAAAACACAAAAGTAATAACAACAAACACAAAAGGAATAACAACAAACACAAGAGTAATAACAACAATTGAAACAACTTCGCATCGGTGTGGCAGCTTTGTCAACCCTCAACAATTTAAGTAGATTAAGCGCCACTACAACGCAGGAGAGCATTTGCGGCAAAGTATTCCCCAGCAGCATATTAGTGCAGAGAGCATAAGAAAGTGATTTGGGCGGAAGTTGCGGATATTTTCGGCCATAAAGATGAGTTGATAATAAAATAACGGCATTTGTGAGATAACAAAAACTAAATGGGGATAAAGCTTGAGCAAATATTAGCATTTTTTTAAGGCATGCAGAAAGCAACAGGTATATTTTTTAGTTTTTTAGTTCAGTCGACTCATAAATTCAGCTCCACTGAGGCTGAGGAAAGCTTTCGTATTATTTTTTTTGAATGGAAACCCTAGTCAGTCCTGGATCAAAAAACAGACCGACGCATACAAACAGATGCCTAGAGCCTGCAACCGATTTTTTAAGGCGGCTAATATCAATTTCGCAGCGACTAAAATGGCTTGGCAATGTAACGAGAATGGACTATAAGAAAGCGCAGAAGAAAGTTGTAGAGGCCACAGCATTCACCAATAAAAAGAGAGGAAGACCACGATCAAGATGGATTAACGAACTCGGGAAAAGCACGAAAAAGCTTGTCATACAAAATTATAAAGATACTGCAAAAAAGCAGGAGAAGACCACGATGAAGATAGATTCATGAAATCAAAGAAGACATGAAGAAACTTGTCATATAAATTTATGCAGAAACAGCAAAAGACCGAGAAAAAGCTGTAGCGCCAAAAGATAATGAATATCGATCGATTCCAACCAAGCTTGTACCGATGAGCCAAGCCGTGATCGTAGAAGGTATGGCAGTAAGATCGTAGAAGTATTCAACTAAGGTTGAGTAGCCTGCCGAAAACTGAACAATAGAGGAGAAAGTATATAAATGTTTTAAACACATCTTCCTCATTGCAAATTTGACAACCTGCGTCGTCAAAAATTTATAGACCACGTGTTGTCTATGGGAGCACTTCCTAAGAACTAACACTCCAATGAAACTTTTGCATTCTACTCTGGGCCCGAAGTCTTTCGCAACTCCACAAATGCTGGTTACTGAGCAACGTTTGCTGAGCTAGCGCATTGTATATAGATACAGCAACCGAATACATAAAGACAGGGGTATACCAGCTCGTTCATATCCTGATAGAATTTGGGTAAAGGTGACTTTTCTTGCAAGCTTATCGACTTTATAGTTTTCGATGATTCCTCTGTGGCCAGGTACCCTGACGAGTTTAATAAGGTAGTTGTTTAATGCTACCGCTAGTGAGGTCACATACTCCTTGACTAACTTTGAACTCACTGTCAATAAACTCAAAGTCTGTATAGCAGCTCTACTTTTGGAGTGGATGCTTACCTCCTCCAAACAAACCGCACTTCGGAGAAGTACACCTACTGCCTTGATGGCTACCACTTCTGCTGCGAGCAAGCTACTTTGAAAATTTTCAGGTCTTCTTTGTTTACTATCATCTGAAATATCCCAGAGACCTGGCGTTTAACCTTCCTCTAGATGCTTAGAACTCATACAAAGAGTTGGCTTACAATTCAGAAAGATCACATAAAAATCTCATTGGAACTATAGATTGGAGGTTGGAGTCATGTGTAGAAGTTCACGCAAGTGAGGAAAGTCCTCTGTACGCTTTCCACTTGGGAGTGGCCAGAAAAGATTCCGTTGCATATAGCTCAAGCAACTCACGACTTTCGGTTTTAGAATTCTCTGGGTGGCCAAAGAACATCCGTTTGAAGGCGAGCTATAGTGAGAAAGCGAACCTTTCCTGCCCAGAGTTGTGAGACCCGCCGGGGCCAATGGATTGCCTGCCGAGTTATTAAAATACGGCGGCAAAGAACAGATAATCGGACGAAAGCATACCCAACGATTGGAAAAGGGAGAAAAAGATTGGAAAATGGATGACCCCACAATCTGTGCCTACTACCGTAGGATAAGCCTTCTCATCGCATATAAGATTCTACCGCTTTAGGCCTGGTAAATCAACAACAGACCAGTTAATCACCATGCACCAAATCTTGGAAAATGGTTAGGTCATGTCGTCCGAATGGATGAAAACACTCCAGCTCTGAAAGTACTCAATGCAGTACCCGCCGGGGAAGCAAAGGAAGAGGAAGACCTCCAATTTACTGGAAAGACCAGGTGGAGAAGAATCTGGCTCCCCTGAAAATCTCCAACTGACACCAAAGAGCAAAAAGGAAGAACCATTAGAGCACGTAAGTGTTGTCTATGCCAATAAAAAAAAGAAGAAAGTATTAACGAAGCAACTAGTCACACTTTTTCCCGCTCATCAGCGCCAAATTTATTCATCATCTCAAACTGTTATCAACGTTATGAATTCATGGCAGCAATCGCTTTTGGCAGATAACTCAACTGTTTTTAATAAATTCCTTCTAGGACCGCTGGATTATTTAGATGCCCTTATGTTTAGTAAGAAATCTGCTCATTCAATATTCGCCAAATTCAGCAAAAAATCACATTTATTATAAAATCCTTAGCGTAAGACAAAAACCAAAAGCAAACATAAGCCATTTGCAGAGGCAAAGCAAAAACTAATACGCTTTAGGAGAGAAGAGAAGCAATGAGGCAAGGCAGACCACACAAAATTACAAAAATTATACCCAGCAAAATTGAAAATCAAAAGCATTTAAAGGTTTTCTTTCATAGTCTGATGGTGGCGAATCGAACATGTAACTGGTATAAATCGCATAAAATGGTATAAACCAGGAGATTAGAGATTCGAAAGAGCAGTCCAAAATTTTTTTGGATTCGAACGATTCATGCTAACTTTTTAAAACTCTTTTCTAGGCTTACGAACAATCGTTATTACCCCAACTTCAGCAACATCGTTGGGTATAACGGTTAAAGGACCGGCATCGGCCAAACGAAGTGAATGCTTGTGCGAGTGAAGAACACTTTAAACAGATTTTTCCCTCTTTCAAAAGGATTTACAGTAATAATGCGAGAAAAAAAGTGGTGGAGAAACGCCAAGTGGTTAAGTTGAAAAGCGTTCCTTCAAAAGAATTACAAAAGCAAACAGCAAAACAGGAGCGAGCATGCACGACAACAATTGCCACCACTGACTCCATCACCATGGCGCCAATGCAGTCGCTGATCCCGCTACATGGCACGTACGTTTGAAAGGATAAAACGCTGATTGTGCGTTTGCGTTGTCTGGCGATGACATCCACTTGCAACGAGCAAACGTGGTACATAATACGTTCGATTTTCTCCCCTTTGAGTCGACATTTTAGTTACTTTTTCTATGAGTTTTTCCCTTTTAGTTTTTTATTTTTATTTTTTTGTTCGCATTTTTGCTACTTTCGGTGTGTTGTTGCTGCTGCTGCTGCGTTGCGTTCCTTTCTCTCTCTTGGCGAAGATATGTCAATGAGGGTTTGATGCGTTATCCCGGCAAAGGCAAATGAAAAGAACAGCATATGCCACGGGATGCAATCACATGCGTGGTGGGATAAACATTAAGTCAGTGCAATAGACAAGCACACACACACCCCACCCCCTCGTACTTGAAGCTGAAAATTGGATATACCGTCTCAAAATAATGAAAGTCTTTGATAACTCAAAATTTTCATCGATGCTACTATAAAAATGGATTTTATGGTAAGATGCGCAGACAAATTATGGATTTCCGCTTTATGAACATGATGGGAGTTGAAGAGATAGAGAGAGTTTGTTGAAAAATAAATTTTCAGGAATTGAGTTAATTTTCAAGTAATAAAAAGATATT
The DNA here is from genome assembly GCF_023373825.1 of Bactrocera dorsalis. Lineage (NCBI taxonomy): Eukaryota > Metazoa > Arthropoda > Insecta > Diptera > Tephritidae > Bactrocera > Bactrocera dorsalis. The sequence goes on from NC_064303.1 coordinate 92,042,011, forward strand.
TTATACCTAAACCAAAGATAATGACTTAGCAAAATGTGGGATCAGTAAAATGTGTGAATGTAAAAAGCATAATCTCACAGTTCCATCCGGCAGCAGTTATTTGAAAGCAGCTCTCTGACAGTAGCTATCTGTCATCGGTTATTTGACAGTGCCAGTGAAAAAAATATAGCAGCTGTAGCTCAGAGTGTGCACGAAAACCATGGAGAGTCGATTCCGTGCCGTTTTCAGCAACTCGAACTGACATATGGAGCGACTTGGCACATTTTACGTCGAGATATTAAAGATATTAAAGTGTACAAAATAGAGCTTGTGCAAGAACTGAATCCGCTCTACCTTCCCAAGCGACATTGCTTCACTCAATGGGTATGAAAAGTTTCTAGATCCGACGTTTTCGAACCAAATTTTTTTTTAGCGATGAGGCCAATTTCTGGCACAATGGGTATGTATATATTTTGTCAAATATCTCCCTTACCCCTTTTTGCTCTTTATTCAATGGTTTATAAAAAAGTGTTACAGTGAACGGATCTAATTCAAATATGCGCCGTTTCGTTCGTTAAACTATTTCCATCTAGACGGCAACTTCAGAATCCCCCCCTCGTAGAAGCCCCCCTCCTTATTTGCGAAGAACTGGGGCAGCTACTTTTCACTAGTCTTTTTTGAGTTCAACTTTACACCAGCAAGGGCATTCGCCTTGCACAGGAACAGGTGTTACTCACTAGACGCTATGTCCGGGCACCCGTAACTTCTAACGAGCCATCAACGAAGTGTGTGGTCTTGCGTTCTCCTGGTGGACACTACACCCTTCCTGTTAGCCAATTCTGAACGCTTCTGGTTGATCGCCTGCTTCAAGCGGTCCAGTTGTTCACAGTAGATGCTAGAATTAAGCATCTGACCATATGGGAGCAGCTCATAGTGGATGATTCCCTTCCAATCCCACCAAACACACAGCAAAATCTTCCTGGCCGTCAATCCCGGCTTGGCCACTGTTTGAGACGATTCACCGGCCTTCGCCCACGACCGTTTTCGCTTGATATTGTCGTATGTGATCCATTTTTCGTCGCCAGACACCATCCGCTTCAAAACTGGGTCGCGTTCGTTCCGTTTCAGCAGCATTTTGCAAGTGTTGATTCGGTCTAGAAGTTTTTTTGCGTCAAATGGTGCGGCACCCAAACATCAAGCTTTTTTTTGAATGCAGCCTACTGCAGATGATTTAAAATGGTTTGGTGACTAACTTCCATCTTCTGGGCGATGTCACGAGATGCCACATCTCTGTCTAACGCGATGTTTTCCATGATTTGATCGGTATTCGTCGTCACAGGTCTTCCACCGGGTGGCTTATCAATGGTATCGTTTTTCTTGGAGCAAAACATCACACGTTTGATTCGCCAGTTACAACTCGAAATGCTCGAACGAGTCATAAATATTGGACTCAACGGATGGACCTTCTGAGACGTAGCCGCGGCCAACATTTGAAAGACTTAATCTTCACGAAATAAATGCTAAAGAATATTCTTTCGAATGATAGTAAATATTTCCTATTAATTTTGAAGTTTCTATATTTTTCTTGGACTATTTTTACCAAGAAAAATGTCGAAATGTATCCCTTTTTAAATATATATTGACGTATATAAAACAGTCAATATCTTTGAAATGGTTAAACTTGTAAAAGACTTTTAAAAGTTCGAAAATTTTGGTGACTTCAAATACTCTACAGAATCCTGAGAACATTCAATTAGTAGAATAGTGAAACATTTTAGTCTCTTCGGTTCTCCCTAGCAAACTGCTAGGCTTTGCAGCTTCCTGCGACTTTGTTCTGGCCGGGAAGAAATACAAATCTAATATGAAAGAAGCTTGAATCTATCGATAACGAGGAGGTCGTGCGCTACTTGACTAGGTTTGAGTGCATAGTTGCCAAGTTCAATGCTAGAGTTGTTGGAGAGCTCATGAAAGAAAACTACACCACCTAGTCTTCCTCTTAACTTCGATCTATTGGTGAAAAAGCTCACTGTACTCCTTTTCCAACTACTTCGCCCCGCCCACAAATCTTTCGCAGGTGTGTGAGCTGAGGAGAAACCGCCAGTAGAAGGTTCTGCGACACAGCGACAGCGACAAGAACATGTTTAATAGATGCCAAAAATAATAAATTAATATTTTTTCCTTATTCCTAACATGAATTTTCAAAAAAGAATCATTGTTTGAGCTCTAGTTTCGCCCAACTCCTTAGTGCCTCTCTGAATTTGATGAATTTGACGGCAAAAAGGGTCTCACCAAACCCGACATTATCAGAAAATGGTAATTGTAAACTTCTTTCCTAAATATTTTTAGCTCCCTCTTCTTCTTTATTTATTGGCGTATGACCGAGTAAAAAGTATATTATTATATTTTATTAAAATGTTCGCTTTCTCTCATAACCGGTGTCATTTCCACATCCACAAACGAAATAACTCAAAGAGAACTGTTAGCATAGAGCAGCGGTACTAAAAATGAAACTAAAGTAGAAACTAAACTAAATCCCGTTAGCAACATGCAAGGAGAGCCATGACTTCAAGTATGAAATTTCCATATGGCATAAAAACGAGCAGAGCGTCATCGCATTAGCTCAAAGGGAGCGTCAATATGCTACTTGGCGCTATTTTTTGCAACACCATTTTGCTGTGTCCCTTTGACCTTTAAAGCAGCGCCTGCTTAATTTTCCTGTTATTTTCTATACGCCGGATGCAATAAATAGAATAAAGCGCGATTTTGCAAAAGTAGTTTATGAAAAAGCATTTAAAAATTGCGAAAAATTCGCACAGGAAATAGATTATAGCGGAATTTTACACGCTGCATTCCAGCAACAACATTTTAAATTTGCATATTTTCGGCAGATATTATATACACATTTAGATATAGAACGCATATGCGCTAACAATATGTAGATATGTATATACATATATGTATGTATGTAAAGACAAATATATTTGTTTAGATACGGTTGAAGCAAGGGCGGCCTGCAGTCAGCGCCAATTTCGCAACGCTTCGGCGACGTTGCGCTCGAGCTAATACTGCCGTTATCACCATGGGGCGCGTTGCTGTGTCGCTGGCAATGCTATACGGTTCAAAGATGTTTTGAACCCGAAAAAGCGGAAAAGTCACGCCACAGATGCCGGTGAATATAAATGAGGCGAAAGAAGAGCGGATATTGAAGTCAATAAATTAATTTGGTGGCGATGTTAAGGAGCAAACAGGCATGCTGCGTTTGTAAGCAGAAAAAGTGAAATATTTGTATATTTATATACATATGTATAACATTTGTAGATATTTATTTAAGCATATTTAATTAATGAAAAGGGAGCAAGATTTAATTTCAATGCAATCCCAAATTAATTTTTGAGGAGAGAGTTCAATTTTCAGTGAAAAATAAAAATTCATATTTGTGACGTCACTTTACAAGCAAAACTCGCGGAGTGATTTACACACACTATCTTCTATTCTCCACTTTTCAGTTTGATAGTTCCAGGTATGCTCTTATTTTTAAAAAAAAATCATCTTTAAATCTTTAAGTAACAAAAAAACTTATGTAGTTGATATTTTCGCTCAGTATTTTACCTCTGTGAGTTTATATCAGTTTTGTGGATTTATACCAGTTGTGTTCGTTTAATCCCTCTGCGTAAATAAGAATAGTAATAAGAATAATATTTTCGCTTAGTATTTTACCTCTGTGAGTTTATACCAGTTTAAGGGATTTATACCAATTGTGTTCGTTTCATCTCTCAGCAATAAAATTAATGTTTTCGCTTAGTATTTTATCTCTGTGAGTTTATACCAGTTTAATATATTTATACCAGTTTTGCTCGTTTCATTTCTCAGCTCAAATAATGATAATATATATGCAGATATATAGCAATGAGTATTGAAATTCGATTCATGTGCCTAAATTGTCTTCGATTCGCACTTTTCGGTTTGTAAATTCAATATTCTGCTCCAATTTAAAAAGAAACATCTTTAAGTGACAAAAAAGTTATTTAGTTGAACTTACTACAGAAAGTTTTTTAATAATTTTAATAAAGTGGTATTTTTGCTTAGTATTTTATCTCTGCGAATTTATACCAGTTTAACAGATTTATACCAGTTGTGTTCGTTTCATCCTTCAGGGTAAATTAGCAAAAAATGTATGAAGATAAGCCATCTTCCAAAGAGTACAGCTATTAACAACTCTATTTATGCACCTAAATAACGAATTTGTGATCAAAGTGGACATTACGAGCTAGTTCTGTGTCTTACCGGCATCGTTGGAATATCGGAAGAATCAGTGAAAGCCATTTTGAAACAGTATTTGGGCTTAAGAAAGGTTCGAAAATTACTAAATTTTTTCCAGCTAACATTTCAGCATCCTTCTAATGCTTTCTTCACTGCATTTTCTACATGTATCACCGTTACTTATGCCTATCCTGAGTTCCCAGTTGGTCGTGTCCTGTCATTAGGCCAGCAAACGTCCGGCAGGCCTTTCGAGACTGTGTAAATAAAAATCATGTGCGTTTTTCTTTAGGATTCTGGCACATGATCTTGAAGATCCTGCAAGCCTTTAACCAATTCCATTTCGCCTGATTCATTGGCAGCTCTTTCGAAAATTTCACTAGACTTTCTAGTGTCTTCCATATTTCGTCCGCTACTAAAATTATTTTCCTTATCAGAACAATTCAGTTTTTTTCATATTTCCCTCATAAATACATATTAAATTTGTTTTGATAATTTCTGCACCATCCCACCGTGCAACTTGCTAACCAAACCAGAAAAACCATTGAATTTTTCCAATAACGGTAGCACGTTGGCAAGGCGGAGGCGCATTATTACGTATTCATATCGCATATTCGTCATGCTTGTTTATTTAAGCCACGAATTTTATTCCTCTTTATTTGCGGCAGAACATTTTCGCCTGTTGCTATCGTTGCCAGAGTCCCACCTCATTTGCACATGTGGCATATTGTGTATGAGATTGTTTGCGTCGAGGCAAAATCACCCACTCCCGAAATAAATGAAAAAAATTAAGTAGGTATTTTTATGCGATATGTATGAATATCTGCACAAATAGACATTGAAGAATATATTGCGAAATATTTACCATATCGTCATAACCGAAATTTCAGCGAATTCATAATTATTAATACTGGTTATTTACATTGGCTTAGCTACTTCTTTGCACTCTGCAAAAATTTTCATATGGAAGGAAAGATAAAAGTATTCTATAATATTCAGTAGCAAAGAATATGTGAGTACTGTATTCAACTGGTATAAACTCATTACGAACTATTGCTAATGGATTCTACTCAGTTGCTTATTCTATTCGCCACTCTCAAATTTTTTAATAATCAAGGATACCATTAGTAAAGTGGCCTAACTTCTAGATTGGAGGATGGAGTTATGTGTATAACTTAACGCAAGTAAGGCAAATTCTCTGAGCGCTATTCACTTAAGAGTGGCAAGAAACGATTCTCTTACATTCTCAAGCAGCTTACGACTGCCGGTCTTAGACCTTTGGATAGCCAACCGTTCGAAGGCGAGCTAAAGTGAGAAGGTGAAACATCCCCAAGGTTGTGCATTGGGTTTAGAACCTGCCAAGTAAAAAACACACCAATGAAAAGAAGAACCCGCAAATCTAATAAAGCAGTGTCAGCTGATGTTAAGGAACACCAAAAACTCCGTCAAGGTCGGGAAGGAACTCTCCGAACGGTTTGATATAAAATAAGGTTTCAGACAAGGCGACTCCCTATCGTGCGACTTCTTCAAACTACTCCAGGAGGAAATAATTCGAGCTGCAGAGCGCAATAGAAAAAATAGAATCCTCTAAATTTGCTGGCGTACGCCGGTGACATTGATATAATTGGCCTCAAAAAGGTCACCTTTAGTTCTGCTTTCGCCAGACTGGATAAGGAAGCGAAGTAAATGAGCCTGGTAGTGAACAAAGTCAAGACGAGATATCTCCTGTCATCAAACAAACAGTCGTCACACTCGCGACTTGGCTCCCATGTCACTGTTGAAAGTCATAACTTCGAAGCGGTAGATTATTTCGTCTATCTTGGACCCGGTATTAACACCAACAGCAATGTCAGCCTCGAAATCCAACACAGAATAACTCTTGCCAACAGGTTCTATCTCGGACTGAGTAAGCAATTGAGAAGTAAAGTTCTCTCTCGACGAAAAGAGATCAAACCGATAAGTCCCTTATTATTCCCGTCCTTCTATATGGTGCAGAGGCATGGACGATGACAGCAACTAATGAGTCAACGCTACGAGTTTTCGAGAGAAAGGTTCTGCGGAAGTTTTACGGTCCTTTGCACATTGGCAACGACGAATATCGCAGTCGATGGAAGGATGAGCTGTAAGAGATATATGACAACATTGACATAGGTCAGTGAATTTAGAGACAGCGGCCGCGATGGCTGGGTTTTGTCATACGAATGATGAAAATATTCCAGCTCTGAAAGTATTCGACGACTACCCGCCGGGGGAAGCAGAGGAAGAGAAAGACCTCTTCTCAGTTGGAGAGATCAGGTGGAGAAGAACGTGGCTGCACTTGGTATGATGGATTTCAAAGTTTCAGGGCAACCGAAGTCTTTTTTTGTGTTAAAGGTACCAGCTGGCAGTATTTTTTCCTTTCTAATTAGTGAACGTCTTCCAATTTTTTCTTCAAGCTATAGCAAGTCCTTCATGAAACATAAATTAGTAGCACAATATTTATCCATTTACTACCGCCAACCTATCATGTCTTTGCTGCTCCCATATAAACATAAGTGGGTAAGTTCGTGTACAGCATTAACCTCGTCAGTTGTTTTTAATTTTCTCTCGCTTTGAAGTTGATGCGATGAAACTCATGGCCGTCTGGGTTATGCGGTATATCCACATAGCAGTGGCATATAAGTGCATGCGAGTATGTGTGAGTGTTCTCAGTGGAGTTCACAATTTTCTTCACTGTCAGATTCATTAACTGCTATGCGGATATCATTGTCAGCGCATTGTTAGCACTTGCAGTGTCACCATGACAAACGCCATGGCAGCGACGCCATGAAACCGAAATGAGCAACAGCATCGCAGCAACTCATGTTGTGAGGCCAGCAGCACAGGAGCCGTAAATGCACAGTCATACACATCATCGATATATATGTATGTATATGCCTTGATATATTTGTTTGTATTTGGTAGCTTCGTCATTGACACACTTTGCGAGAACGACAGGCCAGTGAGTAAACTATAAGAAATGGCAGCTGAAGATGCTCCAAAGACTTGCTGTATGCTGTAGATATGTGTATGTATATGTATATGTGCATTGATATATATGTAGCAGAACATTTACTATAGCCGTGTTGCCAACTATAATGGCAATGGCAAAGACGAGCGGCAGTCGCAATTTTCGACAGTTTATCGTGAGCCCCACAGCAACGACTGACAACTTGAGTGATTTGCCTCACTTTTCACTGTTATTCCCAATCAATAAGTGTTTGCGCAAACCATATAGTAAAGTCGACTGATTGTCGAGTGGCCAATTTCACATCTCAGGCTGGCACCAATCCATGTGCGGGTATAAGCTTAGGTGTGAGTTGTGAGTAGTAGGGTGATTAAGACAGGGCTATGTGCCTGTGAATAATAGATTCTAAATATTCTGTCAGCTTTCATACTAGAATATGACTAATACTTCTCAAAACAGCAGAAGATGCTGTCCCATCAATATTATACAAGAATATGACTAATACTTCCGAAAGCACCTGAAGATCTGGTCCTATCAACATCTCTCAACTTGTCATTCATATTTTTATACATGTATATTGGTGGCTTGCCCGGCATTCTTCCTTTTTTTATACAAAAATTTCAAAATATAGCGAATTTCTTCATTATTTTCACTAATTTTAGAACTTTTTTTCAACTTCCCCGGATTCGGTTTATTTTTTGGTTAAATGAAGCTCAAAATCTCACATTTCCAACACTATATGGTATAACACAATGTGATTGGTAGCACTGGAGATATACGACTACAACGACATCTATTGACAAAATATGAAAAGACTTTTTCGACTACCCAATAGATTGGTTACTTTAATTTCAATCCCATGGTAGATCCTTCTATCTTAAAACGATCTTTTGACGTACAGAACCAGACTCTTTCCAGCAAAAGATTTTCAACTCGCCAGCAAAATTCCTCAAAATTATTTTTAGAATATTTTCTAAAACAGCAGCTTTGATTATATTATATTTCCAGTTCTTCAATTATCAACAGTTAAACTTTTGCCTTTATTACTTTGCTTGGCTTACAGGCTATATAATAAATATGATTGGTTGTATTGAAATTCGAAAGAAGTCAATAAATAAAGATTGCCTGCATTTCTTGCTATGTGTTTTACTTCCGTCTGCACATATATGTATATAGGTCTATAAGTGGCGCTCGGCGCGACTTCCGCCATTTTATTTATTTATATTTTTTTTTTTTTTTTCTGCAATCGTCAGTTGGCAATGCATCAATGGTTGACCACTTTGTAAGCCTTCGAGGACTGCTGGCCGCCTTACGCTTGTCCAAGTGTTGGCAAGCAGCGTAGCATAGCCAGCAGACAGCGTCGGAGGACAGGATAAGCACTGTTATAGCTGGGATTGCGCTTTTGTGTGGGTTGTTAAATGCAATTTTCATGTTTTTCGAGTGGAAAGTGTCATGTGGAACAAGAAAAATGAAGAAAGTATGGGAAAATGTGTTTATATTTGGTATGATATAGTTGTATGTAGTTAAAATAAATACATTAATTTTGTAATAAATTGAAGGTTTTATTTGGTTTAATTAGAATGATCCGATTTAGGTCAAATACATAGGCTGCTATATATATTTCTGGACTAGGCAACACTAAGTGTTGCCAGGTGCAATCTGACATTTCCATTGGAAAGTTTGACATTTTTTAGCATAACATCACTTAGAACGTTTTGTCATTTATTCGTGAATTGTTTTATTTACAGGGAATTAAAAAAGTAACTCGTGAACATTTTCGTGCGATCATTTTTCACAACTTTCGACGTGGATTATCACGACAAGAGTGCATCGATGAACTAAAATCTTTGTATGGCTATGAAGCACCATCCTATAGCACTGTGAAAAACTGGTACAACGAATTCAATCGTAGCACCCGCTCGGTAAAAGACGAATTCCGTGAAGGTCGTCCAAAAACAGCCGTTGTGCCAGAAAACATCGATGCCGTACGTGAACTGATAATGCAAGACCGTCATGTAACATACCTTCAGATAGAGGCATGCCTATGCATTTCTCCCACCAGCATACATTCGATATTGCATGAACACCTGGCCGTAAAAAGGGTTTGTTCTCGTTGGATCCCGCACAATTTCACAATCGCTAGAAAAGGCTCGTGTGGATTGGTGTAAAGAAATGCTGAAAAAATACGATCGCGGTGCTTCAAAAGACGTTTATAAGATCGTCACAGGTGACGAATCATGGATCTATGCGTATGAGCCCGAAACAAAACAGCAATCGACCGTGTGGGTCTTCCAAGACGAGCCAAATCCAACAAAAAAAAAAAACATTTTCGTTGATAAATATTCCTATTTTCATTATTAGGCCAGAAATATACATAGCAGCCCTCGTATGATTTACTTCGTTTTGTTCGATAACATGTTGTCATTTTGAAGGTAAGCTTCATAGAAACCCTACTAGCAAAAAAAATTAAAATCTCAATTTTCACAAACTTCTCTTGAGGCGAAGAATTCACCACAAAAATCAATCGCCAAATACAGGAATAGGTGGTAATCTCTTGGTGGCAGGTCGGGACTATAAGGGGGTTACAAAAGAATGTTCCAACTAAGCAAGTTTCTGGCGAGTCACGTTATTTATGTGTGGACTGTTGTTAACCTAATGAAATAAAATCCCTGTACTACGGGACAAATCTGACCGCTTCTGGGTGAATTATTCCTTGAGACGGGCAAATCGTTGCAGGCACAAGTTCGAATTAGAAGTTTGGCGATACGAGAGCAGCTCATAGTAGAAGATCCCCCGCCAATCCCACCAAACAAATAGTAAATCCCTTCTGACTATCAATTTTGGCTTGACCATCGTTTGCGCCAGTTTACCGTGTTTCGACCACGACCATTATCATTTGATGTTGTCGTAAGTGACACACCTTTCGTAACGAATAACCATTCGCTTCAGAAATGGATCGAATTTGTTGCGATTTTGCAGTTCAAAGATGAATGTTCGATCCAATAGATTTTCTTTCGTTGGCTCGTGCACCCATACATTGAGCTTCTTTTGGTATCCAGCTTTACTTAATAGGCTTTAAATTTCCAGTGGGAACGAAACCAAGACCTTTGGAATAGGACTTCAGTTCTGGTCTTATCACATTTGGGTTATATCTGCTTCATTATCTTGCAGTTAGATTCCATCTGCTCCTAGCTTGGCAAACTAGTCTGCTTTCTCGTTGCGGAAAAAATTTCTCTGGGCGGGAACCCAAATTACATATAAGTAGAGTTGATCCGCCAGTTAGCTTAAAGCCTTGCTATAATTGTTAGAAGTATTAAGAGGAGGCAAAAAGGTCAGCAATGCTGCTTTCTGTAACCTGCGGTAGTTATTCAATAAACACACAGGGCTTATCTTCCACTTAAAAAATGCTGGTTGAGTTCGGAAGTTGGATAGATAGCGAGGTCGAGATCATTGTAGTATACACCCAACCCTATTCCGCAATCCATTTACATCCGTTTTGTATTGATAGAAGGTCGCACCGTCTCAACGGATGCTCGGCAGGTTCTGTTAGGTGCACCTCCTCCGGACGTAATTGTCATACAGCCTGCCTTACTGGATTTCTGTGAATGGAATTCGGATGATGATGTGGATTGGGAGGAATATCTAGGGATCAGGATCAGACTTCTAGATGATAGTCGGAACGGTCGAGTGGCTTATGAGTACATCCGTTACGTTGGGTTTATTGAGTGTAAACCAGACTTCAGCTTTCGTTTGAGTCAGGGTTTTCTACTTACGGGACGTAGGCCTCTGAATACATTTTTGCATCTGAGGCACCTATCTCATAAGTCGGGTTGTTTTTGTGGGGCAGTGGTGGAGGCTGTACTCAGACATTAGAAATCTGGGTGGTACAGGTGTTAGCTGGACTGACGGACGATTAGAAGATGTTAGTGGTGTGAACTCCGCTAGTCGGAATGCCGAACAGTTAGGGTCGTTTGCGCGTGAGTTGTTTAAGCGGCGAAGGCATTTAGCTGTGAACTACGATTAGCTCCTTGTGTGAATGGTGAGTGCGTGTAATGTACGTATGGAGTCCAACCACTGGTCACCAGTCCACAGCAGTATGGAAGCTAAACTGGTAGTAGTTTCGACTACAAGGTCTGACCGGAACCTTAATTCTGGTACCATGGCTGTGGTTAAAATACCTAACTACCACTTTGTCACCTGAATGTGAAGTTGCATTGCAAGCGGGGCCGGACCCAAAGTACCGTAACAGTTTTAGATGGACCTCGAACCATACAAAGTTGGTTAGTGTGTCCACTCCACACTGAAAATTGGTACTGAAAATGCCTGTCATTTTGATTGGTACCGAAAATTCCTGTGATTACGATAGGTCACAGCGAATCATGCTTTTTAATGACGAGGGATAAAGCTGTCGTCAGCAGGTATCCACGTTAGGCACACCAGATACTGCGTAGATAGAGATTGTAACACCCGCCGCTTCCAAACATCTTCTTCGTTCATATCTAGAGCTTATACTCAGCCATCTCAGCTTTTTACGCCATCTTTTGGAGAAATAATGCATTTCTATATATTAGAACCATTATATACATGTATAACAATGCCGTTATTTATATAGGTTATTTATTTTTATGTCTCATTCGGTGTCTAATTATCATAAAATCCGCTTGGCACCTATAAAGATGCCATCTAATTAAAACGCCATCAGCTCGAGTGTTAATTATTAAAATGGTCAAGTGGCAGGCGAGCGAGCGAGCGAGCGCAAACTAAGCGTTATTTATAAAATACGCACGTTCGGCTAAGGCGTTTAATCCGATAAACACAAACACAAGCAAACCCAAGCAGCATTTATGCGTACATGTATGTAGTTGTGTGTAGATGGAGAAGTCGTGGCATAAACAGCCTGGCTGACGGATGAAATATGTGCCAAGGAGCGAAGCGCTTCATTCTCACACACATGTCACGTGTTTAATTATTTACGTGACTTGCTTGCGTGTTGTCATTCTAAATTTTATGATGTCTAGTTTAGTGTGCCAAAATAGCTGGCAACAACAACAACAGCAATATTAACACCAACGAATAAGGCAAGGCAGTCGACGGTCGACACTTAGCAGCGAGACCGAGGAGCTATCACACACTTTGTGGCTTTTCAACCGCATTCACACTCGGCGATCTCTGTCATTTTGTGTGTGTGTTGATGTAGTGGTGGGTGTATATGTGTGAGTGTGAATATGTGTGTTTTCATATAAGTGTGTGTTTGCTTGACGCCTCGCCGCTAATTTCCCATTTCTACAGCTGCTAAGCGAATTGATACATTCCCGCTCACCGGCTAACCCTACTTTCACCTCAATACCAACAACAACAACTACAACAACAGCAATTATACTTTCACCCAGCTGCATGGAAAGTTTGCTTTGTTGACTAAATTAAAGAGCGTCGTCTTCGTGCTACATCTTTGTGGCCTACAATCACTGCTGCCACTGTTGTTATTGTTGTTGTTTTGGGTGCTTGAGTTGCCAGCAGCGTGTGCTCGTCTTGACAGTTGGCATTTTGCGCTCAACACACATGCATATACATATGTATATTCACAGTGGTAGGCGCACACATACATACATACACACATACATGCAAAAATTATATATGTATGTATGTACATACGTATGGATGTGTGTGTATATATGAAATTGGGTCTATTTGCGGTGTGGTGTGGCGACAGTAGCTTAATGGAGGTTGGGAAATGGTTTTTCTTGCGGCTCGCTGTTGCTTAGTGAGACCTTACAATGTCACACCTTCGCAACGATATACCAAACAACCGTTATGTGTGCGCAGGCGCGTGTGTCTACTGCTAGAATACACAAATACGCACACGCTCACACTCAAGAATAAATGAAGTTAGTGTTTAACCGCAGAACTCTCGACAAATATGCAAACACACATGCACCCACACATACATATATACTAATATACATATACTTAACAATACTTGTATACCAGCAATCTACATACCGCCAGCAATTTGGCTTAAGTCATTCTAACCAAAACGTTGTCACCCACGCAGTTGTATGTATGTTTGTTTGTCTGTCTGCCTGTGTGTGTGTGCGCGCGTGTGGCATGTGTGAAAATGTGGTGGTGCGCAAAACTTTCACATTTTGTGGATTAAATCAAAATTTTTCTAATGAAAATGAGACTGTTGGTCTATTTCATCTAAGGCGTTGAAAAAGTTGTCACCCCAAACACGCAACCGCACCGTGAATTAATTGTGTTGCCTAAAATGTGGCAGGCAGATAATGTTTGGGCGAAATATGAAAGATTAAGCTCGCACATTTAGCAGGAATGTATGATGAAGTTTTGTGGATATAAACCACAAATCAAAACTACTTGCTTTAGGGGATATTTCTAATAGAATGTGTGTATGTATATATCAACCCCCTTTCTATAAATATATTAAAGTTTCAGTAACAATAACACCATTACTTTTTCAGTAGGTGGCATAGATGGATAAGACATTGGAGAGCTTGGATTTCATACTCAAAAATCTTCCCGGAAAGTTTAGTGATTGCCTGACACGATTTTATTTGAGCACGCGCCAAAGATGAATCTCAGCATAGAGAAAATTCGCCATATTTTGTAGCGTCTCTTCGGAAATGGCGAAATTGAAAGCCAAGGGCCACACCTCCACTAGCAGATTTCGGTGTTTGTAGTACTACAGCCAAGCCAGCTCTACAACGCACGGGTGCCAAACTTGATACTTAGATATATAAGAGGAAATTCTTCACTATCCTGAACAGGTGACCGAAGGTTTTAACTAAAATAAGGACCCAGAAGAATCAAAGAAAGCAGACCATGAAGGCAAAAGACGGACGAGGTGAAAAGGTTGGCTTGAGTCAGAGAGATGTTGAAAAAAGGCCGCGCTAACTTCGTTACTCTTAATAGGTGCAATGCCTCAGATCTAGAGTTTGTGAATAGCATCGAGGAGTGTTTCGAAAAGACGCAACGTTCAACGGAGAGCAAACCAAAGACTCCTTTGAAAAAGACAAAGGGCAGGGATGTAGCTGAGAAACTAGAAGTCAAGCATGCGGTCGACAAACCAACAACATCCAAAACAACGGTGACAGCCAATCCTAAATCAATTGACATAAAAGCTAAATCTAAAAGACATTCAATCTATTTGTTGTTTTTCTTCTTGTGTTAGTTACTTTAATGTTACCAGATATATAGACGACTTGGCGAATTTTACGCCGAGATCTTAAATTTAAAGCGTACAAAATACAGCTTGTACAAGAACTGAAGCCGCTCGATCTTCCCAAACAACATCTTTCACTCTATGGGCACTTGAAAAGTTCCAAGAAGATCCAACGTTCTTGAGCCAAATTTTGTTCAACGATGAGATCCATTTCTGATTCAATAGGTATTTAAACAAGCAATATTACCGCATTTGGGACGAAGAGCAGCCTGAAAAGATTCAAGAGATCCAGACAAAACACCGGTTGTTTGTCGTTTGTGGGCCGGTAGAATCATCAATCAATATTTCTTCAAAAATGTTAACGGACTATTTGATGCCTGAAATTGAAGCTCACGATCTCGATGGAACATTGTTTCAACAAGACGGCTCTCACATCGCATCAACCAATTGATTTATTGAGAGAACACTTCTGTTAGCAGATAATTTTACGTTTTAGGCCAGTTGATTGGCCACTAAGATCGTGTGATATCGCACAGTTAGATTTTTTTCCTGTAGGGATATGTAAAGTTTGAAGTCTTTGCAGACAATCCCGCTTCGATTCAAGCCTTGGAGCAAAACATCACACGCATGATTCGCCAGTTATCAGTCGAAATGCTCGAACAATTCATTACAAATTGGACTCAAGGGATGGACCATCTGTGATGTAGCCGCGGGCAATACAATATTTGAAAGAAATAATCCTAAAAACATAAATGCCAAGAAATGTTCTTTGGAATGATAACAAACATTCTTCAATAAATTCGATGTTTCTAAATTTTTTCTTTAAAAAGTTGAACACCTCGAAATAAATCACTCCTAAATTATCAGCATGGAGAGTTGAGTCTATTTAGACATTTCCGTCTGCCTCTTCTTCCATCCGTCGGATGGAGAGATGAATCTATTTAGTCATTTCCGTCTGCCTCTTCTTCCATCCGTCGGGCTGTCTGCTGTATCGATTTTGAATTTTGTACACCTCCTTTACCCCAAGAAGGAGGATGGAGTCATGTGTAGAAGTTCACGCAAGTGAGGAAAGTTCTCTGATCTCCATTCACTTGGGAGTGGCCAGAAACGATTCTTTTACATATGACTCAAGCAGCTCACGACTTCCGGTCTTTGACCAAGTATCCTCTGGGTAGCCTAAGAACATCCGTTTGAAGGCGAGCTAAAGTGAGAAGGTGAAATATCGCCTCCGCAGGGTTGTGCGCTGGGTTTGGGACCCGCCACGTAAAAAATCTTATCAATGAAAATCAACAATCAGCCTCGGATGAGAGACCCCCCTTTTGATGACGACCATGGCAAACGAAATAAGGACTACGAACTGAGGGCATGCACCTGGAATATCCGGTCCCTTAACTGGGAAGGTGCCACTGCCCAGCTGGTTGATGTCCCCGTGAAAACAAAGGCTGACATCACCGCCGTCCAAGAAATGCGATGGACGGGACAAGGACAGAGACGAGTAGGTCCTTGTGACATTTACAGTGGCCATATAAAGGAGCGCAGGTTTGGTGTGGGATTCGTGGTGGGGGAGAGACTCCGTCGCCGAGTACTATCATTCACTCGGGTGAATGAACGTCTAGCCACAATCCGCATCAAAGCGAGGTTCTTCAACATATCGCTGATTTGCGCCCACGCCCCGACGGAAGAGAAGGACGATGTGACCAAAGATGTCTTTTATGAGTGCTTGGAGCGCACTTATGAGAGATGCCCCCGCCACGATGTCAAAATCGTGCTTGGCGACTTCAACGCCAGGGTGGGCAAAGAAGGTATCTTTGGCACTACGGTCGGTAAATTCAGCCTCCACGAGGAAACATCCCCAAATGGGTTGAGGCTAATCGACTTCGCCGGGGCCCGCCGTAGTACTAGATTCCAGCATAAGAAGATACTACCTGGCTGTCTCCGGGTCGAAAAACCACCAACCAGATCGATCATATTGTGATAGACGGAAGACACGTCTCCAGTGTTTTAGATGTGCGTGCGCTCCGAGGTCCTAACATCGACTCGGACCACTATATTGTTTCAGCCAAAATTCGCACAGGAAGGTTTGACGTCGAGAAGCTGCAATCACAACAGACAGCCGAACGATTTTCTACTCGGCTTGCACTCCTGCTCTCTGAAAGCACTCGTCAATAACTCGGTATAAGGGAACTGTGGGACGGCATTTCAAACTTCTTACGTACAGCTGCAACCGAAACCATTGGTTTTCGGAAAGTGCAAAAGAACAGCTGGTACGACGAGGAGTGCCGTGTCGCAGCGGAAAGAAAACAGGCTGCCCACCTCACAACGTTACGATCGATCACATCACGTGCGGGATGGGATAGATACCGAGAGTTGAAGAGGGAAGCGAGACGCATTTGTAGACAGAAAAAGAAAGAGACCGAAATGCGTGAGTACGAAGAGCTTGATAAGCTGGCCGACAGGGGTAATGCTCGAAAATTCTACGAAAAGATGCGGCGATTTACAGAAGGTTTTAAGACCGGAGCATACTCTTGTAGAACCCCCCAAGGTGATCTAGCCACCGATGCCCAGAGCATAGGTACTTAAATTATGGAGGGAACACTTCTCCAGCCTGCTGAATGGCAGTGAAGGCACAACACCTGGAGAAGGCGAACCCGATACCCCAATCGATGACGATGGAGCAGACGTTCCATTGCCCGACCAAGAAGAAGTTCGAATAGCAATTGCCAGCCTGAAAAACAACAAAGCGGCGGGGGCCGATGGATTGCCGGCCGAGCTATTCAAACACGGCGGCGAAGAACTGATAAGGTGCATGCATCAGCTTCTTTGCAAAATATGGTCGGACGACATTGACATAGTTCAGCGAATTAAAAGACAGCGGCTACGCTGGCTAGGTCATGTTATCCGGATGGATGAAAACACTCCAGCTCTGAAAGTATTCGACGCAGTACCCGCCGCGGGAAGCAGAGGAAGAGGAAGACCTCCACTCCGTTGGAAGGACCAAGTGGAGAAGGACCTGGCTTCGCTTGGAATATCCAATTGGCGCCACGTAGCGAAGAGAAGAAACGACTGGCGCGCTGTAGTTGACTCGGCTATAATCGCGTAAGCGGTGTCTACGCCAGTAAAGAAGAAGAAGATTTAAGTGATTTCTAAGGCTTGTCTTTGGTCTCTTACAAAATATAGAGAAATTAAATATACGATGTTTTAGAAGTAGCCATAACTTTAAGCAGGTCATCAGCACTGTTTTAAGGGTATGGCATGCGCAGGGTTAACGATATCCAAGCAAAAAAGTTTACGAAAGCTCATGCGTTAAATATGCGTCATTATTTTACGTGTAATCGTGATGATTTGTATGTTTTAAACCACTTGAAGACATGCCGAGCAAAAATTATCAACAAAAATTGTATTATTGTGTGTCTCAAAAATTAGTTTATAGCAAAATATTCGTATATTTAATAACTTATATGATTTCGTGAATTGGCTTTAATTTGTCACATATCAGCGCGCTTTGCTCGAACTTCCTTAAACCCGTTTGAACTTCTGAATGAAATGAGAATGACAACAGACTTGAAGTTGAATTCATATGAATTTAGAAGAAAAAGATGGCGCTATTAGCATGCTTTAACCACTCGTTAGTCTATATCTATTCAATTGTACATATGAGTCTACTGTATTTATACCAGTTGTTGTTCGTTTCACTACACACCAAAGTTTGGCGAATACTCGTACATATAGAGTAGTGCAAGTTTCAAGTTTGACCATAAATTTATGGGAGCTAATTTTTCATGCTAACAGTAGACGAAATAATGCGTGGGTCGCGCCAAAGTGCTGGCGTACACACATGCCATATTTCAAATATGTATGTATGCCTTGTATGTTATAATTACCCTGATTAGTTGCTTATGCAAATTGAATTGGGTGCTTATGATGGCTCATTAAATGTCTGTGGCTTTAAAAAGTTAGCAGCTTGATTATGTCTAAAATTGCATTGTAAAATTAATAACAATAAAAGCAGTCATTAGTACTATATATATGTATAAATATATATGTTATTTATTATATGTTATAACTAACATGCTGCCAAAACACAGTATATAAATATATATATGGGCAGTAATTATTCAAGCGATGTCTAGACACTGCAGACGCCAACAATTTACCACCCAATGTTGTGCGGCAAACGGCTCCCTCGTGCATTACTCGTTGAGTATGCACATGTGTCGGGCATAAAGGGCGGCTATCAAATGTCAGATAAACACCAACAAATAAATTATTATGAGGCTCAAGCAGCGGTTAAGTGATGTGCTGCACCACACACATACTACACGCCATAAATATGTATGCATATGCGGGCGGTCACTTGCCTTGTTGTTGCGATTTTAAATTTGTAGGCACACTTTATGCTACTTTCTAAGTCTCATGTACCGTTATTATGTTCAACATACTAGTCTTAAGTGTTGTCCTGTGCCAACGCTACACAATTGTGAAGTTAAACAACAAACTGTAACGACGCGCTGTGTGAAATTTGTTAAACGTTGCATACTTTCTGCGCAGACTGTATGTGCTTTCGTTGCATTTTTCGCACACACACACAGCTTATGTAAGACCATAAGTGCATACAAAGCGCACGGGCTACCAACAGGTATAATGGGGACCAGCTGAACAATGGCAAACGAGGCTGCCAGGGCTGGTATTTGCAGGCGCCGTGAAAAGCACAAAAGCTACGGCCAAAAAAACGAACGCAAAAAGAGTTTCCATAAATATTTGATTTCAAAAGACAGACAAAGCGGTTTACGGCAGCCATTGGCAGCGGTATTAATTATGATATTTATATATTACAATTAACAACAACAACAACAACAACGATGAACAAATAAAGGCGCTGCAGTTATAATTATTTACACCGCTTTACACACACGTTTTGCGTGCTCGAGCTTTTAAGCGCTGTTTAAGTGAATATAACGGTAGCCAAAGTGTAGTTTACAGTTATGGCAACAAAAGATGGCACAGCATCCCGTTTGCGGTGCTGCTCAAGCAGCGGACAAAAATTCAGTAATACCCAACGAGCTGTGTCTCCACGCAAACGAAGCTCTGTCTCGTATATAAATAACAGCCGCTGCAGGTTTGGTTACTTAAATAGTGTAGTTAACAACTGCCCTTGTTTAAGCACAGCAGCATATGGTCGCCCAAATTTAAGTACATATTTATGCAGCCATACTTGCTACGTAGATATATGAGAAATAGCTGAGCTACAACCAAAAGCGCAATGCCATTTGTGCTAGCGCTACAAACTGCTTCGGACCCAGTGCTTGTGGGGGGTCTTGTTGGGGTTGAAATGCAGCACGAAAAGAAAATGAACTTTACTGCATACAACAGTTATGATTTTACGGTTGCTTCACGCAATTTTCATCAGGGAACACTTGCCGAAACTTATGTACCCGTGCGCATAATATTAATTCAGGTACTTACGTACAAAAATAACGAGGAGTGCCCACGAATAAGTGTGCGTACATTAGAGTGGATCCAATATGTTTCGGAAAAGTTATACTGTGTGCTTTGTGGATCATAAAACCTCCTTGGAACAAGGAGTTCGCTGTGATCATATTCTGGAGTTATAACAAGCGTTTTGTAGATCAAAAACCCACATAAGGGCTAGAAAATTTAGCGGTTCTAAATTTCAACTCGATCCAGATTTGGGCGGACGTCGATTAATTTGAAATTTCAATCAACTTTGCTGTAATTATTACAAATCAGACAACTATTCAACTCAAAGTTTAGAAAAAGTGCCTAACCTTCACTAATTTTATATCTCACTGTCGGAAGACTTTTCAGCTCTTGCTTAAAATTAAAAAAATATATATTTTGTTAACCCCAAGCAGCGGAATCGAAGACACTGTAGGGCTAATTTATTGGCAAGGAAGGGTATCCTTACTCCGCTATCAGTAGTATGGGAACGGGTCGGTGATCTACTTTCCTCGTGTGTTCTACTAAAGGATAGCTGAGCTTCGCGGGAACTTGGCCAGCCTTGGCCATAGGAAGATCCCCCACTCTCTTCGTGTGTTCTACTAATGGATAGCTGAGCTACTAAAAAACTTGGAGACAGCCCTGGGCACCATTGCTTTTGCGACAGCTGTCAAGGAGGAAGACACTAGCTTATCAGTAGATTGGGAATAATTTGGTACTCCGCTCTCTTCGTGTGTTCTACTAATGTACAGTTGGGCTTCGTCGGAACCTGGCCAGCGCTAATCTACCATCGATTCGTGGGATAGCGCAGGATTCTTTTGGATCAAGACCGATGATAAGAAATCTTTGCCCTCAGTAAGGCGCAGTAATGTTAGCCGCTCCACAGTTATTTGGGTTCTAATAGACCATTGCCCTAACAACGTCCATGCTTTAAGGTTGAGAATCTTACCGGACGCAACTTCAGAAGCTGTATGGGTTCTAATAGACCATATCGACGTCCATGATGTAAGGTGCAGAGTCTCATCATAAGCCAACAGCAGAAACTGTATGGAGGAAGATGATGTGGAAACATCTCAACACTTCCTTATTTTACTGTTCCGTGTCTTCGAGATCAAGCCTTAAACACTTGGGAGCTCACACATTTAGATATCCCACCGAACTGGTAGAAATAGAAATTAAACGCCTGAGCTAACTTTTATTGGCCACGTGACCCTTTGCTAACTCAAAAGTTCAAATACAGGATACAATTTATGGTTTCACAAAGGATTACTTGTAGTAGTCCAAGTGCAATTTCTGAATCAGCAAGCGAACCAAACCTAACCTCATCTCAAACAGTATATTATAAAATAAGTATTCTCTGTATAAGATTCCCAGTATATTGCCGCCAGAAATTGGACGAAAAGTACTATATAAGTTTAGAGTCTTCTTTATACCTCTATTAAGCATACCGGTTCAAATCTGGTGCAACAAAGACCAAAAATGGATAATCGAGGTACGTAAATTGAACCTGGTTTTTGAGCCTGAGATCACTCAGGATAATTGATACATATTTATGTTTACTAAGTTTGTATGGTAGTTTCGATTTTCAGAAAGTAAATTCTTCTCGAAGAACTGAGCAGCTGCTTCAGTTCGTCGAAAAATTGGCTTTGGAATCTATAATTCGTGACTAGCATAGAATCTTTTACCTACTTCTCTGATCATATTCTTCGATTATTAAAGCCGATAGAGCTTTGGAGGTGGAGTTCGAAAAATAGGCGGATTCCAAGGATATTGGACATAAATATATTCGTTTCGACCAAATTGTTGGAACCTTAAACTGAACGAACCTCATAAAAGAATTCAAAATGGTCAAGGGTAAAAAAATATTAAAAAGCCGAGATCGCAGCTGTGCGAATAGCATACTGCAATTATCTTTTATTTAAATATAAAATACGAAAACCCAGAAAACAACAGTTCGACGAATAGTACTACCAAAACACCTCGTACCAAAAATTACTAGCGGCCCTCAGTGCTGTTCGAAGCAAATACTGAAAGGTATTTCGAGACCAAAAGGAGGATTTAGTCAAAATGTAGCTTCCAACAACCGTTATTATTATTAAGTCATTTCTGAACCAAAAATTCCTCTTTCTCTAAAAAAACGGACCCATACATTACACTTTGAATTTAATTGTTTTGCTGGAAGAGTCTCTTTTCCTCCCTAGTTAGTACTCATTAATGTATGGTACATATGTATCTACGGACCAGACATACAGCAACACAGGTTTATATATAAACATATAAAATGGCAATTTTTGCGTTTCATATACAATTCCACCTACACAAGCACATACATACAAATGTGTGTCCGTATGCTGAAGCAGCAAACTCACTCGGTTGTTCTCCACTTCAACTCAATTCAGGCATTCAAGTGGAACTGTAATTATGCTGCAGCAACTTTCGGAAACGGGAGCAATTGTATACTCAAAGCCATATTTTCCAAATTGTAAAACAAGACTGCTGAAACACTTGACGCAGGATTAACGGAGTTCAAAGCGGTGTGCGTGCATGTATGTGTGGCGAGGTCAGAGAGTAACAAGCGTCAGAGTCGAAGCAGCTGCTTCATTTAGTGGTGCGATGACGGTTATTTTCATAAAATTCATAGAAAATTATTTAAAGATTGCCTTGGTTTCAACTATGGAACGGCGGAGTTTTGTCATGAGAAGCTATTTGATGAGTGAGTTTGACTGGAGATCTGCTTTGGTGAGTTGAACTGAGTTCTTTACTCAGATTGAATCTCAAAAGTGTAAAATAAAATATAATTTCTGGAGATCGTGGAGCTTTCCTTTATCCAATGTCAATATTTCCTTCGGAGTCTTTCGATCGCAAAAAAATTATATATTTTTAATTGGGTCACTAGTACTTTTGAAATGTGTTTAAGTTTGTTCCTAAAAAGCACAGACCGGTCCAGACTAACCGTATAGCAAGTCCTAAGGATTGGTAAGCACTTTAAGGGTTTCAGAGTAAAGAAATTCCTCCTCAGCTTGCCGATTTCGAATAAAATAGTCTTAACTTGGGTCACTTTTAACCTCGAAAGCTATTAGGCTATTCATAAAAAGGGGATATTTACAATTAGATGAGTCTAAAATAAAAAAAAATTACGATCCAACGTGTTCCTAGAGAAGGTTCTGAGGTTCGTGGGTTTTAAAACTCTTATTCAGCACCAAAAAAGCTTTCCCCTTGATAAAGTTTCTCACGAAACTTTCCGATTTCGAGTAAATTAGCCTTAACTTGGGTCACGTATACCCTCGAAACTTGTTAGGCTGTTCACAAGAGAGGTTATTTTACAACAAAATGAGTCTAACAAAAAGAAAAGTCTTAAATGAAGAAACCGAGGATGCAAAGTGTTTTTAGAAAAAGCTCAAGGGATCATGGTATTCAAAACTCTTATCTAGCACCAATATTTCCCCTGGAACTTTTCGATTTCAGTGAATATTTTCTAATTGGATCACTAACACCTTCGAAGCTTTTGTTAGATATTTCCTAAAAAGCACAGAACGTTTCAAACTTTTAATATAGCAAGTTCTGAGAATAAGCAATTACTTTAAAGCTTTCTTCTTAATAAATTTTCCTACAAAGCTCTCCGATTTCAAGTAAAATAGACCTAACTTTGGTCACTAATAGCATGAAAATTTTTTCGTGAGAAGATATATAGCTTAAATGAGCTTTTTAATAACGTTATCGAATTCTTTTGAGCTCGAGTAAATTAGTCTAAATTTTAGTCGCTAATAGCTTCCAAATTTTTCATAAAAGATAAAAAGTTTAAAGAAGCTTTTGAAGCTTTTCATTAATTTTATCGAAGCTTTCCGATCTCGAGTAATTTAGACTTAACTTTAGTCACCAATACCTCCAAAATTGTTCATAAAAAGGTATATAGCTTAAATGAGCTTTTAAAGATTTTTAACAATGTTATCGAAGCTTTCCAATTTCGAGTAATTTAGACTTTACTTAAGTCGCTAATACCTCCAAAATTTTTAATAAAAATGTATAAAGCTTAAATGAGCTTTTGAAGCTTTTTAATAATGTCACCGGAGCTTTCCGGCCTCGAGTTATTTGGACTTACTTTAGTTACTAATACCTTAAAAATTTTCATAAAAAGATATATGCTTAAATGAGCTTTGGAAGATTTTTAACAACATTATAGGAGTTTTCCGATCTGAATTAAATTATACTTAACTTTAGTCGCCAATACCAGCAACTTTTTTTCATTAAAAGGTATATAGCTTAACTAATCTTTTGAAGCTTTATAATAACGCTATCAAAACTTTCTGAGCTCGAGTACTTTAGACTTAGCTTTAGTCACTAATGCATTAAAAATTGTTCATGAAAAGGTACATAGCTTAAATGAGCTTTAGAAGCTTTTTAATAATTTTATTAAATCTTTCCGAACTCGAGTAAATTAGACTGAACTTCAGCCGCTAATACTTTCAAAATTTTTGGTTAAAAGGTATATAGCTTAAATGAGCTTTGGAAGCTTTAAAAATATGGGGTGTCTTCTGTATCTAGAATACTTATAATTATTAAAGCTAACCAAATAGCAACAAAGAATACTTATTTGCGCGGATTTTCAAGATTTTAAATAACCGTTTGTCGGCATGAAATCATAGTTTTTATTCTCTGCGTCCCGTAATGGCACACTTACCGACCATTACGGTAAAATTCCTTTCATTGCCTGTGTATTGTTATTTTTGTTATCGTTGTAATGCCATTGTAAGGATTGCGGCCCTTAGCTTAATGCTTGTTGGTATGTATTGTACGCGCTGGAATACAACTTTATGCATTAAAATTATTGTTATGATTATGGCTGCAACAATTAACAGAGACTTCATAATGCCACACACCGCAATGACGCAGCCAACATAACTACATGCCGAAGTCAAAGTCGAATAGCAGCTGCGCCAGCATCTCCACCACACACACAAACCGAGACTGAACTGGAGATGTGTTCCCGAGCACTGTGCTACAGATTTAAATGTGTATTTTAGGGTGGCTTGATATTTTTTAATTCCCCGCCATTGTCTAGTGTTCGGAATCTTCGGAGCATGAAATTAAGAGGAACAATAAATACCATTGAATTGTTCAAATGCGCTCGAGTATCTGTTAAATGTAAGTAAAAGCGAACATTTTTACGCACTCTCCTTTAATTATATTCGTATGAGACGGAATCGGAAGCTGGATAGGCACATTTAGAAAGTAAAAGTGCAGCTCAGCTTGTGAAATAGACCAGAAAACAAGCAAAGAACTCGCAACAAAAGCGATAATAAGTGTACCTCTGGTGGGTAAAACAAACGGCGTCAGTTCAAATTCAGAAATTATATATGTACGTACTTCGTTTCATTTACAGAACTGTGTTGGGCAGTGAGCCCTGGACCCAGCTGCAAGTCGTAGAAATATAATTCAAACTTTTGCACTCGGTTTTTAATTAATTAAAATGATTGTTTTCGAAAGTGCGCAGCCTTAAAGCTTGTTTCTACCGGTGGAAAGAGAAATGGACCCATTTTTAAGAAGTCAACGTTTTGAAAAATACTCATACTTGGAACAAAATTCTATCCTTTATTGGTATAGATACCGAGTTTATAACATTAAAATTCAGTCCACAAGTATCCCGAAATCGAAGAAGTTTAGAAAGTACTCTTTGCTGCAAAGAAATGTATGTAAATAGTTGATGGTTAAATATATAGGGTTTGTCCTAAAAGTAATAGGACTGGTTTTCTTCTGCCTCGACTGTACTTCGGAGCGTGCGCGCACCGACTGGATTCAGGAAAGGGCGTTCCAAGTTGACTACGAGCATCTGGAGAGCCAGGGCAAACATTTTCTCGCGACATATTTCTATGAGTGGTACAAGCCGAAAATTCAGCGTTCGTTGGAGCAGTGGTACGCGATTGAATTATGTGTGAACTTCGGTAAATCTGCGACAGAGACGTTTTATATGATCAAGCAGGCTTACCCAAATGTTGCTTTAGCAAGAAGTTGAGTGTTTTGGTGGCACCACACCATTTTGGAGGGGCGGGAAGAGGTCGCTGATGGAGTCCATGCTGGGAAACCTGCGACTTCGACGAAGATCAAAAGCAACCGAGCGTCCAACCGATTTGGACTAAATTTAGTCGTTCTCATATTCCTATGTTACACTGCGAAAATGGATGAAATCGGACTACGTATGCCCCTGAAGTCACCTTGCGCTTTCCCTATCAAACCACGTAGCGGCCTGAGCAACCTATGCATTGGCCAGGCACGCTGTCTGTTTGCCCGCTGGAAGCTATCTCGTCATGTGGTCACCTCATGACTTTCAAATCACATCACATCGGTGCTCGTGATTCACCCAAGAACTGACTAGACACGATGTCTGCTTTGGTTTTTTAGAGCCCACTAGCAGCTAGCTTCCCATGAAGTCCACTTTTGATTTCATTTTCAAGTCATATGACATTGAGGCTTGAGAGTCACCTGAGCACTGGCCAGGCACGGTGCTTGCTTTTCTTTTATAGAGTCCACTAGCAGCTAGCTTATCGTGAGGTGAGCTCATGACTTTCAAATCACATCACATGTAGACACGAGAGTCACCTAAGCACTAACCAGGCACGATGCCTGCTTTTCTTTTGTAGATACTGTTAGGAAATAGCTTCCCGTGAGGTCACCTTGTGACTTTAAAATCTCGTCATACTGACGCACGAGTGCCACCTTCCCGTGAGGAGGATTGAGATTTTATATATTCATAACGGCTGTGCGTTTGGACTACATACCGGTTCTATGGACTCCGGTATCTATTGTTGACTTTTTCCTATATAACTACCATATATCACGATTTTCGAAGATATAGCTAACTTTACTCCATGTGATTGGTGATTGTATGTAAAGGAAAACTAACGGGTTACAATAAGGACGTTACAATAGTTAACCGATAGGGATAGCAGACGACGCCATAATCTTTATGTCAGAATAGAAAAAAGGTTCCAGTGCCAGTGAGACAAAGAAGTACCCGTAGTGTCAAGAAAGTTCGGTCTCTCACACGTCGTTCTCAAACGTTAGGCATCTCTGTGATGCCGTCGTGGCGAATTTTGCAAAAAGATCTTGGCTTACATCCTCACAAGATCAAATTGATGCAAGAACTGAAGCCGCTTAACCACCAGAATCGCCATCGTCGTATGTTCGTGAATTGCGCTGAGCAACGACTTGAAAATTATCCGTATTTTCATCGAATAATCATTTCTAGCGATATGGTTTATTTCAGACTGAATGGCTTCGTCAATAGCAAAATATGCGGCATTGGTCAGGCAGCAGTCCACACGTATTCTAGGAGTCACAATTGCATCCCGGAAAAAAACAGTTTGGTGCGGTTTATGGGCCGACGGAATCATTATCGTCTTCCGTGATAATTAAGACCTGCACGTTACTAAGACGTCACTGAGAGACAATCGCTACCGCTCAATGATAACCGAATATTTTTGGCCTGAGTTGGATGATATGGACTTGGAGTATATGTGGTACCAACAGGACGGTCCCACAAGCCACACAGCATTTCCTAAATAAATCTTCTTCTTCTTTACTGGCGTAGACACCGCTTACGCGATTATAGCCGAGTTAACAACAAGGCTGTCGTTTAGTTTTCATTGGTACTGGTTTTACGTGGTGGGTCCCAAACCCACGCCTTTTCACTTTAGCTCGCCTTCAAACCGATGTTCTTGGGGTACCCAGAGGATACTTGGTCAAAGATCGGAAGTCGTGAGCTGCTTGAGTCATATGTAAAAGAATCGTTTCTGGCCACTCCCAAGTGAATGGCAATCAGAGAACTTTCCTCACTTGCGTGAACTTCTACACATGACTCCATCCTCCTTCCTAAATAAATACTGCTCTATAATATATGTACTGCAGGTCTTTCTTTAAATACAGCTCTCCATTGGTTTAATTTTCCCAGAAAATTTTCAACCAAAAAACAACAAAAAAATAAATGACAAATCACATTTCTGATATTTATAACCTAAAATCCGAGTCTTTCAGCATTTTCCCACTTCTTGCCGCCTTAAGGTATAAATAACAGTATTTTTCAGCATTTCTTTGCCAATACCATTGTGTAACCTCAAACTCGGAGAACTCAGCAAACTCAGCGTGTGCCTGTGGCTGTGTGTTTGTGGAGCATGTCAAATGCAGTTCCCATTGAAAATGCAACACTTAAAAATGCACATTGCCGCTGGCAAAGTGTGGACTTGCAGGCCAAAGGCAGGCATTACCTAGCATAATTTTTTATACCCCGTTATATAACTGTGCTTACTTATGCGCGCGCGCGCACACACACAACCGCACACGCTCAAGTGTTGCCTATAGATATAAAGAAGCGCTGCCAGATCCACGCAACGGCACACAGTGCCACATGTAGGGGACGTGGGTATCGCGCGTTCGAATTCCAAACAGCGGCTGTCGCCGCGAGTCACTAAAGTGCCCTTGCATTTTTAGCAAGTGGCAGAATGACATCAGCAAACGCCAGACATTATTACGTTTGCCACTTAACAAAAACAACAACAACAGCAGCAGCAACAACAACAACAGCAACATTAATAGCAGCAACAGCAGTAACGGAGGAAGTGGCAATAAAACGTGCAGCGGACGGTGGAAACGGTGGCAGCACGTTAACTGCCGGCTGTCAGAATCGGGCCAAAGACGTGCCACTGCAAGCAGGCAATAACAACAACAACAACACCAACAAGCGCCAACGACACATGCAAGTCAAGTCAACTTTTCGCTGAATGAGGGGATCGCACGGTACTATGGTTGGCTAGTGGCAGGACACACACAACTATAGTGTGAGGGGAAGGGGTCCGGTTAGGCCTATGGCGCGTTGTGCCGCACAAACATGCATTTCAACAAAATTGAAACGGAAACGAGCATTTATGTACTGAAATAGTTTTGGCGATAGTCAACGCTCTTCCTGTGCTCATGCCCAACAACTTGTTGTTCGTGTTGTTTTTGTTAGTGCTTTTAATGTAGCTGCATTTTGTGGTAGTTAAAAGCAACAGCGCACGGAAAAGTTTGCTCGCGCTGCCCTAATGGTTGCTGGTTGCTTGGTGGTGAACAAAATGGTGTAAATGTTTGTGGCGTCATTCATGTATGTGTGTTTGCCTGTGTTTGTGTGTGTGCCACTTAATGCACTCGCAATCACACGAGGCACACATGCAGCCGTTGTGTTTGACAGGCGTCATTTCATAGTTAGCAGAAATTAACTAAAGAATCTTCCAACTCATTTTGCAATTATGCCAACCAACTTGATGCAACAGCTCGGCAGGTGCCTACGCCAAGGAAGTGAAAGCTCACTACATTCCTGTCGCCTAATAGGCTGTTGTTAGCGCATACTTTAAGAAGTTATGCAAACTTCAAAGTAAACTTCATTTCAAGTATAAAATTGCTAGTGTGAATGTGTGTGCATTTTTAGACTTTGATTTTTGCAGAATTCTCGAGCAATGTTCTGTTTAGATTGGGCTTATACTCCTTTACAGGTACGAGGTATGACAATTAAGTAATGAGACTGATTCGGTAAAAGCGTATATTTGAAAATTATTCTACAACTCTGCCATCCCCTTCAAAGTAGTCCCATTGGGCAGCTATACAGCGATTTCAGCGCGTTTTCCATGCTTCGTAACATTTCTGGAATGCTTCGACTGGGATGTCCGCGAGTACCCTCGTACTGCCGCCATGTTCGTAATCGACTCAAAATGTGTTCCTTTGACCACCGATTTTGTTTAAGTAAACAAAAATAAGTGATATGTCGGGCGAATAAGGCGGCTGTTGCAACACGGCGATCCCTTTAGAGGTCAAAGACGGCGGTGTGGCACGGCGCGTTGTCGTAATGAAGGATCCAGTTACAAGCGACGTCTGGGTGCACCCTGTTGACTCGTTTTCGTAAGCTTTCGAGTACTTGGCAATAGTAGACTTGATTCACAGTTTTCACCGGTGGTGACGCGTTGCTCTTGATTTCGTTTTTCCATTTTCGTGACGAGCACTACAAACACACGTCTACTCAACTTGACGCAGCAGGCGAACTAAACAAGCTAGAGCGATGGTACATATATCAATGGAGAGGGGAGGGATGCCGGAAAAAGAGAAAGGGAATTTCAAGGTCACAGGTTTACCACAAACGCGGCAATAAAATCAGTCTCATTACTTAATTGTCAAACCTCGTAGTCATTAACTCATATCAACAGTTGCTAGCCGCTTCTGGCTCGAATAAATTCCAGCCAAGTATCCCAATTTTCGACAACTAAAGGATGATACATTTTGAAATTTCCCAAATTTGGGGCCATATTGCCTTGGATATTTTATTGCATAGAAAAGAGACTTCACATAACCCCACAATAAAAATTGATATTGAAGGCCACGGCACAGGTCCACGACGTGAGATAATGCGCTCACCAAAATTTTCTGTCAATAAATTCATAGTCTCGTTGGCTGAAGCGCATGTAGCGCCATCTTGCTGGAACTAAAGGTTGTCAAACCATGTTGGCTGGCTTCATTTTCGAAGAAATATGAACCAATGTTTCCCTTTCTTCCATCGAGCACACTTAACAGTGACCTTTTGAGGACGTAACGGTGGCCATCTCATTTTAAGCCCATCAACCAAAAGTTCGCCGCGCTTTATGATCATTCAGCTTCAGTTCTTCCACAAGTTGGACTTTTTGAGCACACGAGCCTAAGAAGCTTCCGCAAAATCTTCCATAAAGTGAATGAGTACTCAAATTGTTGCGTGCAATGGCAGGTTGACTCATTCGGGTCTTTTTCACTACTCCCGACACTAGATCCACTAGAGTAAATATGGTGCGAAACCGATTCATAGTTGACCGAATTGCCGTCTTCGCTGAGCGATTTGTCGACTGAATATGCGACTCAGAACCGCCGATGTGTTGACAACAACTGAGCATACTGAAATTATGGAGGGAACACTGCTTCCCCTGCTGTATGGCAGTGAAAGTATAACACTAGGAGTTGGTGAATCCGATTTTCCATTCGATGACGAAAACATGTCCGACGATTGAAATTTAAGTGTGCTCTGCCCAATCCACATAAAGAGACACAGAATCTACGCCAACTACCGTGGGATAAGCTTCTTCTATATAAAACATAAGGTTCAGATATTCACCATGCGTCGAATTTTGGAAAAGGCTCGACACCCACCACTTCTGGGTCGATTACAAAGCTGCTTTTGACAACATGAAAAGGAGCTACTTTTATGCCGCTATATCGAAATCTGATACCCCGCAAAACTTTAACGGCTGTGTAAACTGACGTTGATCAATACCAAAAGCTCCGGCAGGATCGGAAATGACCTCTCCGAGCCGTTCAATACCAAATGAGGTTTCAGACAAGATGACTAATGCAAACTATCGTGCGACTTCTACAATCTAGGGCTGGAGAAAATGATTTGAGCTGCAGAGCCGAATAGAGAAGGTACAATCTTCTACAAGAGTATACAATTGCTGGAGTACGCCGATGACATCGTTATTATTGGCCTCAACATCCACGACGTTGATTGCGCTTTCTCAAGGTTGGACAAAGAGGCGAAGCAAATGGGCCTGATAGTGAACGAGTGCAAGACGAAGTATCTGCTGTCAAATAAACAGTCGTCGCAGACGCGACTTGGCTCCTACGTTACTGTTGACAGTCATAACTTCGAATTCATAGATAATTTCGTCTATCGTGGAATCAGTATTAATAACAACAACAATGTTAGCCTCGAAATCCAACGCAGAGTCAGTCTTATCAATAAGTGCAACTTCGGAATGAGTCGGCAATTGAGAAGTAAAGTCCTCTCTCGATGAACAAAGGCCATACTTTACAAGTCTCTCATCATCTTCGTCCTGCTATATGGTGCAGAGGCATAGATGACGATAACATTTAATGGGTCAGCGTTATGAGTTTTCGAGAAAAATGTTCTGCGGAAGATTTATGGTCCTCTGCGCTTTGGCAACGGTGACTATCACATTCGATGGAACGGTGAGCTGTACGAGATATGCGACGACATTGATATAGTTCAGCGACTTAAGAGGCAGTGGCTACTCTGGTTAGACCACTTCGTCCAAATGGACGAAAACACGAAAGTTTTGAAAGTATTCGACACAGTACCCACCGGGGGAAGCTGAGGAAATGGAAGGCCTTCACTCTATTGGAGAGATCAGATGAAGAAGGACCTGGCTTCGCTTGGAACCTCCAATTGGCGCCACCTAGCGAACAGAAGAAACGACTGACGCGTTGTTGTTAACTCGGCTATAATCGCGTAAACGGTTTCTACGCCAGTAAAGAAGAAGAAGATCAACTAAAGAGGAGGTTAGGAAAATTAGAAAAGAAACAAAATATCGAGAGAACCTATACTCCAGGGTTTCTGCTTTCATAATTGTTACATCGCGCTCTGAAATCAAATAACTTCTGGAGAACGCATTGGTATAGAATTTAGCAGTAATTGAACTAAGTAGCAACACGGGTTAGACCTCTTCCGACCAATATGAGAATAGTTCTTCCTAATAGTTGTGGAGCTATGGAGAACTTTCCAGTATAATTCTACCGTGAAGCAGATACTCACGAACTTCGTTAAAGGTTCTTAAGTCCCGCCATTTATCGGATGTCAGTAAAGCAAACAACTCAAACCAAAGTGGAAGGAGAAGCTCAGTCGAACAGCTATGTGTACACTTATATAAAAATAGGTGACTGCATGCTTGAATTAAAAATTTCTATACCTTGTTACTCTCACTCTCCCTGCATGTAATTGACACCTGGAAGTGGCCTTTGGGCCGTACCCTTTATTAGGCTAAGTAGTTTCATACAACTTTACCCCCACAACACTGTCAACACTGCAAAATCATTTCAGCCAATATTATATTTCGCAGCAACAACAACTACCAACCAATAAAACTGGTTAGCGCCGCAATGAGACCCTCATTGCCTATTCCCAGCTGAATGCCCGATTGCCAACCTTTGAAATTGTCGCTACTCGGCAAGAAGCAGCACGTGACGCTGCAAGTTGGCAGCGCATTTGGCGCCCCAATGACACCGGCTGCTCCATTGCTGTTGCTACTTGATAAGCAATAAGCATCATCAAAAGCGCCAGCCAAGCATTTGCCACACAGCACAGACACTCATCCCTTTTCGAAGTAATCCACTCGCTCGAGAGCGGCGTGCCATGACATTTTGTTACCTTTTTGCGTGTGGCAAGTTTTGTATTAGCAATTTTTACCCAAGTAGGGTTGCCACTTTTATTGGATGGTGTTATACTTAATGGCAATGAGCACACACACATACACACGCAAACGAATTGGGTTAAACATACACAAGCGCTTATGAGACTCACCATACAGGTATGTATGAATGTAAGTATATACAGATGTATGCCTGTATGTATGTATATATGTATGTATGTATTATAAATGTATATGTGTGTGTATGAATGTATTATATATATATGCATGTGTTTGTGCTGCATATTGACAGCAGCCACATAGCTGACAGTGTTGACTTCCATTTGGCCTCAGCAGCAACCACTTAACATATTCTGTGCACTTATCGACAGCTTGCGGCAGCATAATCGTAAAATACAAAATTTACACACACTCAGGCACACACACGCTCGCCACAGATATCAAGCTACTCGCCACTGCGCCTTCCATGCCGTTAGGCACGCTGCGGGGGTTGTGCTCTTGCCTTTGCCAACCGTTCGGCGTGGTCGGTTGGGTTCGGCTGAAATTGGGTGTTAGTTGCAGAGGTGCGCCGTGAGGTAGCGAATGCAGCCGTCAGCCGTTTGCAGAGAAAACGTAACGGTGCGAATGTGTACGCCGGCAGCGCGCCCGCTAGCTTGTGCAGTGGGCGTGGCACAATGGCTTTGATTTTTTCCAGTCCGCACATTCGCTTATTGAACGATAAATAAACGACGCACTTCGGACTTTATACAGCTTACATGCCATTTTACAATGGCTTCGCCGCCTCTTAAATGCTTGAGGGTAATACGTTGACCTACTGTTTCATGCGTGTCCGATAATTTATGTTACATAATTTGCTTTGTTTTCAGATAACTTGGTAAATTCAGTTACACCCGGAAAATATGTTTTCTATAGCGACCGCAATTCCGGTTTCAGTGGCAGCTTTATACTTGCATGGGTTGCTCTCTTTAATCCTTGCCACACATTGCTTAAATTATAATAGTTTTCTTCACGTAACGGTTGTTTGCAGCACCATAAAAATAAGGCGCATACACGCCCACACAAGGAAGCTGCCTGCAAGTGATAACTTGAGTGGGTTGCTAGTCGAAGACAACTTGAAGAGGCTTGGCGCATATGTACCTTGCCACTCTGAAGAAATCCTTATTGCAAATAAGAAGAATTGGACTACTGCCACGCCCACATCATGCTGCTAGTGAAAAATAAATGAAGTGCAATAGACTGCAAGCAAGTACCTAGTGAAGAATACACAAATTTGATAATGAACTCCAAAGGATAAACTATTTCAAGCTATCGCCGTCCTCTTCAAACAAAGTCAATTTAACTTGTTGTTGTTGTAGTGGGACAAAACATAGCTGAAGTAATTTAGAAGAATGCTCTTGAGTTAGCAGCCCGATTAGACGTATAAAAATTGAGGTCCATTGCGAATACATAGAATTGTCTGTCAAGGGAACGGACCAACTAGTGAATGCTGATGATTGTTTTATATCCAACCTCAGAAGGAGCTGAATGGCTGAATACAACGGCCATTGCTAAGTAGGAATAGGGGGCTAGTAGTAGAGACCTCAGAGTTTGAAACTCAACATGGATGTCGACAAAGGAAAAAAGCGAACGAGGATATCAGTCCAAACATTAGTAGAACACGAGGCCAGCGCCAGCGGTCACACCTCCGCTGTACAGGAACAGGTTGGATTAGTTGCAGTAGTACTGCAAAGCCAGCTCTACAGCACACGGATACAACAGTTCAATATGAATCGGACCAATAAAGCATAATCTTAGAAAATAAAGATGTTTTTTTTTAGCTTTCATCACAGTTTACCAAAGGTTACAACTCTGGCAACAAGTGAGGGTTCCTGAAGAAGCCAAGAAAGGTGTTGAAGGCAAAAACGTGGTACAAAGCGGCAGTCGGAATATTTAACTGACTTGAGGGCAATTCTGAAGGAATGAGGGATGAAAAGGTTGGCTTGGCCAGAGAAGAGGTGAAGAACGCCCAGGCCCACTTCGCTACTTGGAATATGTAACCGACTGGAGGACTAATTTGAAGAAGGAGGAGATGAAACAGTTGGTTTGGGACAGAGAGGAGGTGAAGAGCGGCCGGCCACATCTCGTTACTTGTAAGTGATGTGAGAGCGAACCGAGG
This sequence comes from Bactrocera dorsalis, assembly GCF_023373825.1. Classification (NCBI taxonomy): domain Eukaryota; kingdom Metazoa; phylum Arthropoda; class Insecta; order Diptera; family Tephritidae; genus Bactrocera; species Bactrocera dorsalis. The sequence goes on from NC_064303.1 coordinate 92,077,227, forward strand.
ATGCTTTTGAAAAGAAGGAAATGCAGGGGCGTGGCTGAGAAACTAGAAATAAAACACGCGGACGATAAACCGACAACGCAAAAGACCTCAGTGGCAGGCAATGAGTGTGCAAAACGACATTTAATCGTGGCGCTAAAAACTCCAGTAACTCGATGATTTAGATGTCTCAGACTGGTGGAAAATCGAGTAGATGAAGCTATTGGAAGCCCTCTTCTCGTAGATTTATTCCTCACCAAGGGCATTTTGTTGTCAATTGATGGAGCAAGATAGCTTAGCGGAGTCAAACTCCTAAAGAGTAATATGAGGGAAGCTGTCATTATGCTTGCGAACTTATGGAAGGATGCAAAACTAGAGGTGGTCGACAGCAGCAATATTCCATCGGTGCGCCAAGCTAAGGAAAACACACCACGCGTGCTTAACCTGCAACAAGAACTGCCGCTACTACATACAGTTACAGAATACAGACGTGCCTACTAGCGACTGTTGGGCGTGGAAAAATCAGTAAATGGAGATGGAGGCCAAAACTACTTCCTAAAGATCAATAAGGCGGCAGACAATAGTTTCTACGCGAGGTTTGGGAAGATGGCGCGGGCCATTGGAAACGTGTTCACTCGTTTCAAGAAGCGTAACCGTAAATAAGATTTAGGGGGGTAAAATCTCGGCATAGAAAAGATCATGGTAACTTCACTTGTTCTACAGGAGATGGAGAAAGAACTGATTCAGCATTCAGATGATACAAAACCAAGAGGTGAGGGCACTTCAGGTAAAGCTTCATAGAATTAAGATCGACGCTGCCGAGCTTCTTTTTAACATAGAGAATGGTGGTTATGACGTGGCTATGCTTCAGATAACATAAAAAGGTAAGAACGGCAAAAGTTGTGAGCAAAAATCTATATTCCTATATTGACTTCAATCTTTCCACACATGACCTGACAGTTGTGGCAGGGAAGGGTGTCAAGCATAAGTTTTTCAACCTTGATTCCTGCAAAATACCACCCTGATTGCGTGGCAAAAATGGCAGAGCAATAAAGGTTTGCGGCAATCACCATAAGGAAGCAAGCCTTGAGGGTGGGCGGTGATGATAACGCTCTTTGCTTCAGAAAAATTAATCTTCAAGGTTTGATATATTAGTTTAGACGTAGTGAAATAAGCTTCGAAGACAGTGAATGCACGAGTCTGCCAAAATAGATTGTTTTACCGAAGAAAATACCAAAAAAGTCCACAAAATAGTTTCGGATGACCAAAAAGTAAAGGTTTTCCAAATAGCAAGTACTCTACAGATATCAACTGAACCTGTACATCAAATGATACACGAATATTTGGGTATGAGAAAGCACTGTGCAAAGCGGGTGCCTTGTGAGCTCACTTTTGACCAAAAACAAACGACGAGTTGATGATTCAAAGCAGTCTTTCGATATGTTCAGACGTATTAGATCTAAGTTTTTATGTCACTATGTGACAACGGATGAAACATGGCTCCATCATTTCACTACGAAGTCCAACTGACAGTCACCTAAGTGGACTAGATGCGATGTACCTACTCCAAATCGTGGGAAAACGGACAATGCTGCAGTCGAATGGCAAAGTTATGGCATCTGCATTTTGGAATGCGCATGGAATAATTTTTATTGAGTAACTTGAAAAAGGAAGGACCATCAACATCTATTACCTAGCGCTATAGGACCGTTTGAAGGACGAAATGGCCGAAAAACGGCCGCGTTTGCAGAAGAAGAAAGTGTTATTTCTCCAAACCAAGCCAAGGTGTCAGAAGTCAGTGAAAACGATGGCGAAAATCTAAGAATTGAGCTTCGAATTGCTTCCACAGCCATCGTATTCTCCAGATCTGGCCCCAGCTACTATTTGCTGTTCACAGATCTCAAAAAATGCTTGCTGGGAAGAAATATCATCTTATAAAGAGGTGATCTCCGAAACTGAGGCCTGTCTTGAAGCAAAGGACAAGTCGTACTAAAAACATGGTATTGAAAAGTTAGGGGGTTGTTATTGCTGTTGTAGCGACAGAATTTTGCCGAGTTGACAGTTCTTGACCGGATGAAAATCCGGGTCCATACTGGCTTCGTAGACCCGACTGCCGTGGGAGGAGTTGAAGGGTAGCTCCAATCAGTGTATAACCTTGAAAAAAAAAACGAGTTTTGCTCGAAAATGTGTTGCCGGGGACTTTTCAATTGCCCTGCTATGTTCATCTGCTTATATATAGTAAATTAAAAACCATGTAAATTTATTTCATTTAAATTAAAAGGGCAACTTTGATAATAAATGGTCATATAATGCTCTCTTTTGGTTGTCTTTTCATGATTATTTGCATGCCCCGCCATATGTTAATTTAATATTATTGTGTTACATTATTTTAATGGCTAAGCGGCAGTTACATAACATAATGGTAAATTTCGCTTTGCACGCAGATGTAATTTACACAGCCCAACATGCGATCGGGCTTAAGCGCTTGCGTGTGATTGTACACACACCAACACACATTCACCCACACACAAACACACATGCATATGTAACGCATGAGCGGCACAAAGTAATGGATTATACCTTAATTCGAATAACTTTGATGCAAACATAGAGACTGATATATAAATATGTTTATATACGTGTATTATAGGTATCTATGTGTGTGTGCGTTAAGTATCCGCCTGCGTAAAGACACAAAAGACACTTATTTGTAGACGAAAACGCCTACAAACACATATTGGGTTTGTGTAGGACACTCCTATGCCTTTATATGTTACCTATATGTGTGTATAGGTTACCTGTGTCTATACATAGCCAAATACCTGTGCGTGTAGTGCATTTGTATTCGTAATTGCGTGCATTGCCAAGTGGACGAATATATCCTCAACAAATAATGGAGCATGTAGGCATTTAAGCGTATTATAGAATCGTGAATATATATTATACACATACGTATATGTGTGTGTGCTCTTTTCATATTAAAAAGTAGCAAATGTATATGTCTCTCTGGGGAGCCTTCAACACTGCCATTATGTCGAAATGTTTTGCGCGCCATTTAAGCACAAACGTCAAGGCATGTCGTTGCCGTTGCGTGGGGGGAAGAGTGGAGTGGTGAAGCATGGTTGCTCAGTGACTGCGGCACCGTTTTAATGAAGCATCAGCAGGAAGTCAAAACAGCATAAAGAACAAATAAATAAATAGCATAGCACTTATGGCATTTTATTTATATATTTCTTCATGCGGCACCTCCTTTAGCGAACAAAGCCGTTATGCGGCGCTGTCAATTCGACAATAGAACAAGGTATTAAGGCGCACAAATAAATAACCATGGAAATAAAATTGCGTTGGAAATGCTATTAAGTCTCAAGTAAGCGTGTGTGAAGAGTGCGAGTAGAAATAGGTGAGTTTTAAGAAAAATATTAATGAAGTGTAAAAATAAATCATAACAAGGAAAAAACGAAGCTACAATACCCATCACACGTGCCTTTTTTATAGCATAAGTGGGTATAAAAAGACAGTTTGTATGGCAGCTATAATATATAGTAGTCCGATATGAACCATTTCTTCACAGATTACATCACTGCTTCAGCAAATACTCAATGTCAAATTTCGTGAAGATATCTTTCCAAATGACTTGACTTTGAGGAATCAATTTGTATGACAGCTATATACTATAGTTATCCGATCTACACAATTTATTCACAAATTCCGTTGCTGCTTTAGGTAATACTCCATGTGAAATTTCATGAAGATATCTCGTCAAATAAAAAAGTTTTCTACACAAGGACTTGAGTTTGAACGGTCAGTTGTATGGCAACTATATGCTTTAGTGATCCGATCTGAACAATTTCTTTACAAAATATTTAGCTGCCTTAGAAACTACTCCATGTGAAATTTCGTGAAAATATCTCGTCAACTGAAAAAGCTCTCCATACAAAGACTTGATTTTGAGCAATCAGTTTGTATAGCAGCTATATGCTATAGTAATCCGATCTGAACAATTTCTTCACAGATTACGTCGCTATTTTAGAAAATACTTCTTGTAAAATTAGGTGCAGATATCTACTCAAATAAAAAAGTTTTCCATACAAATACTTTATTACGATCGTTCAGTTTGTATGGCAGCTATATGTTTTAGTAATCCAAAATTGGCGGTTCCAAGAAATAAGCAGCTTCTTAGGAAGAAAAAGACTTATGGTTTTAGAGTTATGAATGCGTTTTTTTTTTTTTTGGTTTTTAGTGTTCAATTAAATCTTCTGGTGTACGGCCAAGTCGACAGTTTCATACGAAGTCGAACCTCTCGATTCAATTGGCAACTACTATTTTCGACAAAGATACCCTTGTCTGGCTAATAGGGGACTGAATGTTTGTTGTCATCTGGCCATTCGTAGCCTAACTCATAAGACATTTTTGTGTATCTAAAGAGGACCCTATATTTAAAATTGTTCTACATATTTGATAACTCCTCTTCCACCAATGGCATTCAGCAAACACCCATACTTATGATCCTTTCTTTCCTTTCCTTTTGTTTTATTTTAAATTCGTGGAATTTTATTAACTTTACGGAAAATGTTCAGATGTACTACTGTATACATAATATGCATTTATATTTTACATATTAATACAAATGCAAATAAATACCAATGCAGTGATGAACAAATCGGCTTATATTTTCTGACTCCTTTCATTGCAGCTAAAGTTCATTTGACCATAAGTTCGCAGCTCAAAATATTTAAATGAGCACATACCTCGTATGTATGTATATAACGAGTGATGCAAGTAGAGGTACATTTTTCAATAGCCCTTTTTACAGATCACCCGTGAATCGTGTCAAGCCGTCATGTTGTTTTTTTTTCTGCATTGTTTTTCCTTTCATTACTAAGAGACTAACGCCTGAACAACGCTTACAAATCGTTTAACTTTATTACGAAAATTCTATAAATACTGTGTTTTGCGCGCTTCGCTCTGCTTATGGTCCAGATAATCGGCATACTGAGCGTACAATTCGCAACAGCATCTTCCAACTGGAGATATAGTATTCAATATTGGATAATATTCGACCGAAAAGATCACGCCCAGGTCCAGCACATAGTGAAGAAAATATAGCAGCCGTAGCTAAGAGTGTATACGAAGACCATGGAGAGTCGACTCGGTGCCGCTCGCAGCAACTCAGATCGACGTATGGAACGGCACATTTTACGTCGAGATCTTATTATAAAAACGTAAAAAATACGGCTTGAACTGAAGTCGCTCGACCTTCCAAAACGACATCGTTTTGATCTATGGGCTCTTGAAAAGTTCCAAGAAGACCCGAAGTTGTGGAGCCAAATTTTGTTCAGCTATGAGGCCTATTTCTGGCTCAATGGGTATGTAAACAAGTAAACAAGCAAAATTTCCGCATTTGGGACTAAGAGCAACCTGAAGGTATTCAAGAGCTGCAATTTTACCTAGAAAAAATAACGATTTGGTTTGGTTTGTGGGCCGGTGGAATCATCGGTTCATATTTCTTCAAAAATGATGCCGGTGAGAACATATCGTACATGATAACCGACTATTTTATGACTGAAATTGAAGCTCGTGATCTCGGCGAGATTTGGTTTTAACAAGACGTGGCACTTCCTACACATCGATGGATTTATTGAGAGAACATTTCGCATATACATAATTTCACGTCATGAGCCGGTCAATAGGAAACCCATGTCACAACGTTAAGACTTTTTTCTTTACAGATATGTAAAATCTAAAGTCTATGCGGACGACCCCGATCAAAATATCACTCTTGTCATTTGCCAGTTACCAGTCGATATGCTCGAACGAGTCATCGAAAATTGGACTCAACGGATGGAGCATCTGAGACTTAGCCTCGGCCAACATTTTTTGCAACGGAGGAAATGTTAAGGAGTTATACAAAAATCTATTCTCCTCCGGAAAACTTGACAAATTTTGCAATAATATTAATGTTTTTGAGACACCCAAACATTTTTTTAATATGTTTGGACACCGCCGAACAACTTAAGAACTTTTTGAAAAGTAGAACTATTAGAAAGTTTTAAGAGTTTAATTGGGAAGGTACCATGTGTTGCGGGCAGATATCTTTGTAAGAGTAAAGGCCAAGAAGTGCGATTTTATTGAAAACCTTCACCGAAAAGATGAAGACTTTTATGAAAAGCTTTAATAATGGAAATCTCCCAGGGTTGAGCTTATAGAAATGTAATGCGAGTTTTGACAACTTCAGGGGTTCTAAAAATATGTAGACTCCGCCGAAAGCTTGTCAAATTTTGAGTAAAGCTTTTGTGCAGAACTTTTCGATACTGATTTTGGAACAAATGGAATTTTAAGCCCGAGCGGCCTTTAGGTTTCATGAAAAGCTTACATTATCGCAAAGATTTGAGGATCGATAAAATTTTAGAGCACTAAAGGCAGAAGACTTTAATGAGAAAATTTTGTAAGTTAGGTATGTATATATTTGTAGCTCTCAGACTGCCTTTTTGGGGACTAGGGAACTTGAAAAAATGGAATGGAGTGGCCAGGACCCAATTAAAAGCATTTATAAGTATGCATGTGTATGCGTCTGCTCACTAGCAGCAACATTTGTATATTGCCAACGTGGGCGCCTGCCAATTTAAAACGGTAAAGCGCTTACTGCACTTGCCTGTACCAAAACAAAAACAAAATATTATAATCCGATACAATAATAAACCAACGAAAAACAACTCGAAACATATTACAGAGCAAAGCTGCTTCGGCTAAGTATTTACCTGACAGCAAAGACAGCAAGCAACACAAAACGCAATTTAATAACAACACCGGAACACCAGACAATAACAAAAGCAACACAGTGGGCCATGAATGAGAGAGTTGGAGAGTAAACAAAAAAGTCGAATTTATAATAAGAAGAGAAAATAATTGCCATTACCTTGGAAATTAATTAATTGCCAAAGTGAAATTCCCAGCAAAATTGCGCAGAGAACTTGGCATCCGCATTATTAGACTGAGACTGAGACTGAGTAACGGTACAAAGTACCCAATTGAGTGAATGTCAAAGTGAATAGCACTCAGGCATGAGTTTCAATGTATTTTCCAAACGAGCCTTGTGAGGGCGTGTATATGTACGTGTGTAGCTGTGAATATGTGTGTAGCTGTGTGTGCCTTGTAGTTTACCGTTATTTGTAGCTGGAGCACGTGTATACGCTTGCCAGCCAAATGACTTTCTGATTATACGGGTATTTAGCCATTTTTTCCTTTATTTAAAACATTCGAAGCATACAATTTTACTCCGAGCGCTGCTATGTGATAGTAATGTTATGCTTATCTGTTTGCGTGTGTGTGTTTGCAATTTGATTTTGTTATTTATTGCCAAGGAGATAAGCCTTTTTTGTGCAAACCAAGTTCATGAACCTTAATTATGGTGCGCATAGCGGAGCAATCAGACCGACGGACACATGATGACACACAAACCGTTACGTCGGCGCTGCTTTTGCTATTTTTATGTGAATGTGCATGTGTGTTTGTGAGTTACGTGTTGTGTGCTGGCAATCTGACAGACATTCAGACAGTCGAGCAGACAGCTCGATTGCTAATGCTAACGAATTGGGCACAAACAAGCTAGACTAGTCTGTCTGCTAGCCAGCTCCGAGCAAAGTAGACACGACAGCTTGGGTCCTGTGGCGGTTGTAATGACAAAGACTTGAAGAAATATGTACAATTAGAATATAGATTGATAGTTGAATGAGTGCTGACAGCCATGCTAATGAGCTAAATGTGTTCGCGCAATTTAATATTCAAATGTGCATACTTACAAACATAAATATACATAAATGGGTTTATGACTCTGAAAGTGTATATGTTTATTTGTTAACCAAATACTCGTGGTTGGAAAAAATATTTTCCTTTTGTAGCCCTGCTCTAATTACGTCCTCTCAGAAAGGTTGTTGTTATAATAGCTACGCAATTAGACGACCGCACTGAGCCATTATTCAAGTATTTTCCAACAGCGGCAGTGTAAGAAGCTCTGCATGAAGCGCTGAACTCCTGAAAAGCCTTCTACACTATACTCCTGTCGTCGGCTTCAAATTCACAGAATCCTGAAATTTTCTGCAGCTCCTTCCATTTATGGGAAACTCAATGTCGTCTATGACTTTACTATGTTGTAACTAACAGACTGGCGAATTTTTTCTTAGAATGTTGCATATCTCTCATATACGAGTATAATGTAAATGAAGCTCCTTACATTTTACATCCATTAGCGTTAACCAAAACTAACTCTCAACAAATATGTACGATGAACCCAGCCTTGATTAATCATCTCCGACCAATTTATCCCCTATTTCCTGATACATATCACATACAAGAACCGATTGTGGTTGCAATATTCACTAATATCTGTGTTTCACTTCAGAGCTGTGGTCCGGAGATATCTTAGTAACAGAAAATAGCCGTCCCTGAGAGAGGGACCACGACAAATAGAAGTTACGTCACGAACAGCAGAAAGGTCCATTTTAGGCCCATACCTGTGGAACATTAGTTATGACGGATTACTAAAATTTGAAGTGCCAGAAGAATCATGTTTAATCGGCTACGCGGACGACTTAGCAAGCAGTAATCACAGTACGAGACACAGAGGAAGCTCGAAGAAAGCTGAATCAGGTTATTATTCAAACGCAAACATGGCTAGATTCACATAACCTCCAGCAGGCTACAAAAAACCAGAGCTACTACTGCTAACGAACAACTCTATTCGTCTCATAATAAGCTTCTAAGGACACAAAAAGCTGTGAATTACATAGGCGTAGGACTGGACCCCAGATTAACCTTCGAGCACACGGCAAGAAAGGCAGCGAAAATCACCTCCTGTCTTAACAGAATAATGTTCAACATAGAGGTGCCCGCACGAGAAAAGAGAAAGCTCTTAATGTCAACAACCACCAACGTCTTACTATACAGATCAGAGGTTTGGGAAAATGTGCTAAAAAAAGGAAAACAGGCGTAAGGTATTAGTCAGAGTGCAGCGCATCGCAGCCCTCAGAATTGCAGCAGCTTACCGAACTGTGTCAGGTGATGCAATATTAGTAATAAGAGGTAATACTCCCATTGACTTTCTATCGCACAAAAGAAAAAAGATGTGGGAATTAAAGAAAGCAAAATGAAAATAGCAAGAGCACAATTGACCGAATAAAAAAAGACACGATACTCGCATGGCAATGAAGATGGGAGAATAAGAGTCGCGGCAGATGGACGGCCAGACTTATGAGAGATTTAAACTTATGAACAAGTCGCAAATGCGGAGAACTCGACTTCTACCCAACACAGCTACTAACCGGACAAGGATGTTTCAGAAAGTACCTTCCTAGAATGAGTAAAGTTGAAGAACCGCCATGCTTATATACCGACGTGGCAGAAGACGACGCAGAACAAACATTCTTTAAATGTGCGCGATGACAACAAGAATGCACCGAGGTGGAAGGCCTGGTTGGCCGAATAAATGTGAACAATTTATTTATTTATTTATTTACTTAAAAATCTTGGGTATTATCCAAAAATACGCAACAAATTTACTGCGCCGAAAAAAACGGAACATGGACGCAGCTGCAGATATAAATCTCTCAATGAGAAAAATGGAATGTCACCCTGAAGTAATGCAATCGCGGTTCCAGTGTGGGCTGCGGTTCCTTAGATTGGAGGTTTTAGTGACCTGCAAGCATGACGGTGCTGTGATGATGCGGAACTGGCGGTCAAATCAAATATTTTCAGCAATAACTAGGCCTCAAACCCAATATATTCTCCAATTCTTACATATAGGGCACTGTTTTGATGTCCACCATTAAATAAATGCAGAGATTAGCAGTGCTATTAAGTCATGCTCGTCTAATGCGCTTAATAGATTCCTGTATCAACTGTTCAAAGATATTTTCATATGGAAAGTAGCACCATTCTCAGCTATCATAATCAAGCAGATAAGAAATTGAAACATGAATAGTTACGGACATAGCGATATCCTGGACCAGCTCAAAATAAATCTAAATAGATCAGATTACATCCTCCCAAAGTTGTATTTAAATATTTAATAGACTTGGCGGGGCTAGACGGGGTATACTTCCGAGATCTTGATATCTCTCTTCAACCGTCTGCCAAACTCAGCTAGCATCTTTCAAGCGGAAGTACTAGGCATAGAGAAGGCTACTTCTACTGAACAAATATGAGAGGATACAGGAAGCTACTAAATGTACAGAAAAACAGACAGCATTGCTAGTGTTTTCGTCACCACAGATTAATTCCAGCGAGGTCAACATATTAGGTTGTCAAATATCTCCCTTCCGCCTTTTTGTTTTTGAATTTCGCGGCTATGTATATAGCGTTACAGAGCTCGTATTTGGCAATACTATACATCGTTTGAAAGAACATAACGACGCTATGCATGATTACTTTGAATATTGCATGCAACAGTTACAGACGTGTAAACATGGAGTTCGCTAACGCCGAAATTCGCGTTATTTTAAAGTTTTCCTTCGTTAAAGGCAAATCCAAGAGAAACGTTCCGTGAGATAAATTTTGTTTTGGGGGATGGTACTCTATCACTTCGAACTGCGGACGAATGGTTTCGACGATTCAAAGAGGGTGAAAACGACACCATGGATAAGTCACCCGGCGGAAGACCTGTAACGACGAATACCGATCAATGGAAAACATCGAGTTAGACCGGCATGTGGCATCTCGTGACATCGCCCAGAAGATGGGAGTTAGTCACCAATCCATGTTAAACCATCTGCAGAAGGCTGGAAAAAAAAAGCGTAATGTTTTGGTGCCGCATGATTTGACACAAAAAAAAAGCTTCTGGACCGAATCAACACCTGCGATATGCTGCTGAAATGGAACGAATTCGACCCATTTTTAAGCGGATGGTGACTGGCGACGAAAAATGGATCACATACGACAATATCAAGTGAAAACGGTCGTGGTCGAAGGCCGGTGAATCGTCCCAAATAGTGGCCAAGCCGGGATTGACGGCCAGGAAGGTTTTGCTGTGTGTTTGGTGGGATTAGAAGGGAATCATCCACTATGAGCTGCTCCCATATGGCGAAACGCTTAATACTATCATTGCGAACAGCTAGAGCGCTTGAAGCAGGCGAACGATCAGAAGCGTCCAGAATTAGCCAACAGGTAGGATGTAGTGTTCCACCAGGACAACGCCTAACCACACACTTCGTTGATGACTCGTCAGAAGCTACGGGAGCTCTGATGTGAGGTTTTATCGCATCCACCATACAGACCGGATATAGCGACAAGTGATTACCATCTATTCCTGTCCATGGCGAACGTCCTTGTTGGTGTAAAGTTGCACTCAAAAGAGGCTTGTGAGAAGGGGCTGTTCAGTTCTTCGCAAATAAGGAGGGGGGCTTCTACGAGGAGGGGTGTTCTGAAGTTACCGTCTAGATGGAAACAGATTAACGAACGAAACGGCGCATATTTGAACTAAATCCGATTACTGTAACACTTTTGATAAAACATTGAATAAATAGCAAAAACGGGGAAGAGAGATATTTGAAAACTTAATATGTAGGCTTTAAGTGCCCTGGCAGATCAACTTAACTTGTTCATAACTTGTGGTCGCGGTCATTAGAACATTTTCTGTAATGAAAAAGCAGACGAGTGAACCACATTGAGGGCCTCTCTAGACGAACCTGAGGCGGAGATAGTACCGTGTCCGATAGGAACGTTAAAAAAAAAGCTAAATAGTCGAATGGAAGGAAAGTCTCAGAACAGATGGAAGGAGTTACCTACTTGATTGCCTGAAACCGAATGAAAACAAAAAAGCAATAGGAGATAAAAACCAAAATGTATCCTAAACGTAAGTGACTTGAGTTGTACCGTACGGCAATGAGAAAACCAAAAATGTGTGGTTATTCGCTACCCATTTTACTCCCAATATAAAATAGTCAGACAGAAGAACGGCTGCCCGATCTAGTAGATATGCATATATGAACAACAAGTTTATATAAAAAATATAATTTCACTATTCGAAGCAAATCTGACGACAGCAAATCAAACGAATAAAAGTGAACACAAACGCAAAGAAAATTATTGATTAAGTGGTTAATAATTCATCTAAATGGCCAACAGCACAAACATTTCCTTTATAAACCACAATGCGGCAAAGGATACTAATCAAGTCTTGTCCCACATGGCTAGCCAATTATTTTTTTCTATAAACAAACAAGCGCTAGTTACGTACTTAGTACGTTCGTAGTAAATATTTGTCAACTACATGCTTAATAAACCTTCCGGCTTTATGGCTTTCAATAAAACACTGTCAAGTTCAATCCACAGCTGGCAATAAAAAAAGCGGTGCAGTTCCTAATAAAATACGAAGCCAAAAAATGAATTTCATCAGCAGAAAAAACGGAAATTTAGCCGCAACCAAATAAGACTACTGCCAGCAAAAACAATAACAATAAAAACAAAAACAACAAGAATAAAAACAACAACAATTACAAAAAACAACACCAACAACAATGGAGACGACAATAATAAAAAACCAGTAACAATAAAAACAACACCAAAAATGAACCAACAACAACAACACCAATAAAAACGAGCAGCACACTCAAGTAATGCACAACCGCAACACCCAAATCCATAACCGCACCGAATCAATGAAGCTTGTCGGGCTTGGCGCAAACCAACAAGCCAAAACACAAGCAACAGGACGCGCTACCAACACACACACACATTTACACGGATGTGTGTGAATGCAAAAATGCGCATACTCACACACACATACACATATTTTTGGTAGCGAGTGCGATGAGTAAGGTGGCAACAGATCTGCCTGTGGCAGCCTCCATTGTTGTTGCCGCCAGTGCTGGGTGCTAGTGTTGTAGGTACTGGAGTTTCTGCTGCCAATAACAGGCAGCAACACTTGCAATAACCACATTTACAAAGCCATGAACGCGGCGCGGAGTCGACAGCAAGAAAACTACATTGTGAAAAGCGCTCGCCGGCGGGCGCAGGGGCGCGAGGCGGGCGGCATGCTATAAATGACGGCAAAGAGCAAACCAAAACTGACCGCAATACAGCGGCTGTGATCTACATATGCATGAGCGCATGTGTGTGTGTGTGTGAGTGAGTGAGTATGTGGCATGTGTACGGACGTGTGGCAGCGAGTTAGTTAGCGTCAAGTATGTTTGTAAGTACAGTTGTGCAAATAGTTCCGAAATACGAGTATGAAGTGTGACTGCCCGTGCGTTGTGTGGTCTCGCTCGTATTATTGTGCAGCTTAAAATTGAAAGCAACACTCGCAAAAAACTGCCAACAACACTCCGACACACCAACACATGCAAGCATATTGAACAATTCACACACACACACACATAGAGTTATTCAAAGGGCAGTCAATGGCGGTAAGGACACTTCAAATAACAAGCCCAGACACTGATGTTCGAAATGGCATTGCCACCACAACTTGCCACTTGCCACATGCCACATTCCACTGCCCGCTTCGCACACAGAGCACCACGCCTCAGCATGCCACGAAACGCCAGTCAGCGAAGGAAAAGTGCCTGCAGTGTGTAGAGAGTGTATTTTATTAATGTTTTGGCTTTCACTTTTATTTTTGTGATAAATTTTATCGAGTCACAACCACAAGGCGTGTTGGTCGGTTACTTCGTTGTTGCCCCAATAGTTAGCGGCGTGCGGACAGACGGCGGGTTACTCGAACAGCTGGGCGCACGGTCCCATGCACACACTCAAGTACACATGCTTGCAGAGATATGGACTGCTCTATCAATTTGTTGTTGTTTTCGAATTTACTAGTCGCATTATGCTTGCGGTTGTAGTGGTTGGGGGGGTGAAAGTGTCGCTGGCCTAATGGGTTGGTGTACGGCGTAGACGGTTCGATTATTACTGTGGCGCACCGTGAGTCAGGCACGAGAAAAGTTGGCGTAAAATAGTGAAGGAAGGGAAAATAGAAGGGTTATTGAATCCCTCCAGTGCAATTAAGCGAGTCTGAAAAGAACGCGCAACTGGCTTAAATTTGCTTTGAAGGACTTTGGCAGCAATCGGTTATTCACAAACAAAGTGGGGCAAAATAGTGAAGGAAAATAAGAGTGTTTTTTAGCTACTTAGAATATTTAAGCGAGTGCGAAAAGAATGCTCAACTCGTTTAAAAAATTTTGGATGGTATTCAAGTAGAGTAAGAATTATTCAGAAACTAAGCTGAGCCAAAACTAAATGATAAAAAAAAGATTTCGCTTGTAAAAGAATTAAAAGAGTGCGAAAAGAACACACAACTCGGTTAAAACTTTGCTGAAAATATTAGCGAGAGTAAGTTATTCATGAAGAAGGTTCAAAAACAAAGTCGGTGCAAAATATTAAAGAAGGGTTATTTTAAGCATCTTAGAAAATTTAAGCGAGTGTGAATAGAACGCTCAACTCGTTTAAAATTTCTTGGATGATTTTTAGGAAAAGTAAGTTATTTTAAAACTAAGCTGGGGCAGAAATAAATTAAGAGAAAACAATTTAAGCCCTTAAAAAAATTAAGAGAGTGCGAAAAGAACGCTCAACTCGATTAAAACTCTACTGAAGGTATTAAGCAATAGTAAGTAATCCACGAAGAAGATTTCGGTGAATACAGGTAGAATAGGAAAATAAAAGTGTTATAAGAGCCAATAAAAAATTTAGCGAGTGCGAATAGAACGCTCAACTGGGTTAAAACCCTCACGGAGGTCTTTAATATGTAAATTAACCATAGGCTAAGCTTGGACAAGTCCAACACAAAATTAACCATAGGCTAAGCTTGGACAAGTCCAACACAAAAGCAAACAAGTTTAAACTCTCAAAAATTTTAAGCGAGTGTGAAAAGAACACCCAAGTGGGTTAAGATTATTCGAAAAATATTTAGTAACATTAAGTTTTTTACAAGTCAAGTTGGAAAAGATCAGTTAATAATAGGAAAACAAAGGTAGAAAAAGAATTTAGAATTTAAAAAATTTAAGCGAGTGCGAAAAGAACGCTCAACGGGTATAAAATTATCGGGAAGATTATTAGAAATATTAATTTATTCAGTTAGGTGTGACAAATTCATGTCAAAATTGGGAATAAAAGTGCTAAAAGGGCCAAAAATAGCTTAGGCGAGTGTTAAAATTCTCAGAAAAATATTTGTCCACATTAAGTTTTTCATAAGCCAACTTGAGCAAAATCTGGACCTCGTAACAAAACAAATGTAGGTCTTAAAAATATTAGATGAGTTCAAAAGGAACACACAACTCGGTTAAAACATTCCTGAATGTATTTAGCAAAACCGGAGACTTCTTGTTATAATTCAACCAAAATTTTGGTTATTTATTGAGTTCGAAAGGGAATAGGTGGCTGAATTTACGATTAAACTGAAAAGTGGAGTAAAGGATTGAATTTTGTGTCTCTAATAAACAGTTTACCGTAAATTTACTATAAGACATCGCGCTTCTGTAAACTAGAATTTGCTATAAACGAACTATCACCCATCTAAAAATTATAGATAAAGGACCTGGGATCCATGTTTCCAAATAGGAATCACATCACCGAGCACCTAGCAGTATTACTGGAATGTACTTGAGCTAGGTGGGGGTGGGAGGGGACACACAAGACTTAAGGTCGCGGTGCTATCCTTATCAATTATCAGGTATTTTGGAGTAATCTATTTACAGTAAATTTCTTTTCTGCTTTCAACCTTTTCGAAATTGGGTCGTTAATATTCAAACTACTTCTTCGAAAACGATAATGGTTCGTTTAATCAAGTTTATGCCGTTGCTTTGCAAACTTTACTTTAGCGAGTGTTCTTTTGCAAGTCACTTGAAATCGGAAGAAATGCTATTCACAGTTCTAAACAAACCATAATATTTTGTTTTGTAAAGTTGTATCAATTTGTGGACTATTTCCAATCCTCTTCCGTAGTATACTAGACTTCAGTTACACCTCTCTTATTCCTTATCTGAGCCCTGCTATCTTGTCTTAAAAACTTTTAAGGGAAAACCACAAAAAGGTTATATCATTCAAATCGTCGCGACAATATATATGTATGTTCTCCTGAAAGTAATATAACTGGTTGCTAACTTATCTCTACTTGTTTATACCAGTTTATACGTGTTATAAACTCTGTTCGTTTCACCATTTTCTGCATTTAGGCGAATCGAAGATGACAAGCAAGCGCAATTTTTCACTTAATTCATCAACTTGCAAATTCTTTTGTCTGCCGTCAAGTAATTCCTACTCATTTGCGACTTTTTCTATAAATAACCGAATTAAATTTAATTAAGCAAAGCATTCCTTAATTATGCCCAAGGAATGTGTTGTAACAACTGCCGTAAACCCCTCAATTCACCCAACTGCGCAATTTTTGCACGATTTCGCTGGACGAATGCTCGCCCAACATATTGTTGTTTGTTTTTGTATCGGGCGTACATTTTTCAAGAGGCCCCTCTTTATTTATTTAGTTTTTTTGTTTTTGTTTTTGGGTTTTTTGGTTTTTTATTTCAGTGTTTTTCTGTTATTACTGCCCTTTTTCCGGTTTCGGCAGGCGGCAGTTGCGTTAACTTATTTGCTTGGCGATTAGTTACTGATTTTGGGTTAAAAATGGCCGGAGAACAGCGTTTTGGTGTGAACCAAAAGTGCTGAAAGTTAAATAAAATGCCAAAAGCAAACGTCAGCAACGAGTCAATCAAAGAGTGCCCCAAAACAACAGCTATTCCACACAAATACCGTTAGCATACATACATATATACTGCATACATATGTATATATGATATATGTACATATATATGTATGTATATATGTGTACATATGTTCGAATATTGTGTGTGAAAACCGACCGAATCGATTTGTTTTACTAAAAGCAGTAAATTTGTTTTCCTTTATGGCTTGTTGTTGTTCTCTTTTCACCCGATGCTGCTGATTGAAAAACTGTGTGTGTATGTGTTTGGTCCAAATTTAAAATCACCAAAGCGTGGCACTACTAATTTAAGATTAAAAGGGCGTTAAAAAATTCCTGCAATTATCACGTGTTATTTTAGGGTAGACTTGGTTATGTAAAGGGTAGTTTATTAGGTTTATTTTATTTCGAATGAAAATAAAAACAAATAAAAAACAGGTGAAATGGTCAAAATTTCATAGAATTAAGTTTTATCGAATTTTTTCAGATTTTAAATTAAGCAAGTTCTACTGTTCTTAATAAAGGATGATTTTCATTAACCCAATTTTCCTCCACAATTTTGCGTCTATATGGATGTATTGTATAAACTAAGGTACTCTATTTAAAGGACCTCTTTCACAGAGCTTCGTCACTGAGAATAACTTGATGAAGGGTATCTAGCATAAATGTCCAAAAAGTTTTCATATTCCTGAGCTGATTAAACCAGTTATGCCTGTAGGAAATCCCAAGACTAAAAAACATACAGATTTCATCTATTTTTGGCAAGCATCTTCTTGACTATTATCAGACAAGATCCTCCTATATATTATTAGAAAAAGATTATTTGTGAATTTTGTTAAGATTCCGTAAATATTAACCAATAGCTGGGGTATAAACTCATCCGGAAGTTCGATAATATTTATGTAAGGCATATGGGAGCTAAGGGAAGTATTAACCCGATTTTATCCATTCTTGAAACCAAGATGTACAGTCATCACGAAAATACTCGTATTCTCAACAAATTTGAATATTTTATCTCTCTATTGAGCGATATCTTGGGAAAAAGTCAACCATACACACCAGGGTCACCATATTTGGTGTCTGGTTACAGAAAAAGTTATAGTTCCACTTCGGTTTTTGGACGTAAGATAAATTACCTTGAGGGCATTATTTGTGCAGAACGTCTAAAATTTTTTGGCCGATTTCATTCATTGGTCTTCGGCTTTTTGGTTGGTAAAAAATATTCTAAAAGGGTCCAGAACAGGTTGACGAAGAACCACGTCCAGGACGGTCATCAACATCGACTGTTGATCGACACGTCAATAAAATAAAGAAATTCGTATTTGAGAAACGATGATTAATAAGCAGAGATCTTACTGACATCGTTGGAATATCGGCAGGATCAGTGGAAATCATTTTTGAAGATTATTTGGCCCTAAGAAAAGTGAAAGCACGATAGGTGCCAAAATCACTCAATTCTTTCGAAAAACAGCGTCGCGTTTATGTCTGTTAAACAGTACTTTCCGACTACCTGGATGTCATGAAAGGTATTATTACTCATTGAGAGTCTTGGATCTACGCTTACGATGCGGAAACAGATGATCAATCGGCCGAATATGTATTCGGTAAAGGTAAGCCGAAGCCGCAAAGACCTCATCAAAGCAGATCAAAAATCAAGGTTATGTTGACAGTTTGATTCGATTTTTTTTCCCCAAATTTTGAACGAATATCATGCTACACCCAACGCATTCGCCTTATTTAGCTTTTCGTAACTTCTAGCCAATCAGCAAACTCAAACGACCGCTTCGGGGAAACCGTTTTGAGTCAATTGAAAGCATTACTCGTGACTCGCTATACTCATTGGAGGCTTTTCCGGAAATTGACTTTAACAACTGTTTCGAGGATGGGAAAAAACGTTGGCAGAAGGGGACGACATAGACTTTGAATAATAAATTCAGAATTTTAAAATTGTGAAGAATGTCTTACTATTTTTGGTCATTGTAGAAGTTCCTGAAATATAGCATTTGACCTAAAGGGCGTTTAACCCTTTAGGAGGCGGGGCAAGTGCACTTTTAAACAATTTTAGCTCTCTGGTGTCTGTAGCTATTGCCATCGGCTGTACCAAATTATAGTTTTGTATCTTAGTTAGAACTTGGACTTGATAACCGCAGCTAACTTCACAGTATTGCCAACTAGTTCGGCTTCACACCCGTGACCTCTCTAAGATTCTGAACGAGTTTATATGCATTCGGCAAGTGAACAGAAAAATTGCAAGACAAATGGGAGGATAAGTAAGTAAACTTAGTATCAGCATGAGTTATTTGGGGTTCTGGTATCAGATCAGGTTCAAAGAGGAATGATTTACGAAATTCGACACAGTATGTTCGCATGAAACTAACGGTAGACTTGAAGAAGCATATAGCAATATTAAATGAAAGAAAACGTTGATAACTATTCGGAAATGGAAGTCTACTCAAGTTTACAAAAAAAATCATTATTATTTAAGAGTTGGAGAACCGCTACAGCATCACTATTTTAGAACACTAGTGATAAATACTAGGACATAAATACTTCTCTTAACTACTTTTCAACCCTTAAATTTTGGAGCGTATGGTAATGTATGGTCTTTGTTGACATACTTTCGCTATTGGTTCTAAACGAAGGAGGGCTTTTCGGGTAATAATTTGGTAAAAATAGTTTACAACTTCAAATACCGGCATTCTTCCCGATTGTCAGATAACATATAACTCAAAGCTTTAGAAAACACCAATGTTATCTTTTGGAACTATGTTTTGAAAATTATCTGGAACTGTTAACGATCGTTTCTGAGGAGAACGAAAAGATAAAAGTGAAAGGTTCTAATACCTGAAATTGAAGATCGTGATCTCGGCGACATCTGTTTTTAATAGAAAGAGATAATCTTCAAAAATTAAATGCCAAATAATGTTCGTTCGAATAATAATAAAAAGTAGGGAGCCTTGAAGTTGATCACCCTCGATATAAGATACTTCTGATTTTTGAGCTCTTTCGGACCGATTTAAGCGGGTATCGTTTCCATATGTTAGATCCTAGTAAAAAATCTGGATATCTCTTCAGATAATATTACATATAATTCTTCAAATAATCTAGAATACTAACTAAACTATTCGGAAAGTCTCCGCAATCTTTTCTGAATTTTTCAGTATGGAAATACTTTATATGACATAATCCCTGTAATTCACTTTACTGCGAAAAAAAATGAACCGCCCCATTTCTTGGAAGATTTTTTGAAGTGCTTGTTCCTAATTAAATTTAATCCCCGAATTAGTTTCGAAAATGGAAAAACCGCTCTGAAGAGTAACACCCACGGGTGCGAATAAGTCAAGAACAAATACGATAATACCGACGCGGCATGTGTGAATAGAGGGAACAAATACAATTTAGGCAAAGTTAGACAAATGCAAAACAACAGAGATAATAAAAATAGAAACTGCGCAATAAAAAGCGAAAACAACGGAAGCCATGATGATTGCACGATGGAGAATGTGAGCCAATGTTGGCAACACTGGGGCAAAACCAAAACAGCAAATAAGTCGGCAGCGGCACGAAGAGGGCAATCATGGCGAGGAGGTTAAGTACAAATGCTCGGATTGCTGCAAATGAAACACACATACATACATATACAAGTGGATTAGTGTTCGATTGCGGGGGCGGCGGCGTGAGTGGCAACGGATCGATATGAAGCCAGAGCGGCAGGGAAATCAGTAAACTGCGGGAGTAAGCTGCTATGAAAACAACAATGATGGATATAAAGTGTACGCTCAACTCCTTGGGGGCGAAACAATGGCACAAACAACAATAACAACAACAGCAGCAACAACCTGAACAACAAACTCAATAGCTGCCGCAACACTTGTTGTAAGTAAGCCATGCTACAAAAGGGCAATAAGGCAAGATGCTCGCATTGTTCTGAACAATTCTAAGTGTACATGAATTGCAGACAAGCGTTTTAAATGTTTAACTGGCAAAGAGAGTCAGTGGAAAATAGAGGGAGTGAGTGTGAGTGAGAAAAAACGTACAAATTGGAAGCGCAAATTAACAAAAATTCATCCCATTGCAATTTAAACGGAATATTTTGCTGAAACAAAGCTGAAAAAAGCGCAACAAAACGCAAATCAAGCATTTGTAAATAATACAGAGGGAATACACCAGCCACTGCTCGAGAGCCACAAGCCACACGAACGCAAACTCCATAAACCACACACATACAGAAAGACACAGAAAGAGCTGGAAATCGAACTAAACCCACACGAAAGCGTAAATAAAGTGCAAAAGCGGAAAAAAATCCCTGGGATAATGCCGGGATTTAGACACTGAATTGCCGTAGCACCGGGCAACCGAAGCAACAATCTGCCGTAATAACTGCAACAGCAACAACAACACAAACATAAGCAAAAAAAAAGCAAGTAAGTGAAATGGCAGCAGCCGATAATGGAAAAAGTAAGCAATACTCAAAGAATCAAAGGGATAATGAAGCAAAATAAATGCCGCAGGACTTATGCCTGTCTAAATATCAATAGAATGGGATGTGCATGCCAAATTGTATTTCTTACGATTTTCCATTTATCAACAATATCTAGTTGTTGTCTGTTGTTGTATTGATATCGAAAAAATACTGGCAAAAGCGGAGAGGAGGACAATTTTCTTACTTGCTTCCAATATGATTCCATACCAACACAGGGATTACTGGCGCTGTAGTAGATTGGAAAAACCATTTGAGTGTGTATTTGTGGTGAGGAATCTATGAATGGATTAAAACACTCCAGCTCTTAACGTGTTCGACGCCGTAACCACCGGGGTAGGTAGAGGGAGACCTCAATACCTTTGGAAAGACCAGGTGGAGAAGGAATGACTACACTTGGAATTTGTAGTCGGTGCTGCGAAAAAGAAGGTCATGAAGATGAAGAAGATGAACCATCATACACTTGTAGAGCCACCAGAGCTGATCTAATGACTGATGCCCAGAGCTTAGTCAAATTATGGAGGGAACACTACTCCAGACTGCTGAACACCAGGAGATAGTGAACCCGATTTCTCAATCAATGATGAAGGAGAGGACGTTCCACTGCCTGACCATGAAGAAGTTCGAATAGCAATTACCCGTCTAACAACAATGCGGCACGGGCCGACGGATTGCCGGCCGAACTATTCAAATATGGCGGCGAGGAACTGATAAGGAACATGCATTATATTCTTAAATATGGTCGGACGAAAGCAAGCCCAACGATTGGAATTTTCCATAAAAAGGGAGACCCCACAATCTGCACCAACTACCATGGGATAAGCCTTCTCAAAATCGCGTATAAGGTCCACTCGAGACTACACTGTGAAAGATTAAAGTCCTCCGTCAACAGACTGATTGGACCTTATCGCTGTGACTTTAGACCTTGAAAATCTACTATCGTCCAGATTTTCACTGTGCGTCAGATCATGGAAAGAACCCGGAGGAAGATCAACACACACCACATCTTCTTCGATTTTGAAGCTGCTTTTGAAGGTACGAAAAGGAACTGTTCTATTCCGCTATATCTGAACTTGGTATCCCCGCAAAGCTAATACGACTGTGTAAGCTGACGTTGAGTAACGACAAATGTTCCGCCAGTATTGGAAATGACCTTTCCGAGCCGTTCGTTACCAAGCGAGGTTTCAGGTAAGAGACTACCTATCTTGTGGCTTCTTCAATCTTTTGCTGGACGAAATAATTCGTGTTTCTGAGCTGTAGCTCCCACGTCACTGTTGACAGTCATAACTTTGTAGTAGTAGATAACACCGTCTATCTTGGAACCAGTATTAACAATACAAAAAAAATTAGGCCCGAAATCCAATGCTGAATAACTCTTGCTCCAACAGCATCTACCTCGGAACGAGTAGACAATTGAGAAGTATTCTCTTGACGAACAAAGAACAAATTTTGCAAGTCACTCATCATCCCCAACCTGTTTTATGGTGCAGAGGCATGGAAGATGACAACATTTGATCAGCCGGCTTTATCGAGTTTTTGAGAGAAAGGTTCTGCGGAAGATTTATGGTCGTTTACCAATGCCAAGGGCGAAGAGGAAGGTCTCCACTGTGTTAAATATACCTTATGGAGAAGCACCTAACTACACTTGGAATCTCCAATTGGAAATATATCTAGATTTCATTCTTAATTTAACGAGTGTTCTTTTGGCGTTAACTTTCTAGACAACTCGTCTAAAATATTGGTCACACAAATATGCCAACATTTTCTTCTATAAAAAAAGTCAGCAATTGAACTGTCTGTGCTCATCTTGAACTCATTTATTCCACTTATTCAAGCCCCCACCCTTCACGCAAGCGGCGTCATCAACGCAATTATCTGCTTCATGATCATAATTATGTATGTATTATTAACTTAGATGCCATTCAGCAGCCGATATGACAGCCATGCCGTCATTCAGCAGTCAGCAGGCGATACATTTGCATAACGGGCATTAAGTATATATGAACACACGCAAACATACAAACACTTCTACAAATATTTTGTGTTGCTAGCAAACATTTGTACGTATGTATGTAAATACATAAGTAACGGGTGATTTTTTTGAGGTTAGGATTTTCATGCATTAGTATTTGACAGATCACGTGGGATTTCAGACATGGTGTCAAAGAGAAAGATGCTCAGTATGCTTTGACATTTCATCATGAATAGACTTACTAACGAGCAACGCTTGCAAATCATTGAATTTTATTACCAAAATCAGTGTTCGGTTCGAAATGTGTTTCGCGCTTTACGTTCGACAAATTTTGTTCAGCGATGAGGCTCATTTCTGGTTGAATGGCTACGTAAATAAGCAAAATTGCCGCATTTGGGGTGAAGAGCAACCAGAAGCCGTTCAAGAACTGCCCATGCATCCCGAAAAATGCACTGTTTGGTGTGGTTTGTACGCTGGTGGAATCATTGGACCGTATTTTTTCAAAGATGCTGTTGGACGCAACGTTACGGTGAATGGCGATCGCTATCGTTCGATGCTAACAAACTTTTTGTTGCCAAAAATGGAAGAACTGAACTTGGTTGACATGTGGTTTCAACAAGATGGCGCTACATGCCACACAGCTCGCGATTCTATGGCCATTTTGAGGGAAAACTTCGGACAACAATTCATCTCAAGAAATGGACCCGTAAGTTGGCCACCAAGATCATGCGATTTAACGCCTTTAGACTATTTTTTGTGGGGCTACGTCAAGTCTAAAGTCTACAGAAATAAGCCAGCAACTATTCAAGCTTTGGAAGACAACATTTCCGAAGAAATTCGGGCTATTCCGGCCGAAATGCTCAAAAAAGTTGCCCAAAATTGGACTTTCCGAATGGACCACCTAAGGCGCAGCCGCGGTCAACATTTAAATGAAATTATCTTCAAAAAGTAAATGTCATGAACCAATCTAACGTTTCAAATAAAGAACCGATGAGATTTTGCAAATTTTATGCGTTTTTTTTTTTTTTAAAAGTTATCAAGCTCTTAAAAAATCACCCTTTATTTACAACTGTCAAATGTGTTTTTATGCAAAAATTCCTGTTCGCTGGTGGAATTTGCATATATATATAAATGTATGTATGTATGTGTGAATGCTTGTTTGTATGTGTATATGTATTTAGTAATGCCATTTGGCTAGAAAGTAGAGAGTGGAGAGCCCAGCCGACGAATTTACAAAGCTATAATAAAATGTGCTTCAGTACATATGTATATGAGCGTACGTATGTGTGTATATATGTATAAAAATTTGTTTGTATGTTTGTATATACATTTAGGATGATCCTTTAGTAGAGTATGCTTGCGCGCGTTGGCGTTGTGCTAGATATTATGCAAATGCCGCGCTGTTGACACTCGCATTTGCGGTCACATTGCCGCTGTGGCAGCACTGGCTGGCGCAGTCATTGTCGTTGTCAACTTTTTATTTTGATCATTTTATGAAAAATTCATTTGCGATTTTATGGGTAATGTTTGATGCGCGTTTTATGTATTTTTTTGCCACCAAACACATATGTACATATGTAAATAAAACCTCATGCATATTTATTATTTTAAGGTTGATTGCATAACTGGTGTTTCGGTGGTGAATTTAAAGCATTTTGTGATGTAAAAATAATTGCCATAAAATAGATTAGGAGTGTAGTGAAAAATTAGTGAATTTGGTGAAAGGCGTGGAAGGCAGAGGCCAATAGAAAATGGCGCTTGTTGAATATTTTACCTTTGGAATTGATCGTTTAATTTTCTCGTTAGGCAAAGCACTGTTAAAGGAGAGACCGTTAACCGTTCACACGAAAGTCGGGTTCACATTACCGGAACGGACTCGGATTTTTATCCGTCCAAGTACTGTCGACTCAGATGAATTCTGCCGCTACAATAACAATAAGCGACAGTCATGTAAATTAGGTTAGGTTAGGTTAGGTAAGGTGACTAATCCAGCAAAGTATCACATTTACACTGTTGTGTACAGCCTTTTGTTAGACAGGCGAAAAACTACTGTAGTTGTATATCAAATAACGTCAATAGGTTCTTTACTTGTCACAAATCTGTTTAGATGTTTTATTTATATTATCGCTATTTTATCTGCAGGTCTAACAGTATGAGTTGTTCATTCTTACAGCATGAATCTCGAACGGACAGTATCCAGTAAAAACAATAACAACCATTGGAAGCTTAACCTTGCTGAGAGCTCAGAGGTACCTTGTAAACGCACAGCTACTGGCAGTTGATCAATGCTTGTTGAGCTGGTCACAGGCCTAACAGTCTAGTAAAGAACCACAAGAAGCCAACGGAGCCCTAACCCGTTGAGACTGAAACTCTTCAGTCTTACAAATTCCTTGCAATACGGTTGAGCTATAAAAGCAGAATTTTCTATATGTTATTATAACCGGTTTTTCTATATTAGTGAAAAAATACATACTTTAGTTCCATTAAGTATATTATAAAAAAAAAAAAACATACAATTTTAGGCGAGTTTTTTCATTCGTTTAAGAATTCGTTATGAATACATAAGACCAAAAGAAATAATAATACATATATGGTAGCTACATATAGTAGCAGGGTCTGGGGTTGAACCAGAAGAAAATGGATCACAAGAAAGCACAAAATTCCTCTATAGAGGGTCCCTTTGATAAACTGAACACAACTCTCTCTCAAGCCACCAAGTACCTTGGGATAGCCTTAGACAAACCGGAAATCCACCTACCGGAAGCCAATGGAAAGGGTTCAGATGCTCGCTGCGCATAACGGGAGCTTCAAGGAAAACTCCAACTTCGGCTCTTCAACTGGCACTTAACCTGCCACCTATAGACCTCTTCCTTGAAAACTTCGCAGCAAAATTGGCGGGACGACTACTGGCTGCAAGAGAATTTCCATACAGAACATAGCTCGGTAAGTAATGGCGGTTAGGCAAACGCCGACTACATGACCTTACTTTTCAACTGGGAAAGTTGGTTCAAAGTAAAGATAGAAAAAAGATCGCTGGCGTAAAAGTATGTTAACTACGCGCTCTACACTCTAAGCATCTATATAGGGACGATGGAGTTGGTGCAGGAATATACTGTCTAGAGTTAGGCATAAGGCTGCCTTTTAAGTTACCAAATTCCTGAAGTATACTTCAAGCTGAGGTCTTTGCTATAGCTAAAGCCGCGGAACTGGCCTCCAATGCACCTGCAGACAATTTTAGAGTCAACATCTACGTAGACAGCCAAGCAGCAATCAAGATAGCGACTAAAAGTGTCTTGGGAAGCAGGACAGAAGTGGAAAGTGTTGCCAGAACCAAGGGCATCGACGGCAATGAAATAATGGACGAGATTGCCAAGAATGGTGTAAGACTAACATCCGGAAACGTAATCAACATTGAGAAATTCATGCATACGACGACCTTGACAAAAGCAGGATGAGGAAAATCAAAACCCGATAAAACGAGCTACCAGGGCGCAAAACTACACAAGTCTTTTGCAAAACGTTTGGTGGCGACACACGCTCTAAATATGGGAATGACAGATCGAGAAGACTGCAGTAAATGCTTACAGCAATGCACTAAGAGAACAATAAAACATCTCTTGTGTACTTGTCCCTCATTGACTACGCTGTAGCGTCTGGTGTCCCCACAGTATGGTACACTAGAGAAGGTATCGACAGTAAGGCCGCAGAGCCTGTTAAAATTTGCGTCAAGTGCAGGAATCCTAAAGGAAAGGATGAACTCCGCCAGGTATCGTAAAGGACCAAAACTGGTATATGCATGGCTTACCAGATTAACCTAACCTAACCCGCATGAAAAAAATAATAAAATCTCCGAAAAAACGGAACGATCAAAAACTAGCTCTTGTATGGAAAGCTTCTTTATTTGACGAGGTATTTTAACAAAATTCGAAAAAGATTATTGTCCAAGTCAACAGTACAATATCCTAAGAAATTGTTCAGATCGGACTACTATAGCGTATAGCTGCCATACAAACTATGCTAAAGCAAATACACCTGTATCTGTGAAGATGTAGCACCATTCCAACCAATGTTAAAATTTTCTCTTCCTTGTTGTTTTTTTAATAACGAAAACAGCAAATAAATAATTGTATTTTATTATTAGAGCATTTATGTGTATGCTACTAAGGGTCACTCATATATTTCACGATAATTTTAAAATTTTTAATGTTTTTATGTTTTTTTCTTAAACAAAGCTCGTATCTTTTGCTTTACACACGAGCACTTACGTGCTTGTATGGCTTCTGCATGTATGTGTGTGCATGTATTGCTACTTAAAATGTCCTTCCGCTGGTGTGGTGAATAACAAACAACGGTGAATATGAGGGAAATAAATTTTTATAGCAAAGTATAAAAGAATAACGCACAAAGGTTGGCGCAGCTGTCAGTTTTATGAGTGCCGGCATACAAAAATACACACATACAAACGCACAGACACACACACATATGCATTTTAAGTTGCTCATATGCATTACGGTTTGCTCGTGTATTTGCGCTTATGAACATTCATAAATGCTTTGCATGCATTGAGTCAGTCTGGTAATGTTTTGTTAGTATGCATGTATGTATGTTTGTATGTTTGTATGTGTATATGTGTATTTGTGTTTTGCTTTCTATTGTGCTCGGTATATAGCATATGAAATTGGCCCTAACATGAAAAGCATTTTATTTGCTTTAAATTTATTAGTGTAGTTTTTATGGCGCACTGAATTGAGGGTAACACCCGCACATCAACAACAAGCACTGGTATATATGAATATATGAATATTATTGCACACATATGTAGTTATATATTTATAGCCGGCGCCTTTCATTGTGGCCGTTGCAAAAGCAAGCAAATCGAAAACAATACGTGGCAACAATATGTCAAATGTTATTACACATTAAATTAGTCAAGCGTGGTACGACACGTCGTATGAGCAACCGCAACTCACGACTTAGTGCAGGTACATAAAACTACTGCGCCAATAATGGGCAGGGAGTGAACTTGCGGCGGTACTTTCACAGTAATTTGTTACGTTCCCATATAATATATCACATATCTGTCCGTCTCACTGTCTGTATGTGTATATGTATGTGCGCTGTTTAATAATTTATGTAATTCATACCGCAGAAAAAAACGTAAGTGCTTTTTTACACACACACATAAATACTAATTGAAAACACTGCACACACATACACCTACAATAATACAGTTATTCCATATACTCGCTCGCGTGTTGAGTGCAGCCCGCTTTTTGTGTGAAAATATAGAATTTTTTAATTATTTTGACAAGCGTTCGCGTGAGAGCTCATTTATATGTGGAAGATTACAAGCTTAGGCAAATAACGCCAGCTAATGAAAACTAGCTCATGTCAATTACACACAGCGTTTTTACATATTATTTTCACTGCACGAAAGTATTTTGAAAGCACTTAATTCTCAACTTTGTGGTAGTTTTTTAGGCTGCAGAGACACTCCATCAATAATGAGCGTAATTCATATTTGCAAACCTGCTGAATTAAATATGAAGGATGAAAAAGTGCGTGAAATTAAAACACTTTTTGCGCAAATATGCAATTGAGCATTTTATATATGTACGTTTCAACAGGTAGTCAAGCCACTGAAAAAAGCTGCTTTTTTGAAGTAAATTTGGCTTGGTCAGTTTGAAGAGAGCATAATAATTTGTAGAAATATTAAAATAAGATCTTGGTATTTTTTTTTACTGAATAAGAATAATTGAAGGCTTCTTGAGAACTTGCTTTGACTTTCTTACACTCTTTATGTTAATCACGAAATTTGACAAGATTTCTTCGTATACTAAGTTTCTCAATAGTTGGCAGCTCTTTTAAAAATGATTTCCTTAGAAATATTCTACAAAGTAACAGAAGACCAAAGACAAAAAGAAAATTTTTCATTCAAATCCACTCTAAATTAGAGACATAAGCATTATTTCATGTTTAGGTCATAACAAATTCTTAAGTCACAAAGAGAGATTCCTAAAAGTATTTTTTAAATCAATCCAAGATGATGAAATAGTTGCAAGATGAGAAAAAAATGGCATGGTAAAAATATTTCATGGTATCGAAATTGGTCCAAAATTGTTCGAAGAATAACTGGAATTGGGTCAAAATGGTCTTAAAAGATCCTATATTGGTCTTACATTATTATCTACCTTTTAATATTTGACACAATATCTACCCTCAACTAACTTAACTCAAAATTTCGTACTTTATTTCCATAACAGACCCAAATAAAAAGCAAAACTTCTTACACAAGCACAAATTTTTGAAATAAACTCAACTAACCTTACATATATCTGATCTGTTTGAGCTTTTTAAGTCAACCAACCTAAAATAATAGCAATAAGCATTCTCACATTTATATAGAAAATATCTGTATATAAAGAGGATATTGTTTTTTTTTTTTTAATTTAATCTATGTTTGATCTTCCGTTTAGGCATTTAACAATAGATAATACATCAAATAGCATTTTCTATAAATTTTATGCAAATATCTATGAAAAGTCCCTTATTATATTTGCATATGATATCTAGAAAATCACATTAACAGGAAAGGAAAACATTTGCTGTAGTATATTATCCTTAATTTAACTGTTCCAACGAAACTAAAAATGAAAGATCCCCAAAACACATATTTGCTATGGAAACTTCCTGTATATTTGTAGATATATCAACGAAAACTCAACTAATCAAAAAAACATTTTCTCATTAGTCTTAATAAAAAATAATCTGCATCCTTTCTTCCATATAAATTCAACGATATTATTTTCATATGAAAGCAAACAATGGAGGTAAGGTTAGATGGCTGATGTGGAGAGATCGAAGGTGGACTACTATATGTGATACTTTGTGAAGCCATAGAAAACAAGAACTCCTATGTTCGGACTTATAAATTATCAAACCGCTTAGTAGCCAATAAAAAATTGCTCAGGCATTTAATTTCCATTTTCGCAAGTATGATAGAATGTCTAAAAGAGCGTTTAAGTTTTGATCTCTCAAAGTCGGACAGATAAATAGGAAGTGTTGAGTGGTTTCCACCACATCTTGTTATCGCATGGCACCCACAACGGAAGTAAAGTTGAAGAATATTTTTTGGAACTTTTTTGTTTCTTTCTTTTACTAATACCAGGAAATACAAATTCATGATTTCATTTCAGAAAAGTTCTCAAATAGGTTTAAGTCTGTTTCGGAATAAAGCAGAAAAAATGCGCAAAATATTTCTAAAATGTCTGTGTTTCTTATCACACTTTTAACTCTTCGAAAGTATCAAATGATATCACTTCATAAATGCGTTAAGTTTTCTGAAATTTACCATTTCTTCTTTGAATTCTGCTCAATAGATTGTTTAACAAAGTCTTAAAAAAAATTAAAAATGTTTTGATATTTTTTTGCTATAACCAAGCAAATAGGTTCTGTAAAAATATGCATTGAATAAAAACTTTAGAGGATGACAATCAACCCAGTAATATATTTAACTGTTATGCTAAGAGTATATGACAACCCTCTAATTTTGAGCATTATTTCTAACATTGAAACCAACAACAACATTCAAATCTGTTCAGACGTTCTCAAGACGCTTCTTGAGCAATGGAAATAGGATTGAAATTTGTGTCAGTTTGCAGACAGAGAAGGAGACTACGATGCGTTATGATGAAGTGTTAATTCTAAACATATTTTTACAAAGCCTATGTTTCAGAATGGGACTAATAAGTCTAAAGAATTTTAGCGCACGAAACTGTTAACAATATAGAAATGATTTGCTCGTTAAACTGGTCTTATGCTTTTTAGCATAGTCGGTATACATAAATCATTAAAGATAGTTTCCAGGTGATGTGCAATGAAGTCGTCTACTTTGTTTTGGTAGTGGTCATGTAAGCCAAAAGTTACTAAAGAAATTTTGAAGCCTTGTAATTCTCTTTAACAGCACTTAAGTATTATCACATTTAGAAAGCTACGTAGAATGTGCGACCAAAGTGTCAAAAATAGCTCTACAGACAGGTACAGATACATTTGGAAACGTTAGAAATTTTGTTAAAAGAAGAAACTGACCACGCCAAAAAATTAGTACTAATTCTACGAATAATGATCCTTAAAATAGTATTTAAAATATAACTATCAAATAAATTATAGTTTCTTAAGGCATTTATCTTAAATCGCTCGATGTTCGATTCTCCATTTCTCTGTTGTACTATTTTAAATGGATCTAATAACAAATTATTATCACTACGCTAAAATATGTATATTTGTAGACGCATTCTTCAATTTCGATGAAGTTCTTCACTTGTTTGCCAAGTATTATTACAGTGAATGGATCAACCACCAAATATCTATCAAAAATAGCAATAACAATTTTTCTTCAATGTTATCGAAACGAATATTCGAACAGTTAATATACATTTTTAACGGCAATAGGTAAAGAAGTTTTTAGACCCCGACGAAAATGTCAAAATGAAACTAATGAGCTATTAAAAATAAATATTATTTACATTATTAAAAAACTAAATACTGTAATATTCGAAGTTTGTAAAAAAAAATTGATTATTGGCGCACTTTGTATATTGGACCGGATTTTTGAAAATACTCTCAAAGAACTGTCGATGAACAAAGAACTTCTCTTACTACTGCGGGCAAAAAATAGCAAAGCTTTTAAAATTAAATTTCGCACCAAAACCAATTCGTTGAAATATTTTGTTTTCTAGGTTGATATGAGTATCAGTGACATTTGTGTCATATATCACAACAAAATAATCTTCTGAAGTATGTACATAAAGTGTATTCGGCAATTTTTACAATCAGTGAAATTGTTTAGCAAAGAAGTTCCATTAAAATTTGTATGCGGAATAAAATTTCTGGTTCCGAAACGTTCATAATGCTGAAAGAGGCCCTCGATGATAATTATTTATCGAGCAAGTGTTTCTGATTGGAGGATCAAAGAGGATCGAGAACACATTGACAACGAATCACGTCCAGGACCGTCACAACATCAACTGATGATCAACATGGCAATATAATATAGGAATTGGTCTTTAAAATGAATCGACTATTAACAGTCAGAGCTCTTACTGGCATCGTTGGAATATCGGAAGGATCAGTGGAAATCATTTTTAAAGATTATTTGGCCCTAAGAAAAGTGAAAGCACGAATTCCTTCCTACCGTCCAAATTGTCAACAAGGAATACTATTTGAGTGTTCTGTCTCATTTGCGCGAAGCTATTCGTCAAAAGAGGTCGGAATTATGGACCGACAGCTCTTGGTTTTTCCACCACGATAATACACCATCGCATATTCTTCTTTTCTTTCTTTGATTCTTCGTGAGTTTTTGCCTAAACTTTGAATCAGTTTCGTGCCACAACCACCGATTTATCTAATTAAATCGGTGAGTTTTGGCTATTCAGGAGACGGAAATGACAGCTTCGGCTAAATTGTTTTGGGTCAATTGAGGACATTAAACGTGAATCACTACGCGCTTTGAAGGCTATTAGGGAAATTGGCTTTAACAACTGTATAGATTGGGAAAAACGTTGGCATAAGTGTATTTGGGACAAGGAGGATTACTTTGAGGGCAATAAAATTATGAACAAAGTCTTACTATTTTTTGCTCATAGTAGTACAATTGGAGAAACCTACATTTGATTAAAAATCATATTGAACAACAGTTACAACAGCAACTTTTCGTTGAAAGAAGATTTTTTTAATGCTTGAAAACTTTCGAAAAGTATAACTTTCATATAAAAATCTTTAGGTTAAAAATCTTAAACATTATTAAATACACTAAAATAAAAGGCAACAACAAAAAAATGGCATTGCAACAACATTAAAGAACATTGCAACAATAATAAAAATGTTAGTTACTGAAGTGACCACAAAATAGTTGTCAGAAAGGACATTTGGTGTACAGCACACACCAAGACAACGCACACATACACACGTATATGTGTGAGTATGACAAGGCAACTAAATTGTACAGCTTTGTTTACATGTATATGTATGATTGTGCAACAAAAATTTAGTACGACGATTTGAACCAATTTCGCTATAGTTTGCTGCCAACTACTGTTATTATTATTACTGTTATTGTTATTTGTTAGTGTACGGTTATGAAATACTCACTTCTCCTTCAGGCAACTGCGAAAGTCCTGCTGCGAATCGGACTCCTCCGGCATTTGCTGTTGCTGTTGTTGTTGTTGCTGGAGCAGCAGTGATTTCTGTTGTTGCAACAGCTGTTGCTGAAACAACTCATGTTGCTGTTGTTGCAATTGTTGCTGCTGCTGACAGTAGCTTTGCAACTGTTGCTGTTGCGTTGGCGATATAGTTTGCTGTTGTTGCAATTGTTGTTGGCTATGTTGAGTCGACAGCTGCTTCTGATAGGGGTGTATGCTGTTGTGAGTGATGTGGCATAATTTATTGCAATTGTTGTCCAGTCCATTATAATGATTGCCATTGTAGCGTTGCTGTTGCTGCTGTTGTTGTTGTTGCTGTTCTCTTGTTGCCGGCAAATGTGTTACCTGCAATTGGTTGGCGGATTGTTGTTGTGGCTGCTGCTGTTGTTGTTGTAGTTGTGTTCGTTGCGCAATATTCGTCTCGGACGATTGATTGCTGTGGAAACCGAGCGGGTGCTGCTGCTGTTGCTGCTGCTGCGACTGTGCCTGCTGGGACGGACTATTCTTGCCAGAACCAGGTGAAATTTTACCGGCTAAAGCATCGAGCGAACTTAACATTATGTTAACGCTTTGCTGCGATTCTCAATTTTTGTTTCTTGCGTCTGTCGTAACGGCAGGCGACGCTTATACGTGTGGCCTCCACCGGACAATGTGGCTTCTGTGTTTCGGCAACTGTTGCTAGTAGTTATGCTTTCACTTTTGTTTATCTGACGCGCTGGCCGATAGCTCATACAACAACAAAATATTAACGCAAATCAAATCGAGCAGTCGAAAGTGCTCAAAAGCGTAGCGCCAGAAGCTTTTAAAGGCTTTAGCTCCTTGCTTGAAGTTTATACTAGAGTGTGCCTTAAATGCACTACTCTCCACTCACGACAACTTTTACTTTCAGTTTTTATTATTAACGGTTTTCCGTTGTCCTTTGTATGCGCACAACTGCTTTGAAGTTCGTTTGTTTGTATAAATTTCAGAAATTCGCTCGCGTTTGCTTTTGCCTGAAGGAAAAGTATATAAATTTTGAAAGTTCGATATTAGTATGAGTGACACTCAAAATGTATGTGCGTATGTAGTTAAAACGAAAATGAATAGATTACATAATGCATGGTGTAGACGGTTAGTAAGTATTTCACATTGTGAATTATGTTAATTTCAATGTTAAATTGGCTAATTTAGTTTATTGTGAGATGAAATTAGTAATAATATATTTCACAGTTATAATATTTCGTACTTTAAAGAGAGTTAAAATAGTTTTGGAGACTTTCCAACTTTTTTTTCGAGTCTATCTTAATTTTTTATGAATAATTCTACAAACTTTTTAGGTTTTATTAGAGCCCATGTAGATTAAAAAATAAAGCGTTGGCTTCTCGGGAACATTGTAACCGCAATTAGACACAGATTTCCAATAAAAAATCAAGTTCATGCCATTTGTTGTCAAATTTTTGTCATTTTTGTCAAATTATGTCATTACTATTTTTCTCAAAATATAACACAATGTATCAAAATTACATCACAATAGTAAAACTTATGACACCAATATCAAGCTTGAACCAATAGCGTCAAAATTGTGTCATTATTGTCAAAATTAAGTCATCGCTTCCAAAAATATGTCTTAATTGTCAATATTATATCATTAATTGTGTCATTTGAGTCAAAATTATATCACAATATTAAAAATATGAGATTAGTGTCAAAGTTGTATCAATTTATGTCAAAAATTGTCAAAGTTATGACATGTTGTTGAAAGAAAATGGAACAGAACATGATTTCTAACAAAAATAATATATAATAATAATAATTGCGAGTCATTTAGCGTCGAAATTATGTCGTTGTTGTCAAAATTGTGGCTTCGTCGTCAAAGATTATTGTCGTCGCTGATCACTACCAAAAATATTTTATTAAAGTCAAAATTTTGTCAAATTGAAATGAAAGAGAAATTGATTTCAAATCGCTGATCATTACCAAAAATATTTTATTAAAGTCAAAATTTTGTCAAATTGAAATTTAAACGAAAGAGAAAATGATCACAAACAAAACAAATTAATTACATGTCATTTTATGTCAAAATGATGTCATTATGGTCAAACTTAAGGCATTGCTCTATGTCATTTTATGCTAAAATGATGCCATTATTGTCAAAATTAGGGCATCGTTCCCAAAAATATATCATAATTGTCAACATTATTAGAATTATGACATTACAATTATCATTGATCATTGTCAAAATATGTCACCATTATCAACAATATTTTTTAATGTCAAAATTATGTTTCTATTGTCAAAATTATATCTTAAATGTAACAACAAATGTACACATAACATATATACAAATAATATTAGTGAGTTTTGTGTCATTTGGTGTCAAAGTTATATCTTTTTTTTTACTTACAACATTGTTGCCGAAATTGTGTTATTATTGTCAATGTTATAACATTTTATTATTCTCAAACTAGTCTTATAGGTGTCAAAATTATATCATTGCTGTCAAAATTATGACATTATTGAGAAAACTATATAATTATTGTCAAAAATTTGTCAGTGCTGAAAATTTGGCTTTACTGTCAAATTTATGTCAACGGTCTCAAAATTTTGACACTATTGTCTATACTATTCTATTATCGTTATTTTCAAATTTTGTTATTATTGTCAAAATTGTCATTATTGTCAAAACATGTCATCATTTCCAAATATACGTCATTACTTGTCAAAATTATGTTATGAGTGCCACAACAAATGGACACAGAACATAACTGCATTCAAAATTATTCAATTGTGTGTTTATTAGTGTCAAGATTATATCATTTTATTCATAATCATGATGCTAGTGTCACAATTATGCCATTATTATTAAACTTTGGCATAATTTTGAAATTAATATCATGGTTTTGACAATATTGTTATAATTTTGTCTATAAGCAACACACAATTTATTATCTTTGATTGCAATATCCTCAAAAGTGTGTCAGTACTGTTAAAATAATATCATTATTGTCAAAATTTTGCCAATTTGAATACCATTTTAGCAGCGACGATTCGCTAACATAAATTATCGTTACTTTCAAAAATGTTTGTTTACTTTAAACTTGAAGGCTAAGCACTTTCAAGTTCTTGGCAGGCTTCCCTTAATTATGTGCGGTTCACATAATGTCAAATTCAATGACAATAGTAGTCAATCAAATGGAGAACGGTTTAATTTAATTTTATTTAGGAATTATGTAAACGATATTGAAGAAAATTGAAAACCTAATGAAAAAGAAAGTCATCACAGTTATTCAGACCGTCATTTTAGTAATTTTCGCAAGCAATTGAAGTTGATATTTTACAAAATTGGCGTCATAAATTTTGACACCATAAAAGCCAGATCTTACTGGATGTACTATTGATTTTCGGTTGGAATATTTCAATTTAAGTAAACAAAAAACCTCTCTAACTTAATTTCAGGAATTTTAAATGTTGATGATTTATAAGAGACGGAAATATTATCAATTTATGTTATCAAGCTGATGGTAAGCATATATTTACTAAATATTTCTATCTTTGCGCCCCCTAACAATAAATTTTTTTGTCAAAATAATGTTTTTGTTATAATTTTAGATATGAAATCCATGTATGGACTCCGACAAACCATTCTTATAAAAAAAATTAAGAAATTTCATGATTTTTGAGTGATGAGAGCACCAGCTGACAGGGCTTCTAATGGCGAGGCAATATTTGAAAAAGAAAATATTTCTTCATTCAAGCTGTTGCACCTCAAAATTCAGCTGTCACTGCAATATGTTGCAAGCATATTAAAATTAGTTTGGTATACTTTTCCTAAGAACATGTTGCCGAAATTTACTTTTGATTTGCAAAAATAACTAAAATTCACTATAAAAAAAAAATTCCAAAAACTATACTTTCCCCCTAAGTCCTTCCCACACAATCTGCTTTTCGCAAATTTAAAAATATTTGTTTACATGCAACACCTGTGCTGCTTGCACTTAAGTGCATCTATGCCTGTCATATTTACATATGCTTATGTGCTTAATAACTTAGGTCAGCCACATTTCACTTAAACTGCCGAATGTTGCCCACACACCGTCGCACACACATACACATACAGCCGCTGTTGTGATAAGGCGCACACACACACTTGTGTGTGAATATATTTCATTATTATGAGCATTGCTTATGCATGCGGCAAGTGGAATGAAATCTTCAAAATGGTATTTTACAGTAAGGAAATATGTAAGTAAACACACGCAAACACTCACATAAATGTTTGCATACGAGTACTTGTTTAAGGAGCTTTCGTCTAACTTGCCTTTGCCGTAGTAAGCTTCGCTGTTCGCTTTTCCTTCAACAAAAAACACAAAACAAATTTAAATAAGTACCTAAGTTTATAAAAAGACAACTGTACATAGAGTTTGCAAAGCAACAACAACAATAAATATGAATAAGGCCATAGTTATATGTGTGTGTGTGCATGGATATTTATATGTATAAACACATTTGTATGTGTGAGCTGTGTGTGCGTGTTCGCTGAAGTGCACCTAAGTGTAGTTACGAGTCGAAAATTTGTTTTCTCTAAGCAAACTTCGAATTTTAGTAAACACGTAGTGAGGTACAAGTTCCATGCGCCTCAAGTTGTGTAACAGCGCTTGCTATCTGCAGCTCTCTTGTTCTCAGTTTTCATCATATTTCGTTGTTTGAAATATTAAAACAACAATATGTATATGGAGGTGTGTTATGTGCTCGCATTGGACATATGCCACGGATGTAGGTCATGAGCTTTTTTTCGAAATTTAGGGGATTTTACTATTATAGGTTTTTTTCTAAGGATTTTTTGGTAAATCAAACTCTCACTTATAGCAGAAAAGATATTTTTGGTGATGGAGATACTTTTTATATTTGAAATACCCAAAATATTTGTTTTCCTCTACCTCTATATGTGGGTATCTCACATTTTCACAATTCTAACCTTTAAACTGTTCTATAATGCAAATTGGAATATTTAGATTTTTTTAGATAAAAAATGTGCCAAATAGCAACTTAAGAGAGCACACATACTAATTATGAAAAAAATATTGAGGAAGAACTTATCTTTCTAAGTATGGGATAGCTTTCCATAGAACGAGATTTTTTGTCGATCAGCCTTGATAAGTTTTCAGGCGAAGGAAAAACGATATAATATAACACACTCACATTGAAACACAATTTGAGGTTTGGTTATAAAATGCTTATATATTGGTTATCCTACACTCATATTGGATAAAAATATGAGTTATAAAATGGTTAGATATTGGTTATTACATCAGAAAGCGATTTTCGATTTTTTTTTTATACGCTTTTTTGCATTTAAGTAAATTATTAAATTATTCTTCCCTGGCAACCTTTCAATAATTCTTCGAAAACGTTAGAAAAAAATTATAAAGAAAATTATTGTACACTTATGCTGCGTTTAAGGCAACAATATTAATTTTACACACAACGAAAAAATCGAAAAACAAACAGGTGGCAACTCTAAAAAGTTATTCTAGCGCTACGGTGCGATTTAGCTAAATAAGAATTAATTTAGACGCATATAAGAAAATCGAAAAAAACAGGTGGCAACTCTATTAGACATTTTTTTTTGGTTGTAAGCATACTACAATCACTTATGGTGCGGTTCAGGTATATAAGAATTAAATGAAATATATGTAAAGAAAATTAAAATTAAAAACAGGTGGCAACCCTGATCAATTTTTTTTTTTTTTAGTTGTAGTCATACCACAAGCACTTTGTGGTATTTTAATCGCAATGCCAATTTTATCTTTACAATTTCATTAATTTTCGACACGTGGCAACCTATTTATACCATGAACAGGGTATACATATGTATGTATGTATGTATATACTCGTACGCGAACTAGTCTCTCAATTTTAGAGAAATACGTCTAAAATTTTGCGCACATTCTTTTCTCTCCATGGAGTTGTTCATTTGTTGGAACCGACAATAGTAGACCACTGTAGCATATAGTTGCCATACAAACCGAACGATCGTCAAAAAGTACTTGTATGGAGAGCCTTATTATTTGTCGAGATATCTTCACGAAACTTGACACGAAGTATTTTCTAAAGCAGCGACGCATTCTGTGAAAAATTTATTCAGATCGGTTTGCTATAGCATATAGCTCTCATACAAATTGATCGAAAAAAATAAATCTTTGTATGGAAGACTCTTTTATTTGACAATATATCTTCACCAAATTTGACGTGGAGCATTTTCTATGGAAGTGACACAATCTACGAAGAAATTGTTCCCATCGGTTTACTATATACTATAGCTGTCATACAAACTGATGGATAAAATAAAGTTCTTGTATAAAAACATAATTAGTTTTGAATGATAGTGTAACCGCAGATAACGTTTATTGCTTGTTTATGTATGTATGTCATCATACTTTATAAAAATTGTTACTTTTTTATATACATATATATCTCGCATGCTAAAGCAATTTTTAAAGTTCAACGCACTTTAATTACGAGTATCAACGAAAATTTGCATTTTCTCTTAGACAAAAATCAACGCAATGCGGATATCTCATTATGCATACACCCCACATAAAACTATATATGTACATATATAAACATCTAAAAATGCATGTTAAATAAACATTTTTTCAACCGCATTTCAAGCACGTGATTCATGTGTGTATTTATTTGCGCAAAGGCTTAATTGTAGGGACACTTTAAGCGGCGATGCAACAATCAAACTC
This sequence comes from Bactrocera dorsalis, assembly GCF_023373825.1. Classification (NCBI taxonomy): domain Eukaryota; kingdom Metazoa; phylum Arthropoda; class Insecta; order Diptera; family Tephritidae; genus Bactrocera; species Bactrocera dorsalis. Next base: position 92,117,266 of record NC_064303.1, read on the forward strand.
AAAAGCATGCGTGCCATACACGTAATATGCTCGAGTGTGTCTTCTACTGCTACTTCTTCTTCTTCTCTGTGCACATATTAAATGTAAGAGCATAGTGACAAATGCTCACAAGCACACACACACAAACACATGTGTGTGTTTGCGTTTTTACAACTTCACTTTAGTGCATGTCTAGTGCATGACCAAAAACCAACACCGGAAGTGAGTGCGATGGCTCTTGAAGAATATTAGAAATTGTAAAAGCTTGACACACAAAAGCAACAAAACCGAATGCAAACACAGGCAGACAGATAAATGTAGAGATGTAGGCGCATATAAGATGAAACTAACGGTAACCAGTGAGCAAAAATGAACTAGGAATAATAAGAGTAGAGATTTGAGTTTAATTTTAAGTATAGAAACCACTCAGATTGAAGCAAAATTTGAAGGTTGGTTTTAAAGCGGTTATATATTGGTTACCATACACTCATATTGAATCAGAATATGAGTTATGAAATGGTTATATATTGGTTATTATATCGGATAGCGATTTTCGATTTTTTTGATGGTACGCTGTTTTGCAAGAAACCACTCACATTGAAACAAAATTTGAGTTTTCGTTATAAAACGGTTATATATTGGTTATCATATACTTTTATTGAAATAAAATTACAGTTTTCGTTATAAAATGGTTATATTATTGGTTATTATATCTGATAACGATGTCAAACTTTTTTTTGATGAAACGGTATTTTACATCATAGGTGACGATATACACTTATAAATGGTGAGCGTTACAATCCGAGTCAACTTAGCCATATTCGTCTGTCTGATTGCTTGCATGGACAAACTCGTCGGTCAGTTTTGGTTAGTTTTTGAGATATCGTTCTGAAATATTGCATGCAACATTTTCTCTCCAAGGAGCTGTTTATTAGTGAGAACCGTCGAAATGGGCTCACTATGGGACATAGCTACCATACAAACTGATCATACAAGATCTAGTCCTAGTAAGGAAAACTTTTTTATTTTGAGAGATATCTTCACGAAATTTTACACAGATGTGGAGAACTATCAGCTTTATTACATAAGCATAAATAGTTTAAATCGGATCACTATAGCATATAGCTGCCATACAAAATGTTAGATCAAAATCAAGTCCTTGTATGAAAAAACTTTTCATTTGAAAAGATATCTTCGTGAAATTTTGCACAGATTATTTGTAAAATCAGTGCTATAATCTTCGGTTATATTACTGAGATCGGCCCACTATAGCGTATAGCTGGCATACAAACTCTAGGATCAAAATCGAGTACTTGTATGGAAAAAGTTTCTATTTGACAAGATATCTGCACGAAATTTGGTATAGAAGATTGTGGGAGACAGTGGAACAATATCTAAAAAAAATTTCCAGAACGGACTACTGTAACATATAGCTGCTATAGAAACTGACAGCTCAAAATTAAGAAAAGTATATTTTTATACTGTTTCAGACTATAATAAATGCACTTGTATACCCTTCATAAGCGTCGGTTCAACTAAATTAAACGGATTTTCTTGTTCATATCTTCTAACTGGTCAATTTCCGCTTTATATGACCGATTACTTCAAATGAGTAAGATTTTTAGCTATACCAGCCTATAAGTCTCTAAAGGTAAAACCATCTTTCAAAGCGCCAAAGCAAAAAAAAAAAAACAAATTCTATGAAATCTCGCTTTCATTTTGAGTATTTATGCGCCTACACACTTTTGGTTTACTGGTTGAAACTGCGCCATTAAGTCTTTACTGCATATCCATGCATTGATCGGGCAGCAGAAAAAGTTGCGTATACGCCTCGGGGGTGCATGTGCATGACGACAAAAGGTGGCAAAAGCAAAGAAAAGGATTGCAGCAGCGCTCTACAAAGTATTAAGGTACAAAGTTGCCGGTTTAGACACATACATATATGCGGAAATGTTGCATTGCCGCTGTGGCGCTACAATGTCTATGGCTGCTGAGTAGTTGTGTAGTAGGAAATGAGCGAAGCAGCTGCAGTGAGGCAATTGCAGCATGCAATGTTACAGCCACCAACACAACGGTCACTTGTGCGGTTTGTTTACCACTTGAAATGTTCAAGATAATTGCAAAAATGAAAAGGGATACATTGACATAGACTTAAGCGGCAAGCAAGCACACTTAAATGCAGATACATACATAAGGAAATATGCATATATATAAGAAAAAATACATGTTTAGATATACATATAAGCAAGTGCTAAAACTGTATACAAACAGTAAAATACCAGCAACAATGCGAAGAAGCGGCTGTTGGTATGCAAGAAATTTAATTTTAAATACCGAAAATTACTTGCCACACTCGCTGGCAATGTGCAACAAAAACGCGAGTGCACACAAAAATATGAACTATGCAGACAATGCCGCCGTAAATATGCCATACGTTCTTGCCCGAAGTTAGAAATGAGCATTCACACTCGCCAACGCACTTCAAACGGAAAATTAAAAACCGCTTTCAGCCGGCGTAAGTCGCGCCAGCACGCTGTTGCAAGCGTTGAAGAAATATTAGCAAAAAGACGCGCAAGAAATGGCGAGCAAAAATGTTTCAGTTCAACTTGGAGCATAGACCACACTCATATACAAACTACGCAAACGAGCGCCAGCGCTGGCCAAAGAGATAGCGCTGCAGATTAGTGCGCAGCAATGTGATTTTGCCGCAGCAACTTTCTTTAAAGCGGATTTTCTTGCATTCGCCAAATGACGCCGCATTTCAGTGCGCATTTCAAGCTGCAAGTGTCGGCCTTAAGTTCGAGCTTAGTTTGCTGCCGCGAGAAATGGATGATTGCGGTTAAAGCTTGGCGGCAAAAAAGAATTCGACTTACTATAAATTGCAAGTCAACAATGTGGCGGGCCATAGAGTGAGGGAAATATGTATATAGTACACTTCAAGAAAATATTGTGCTGCAATATTTTGTAGTACAGTAAAGTTCACAAATACGTCTGAAACAGCAAAGCTAAAAATTTAAACAGCTGGCAAGGCTAGAAATTTAACTCATTTAGCTTAAGTTGATCATAATTGATGTCGTTCTAAGCATTTAGCGTATTGATAAGTCAAAGTGTGAATAGAAAAGTCTATAAGAAGAAGCAGTAAAAGACACTTAAAGAGTGTATATCAATTTTTTCGGACGTCTAGCCTTCGAAATCACAAAATTATTTTTATGGCAACTAAAACAAGTGAAAAATTTGCAATTATTACTCTTAGAGTTAAAGTTAGCGCATTTAACTAGGCTAGTAAGCAAATAAACCCATAACCAATAAGCTAGTAGCAAAAGAACACACTAATCGCTTAATATTTTCCTGAAGTTACCGAGCTGCTGCGTTTGTTGTTAGTGAATGTCGAAGATTTCAAATTATTAAAAACTACATTTGAGGTCGCTTATTTGAAACTAAACACGTTTTTCAAAACAATTATTACAGTTTTACCAAGATTTAACACATTTAACTAGTTTAGCAAGTACACACACCCATAAACAGTACGCCAATACCAAAAGAACACTCAACTCGGTTAAAATTTTCTGAAATTACTGCAAGGGAAGACAAACATATGCCTCGTTTGTAGTCAAAGATTTGATGACCTGATGATGTTTGATGTTTAGAAAAACCGAAGAATATCTTTTAACATTAAAACTATGTACATTTGAGGTCTCTTATTTCTAAAGTAATCTTGCTTAACCGGTGAAAGTTGTCGTGCTTCTGTTGCTACCTTAAATGCATTTTTATATTTCAAAGAGTGTTATTTTGCCGTTCACTAAGTATTGGACTAAAAGCATCGGATCTCAAGGTATTTAAAATTTAGAATGAAGCCTTACTTTTGACTGAAAGGAAGTTGATTTAGGCTGATTCCTAGCATAAGTTCCCGATAACGTCCGTTAAATTCTATAGGCGACTATTAAAGTATAGGCTTAAAAATACCAGAGAATTATGCTGTTCAAATTCTCTTATCTATAATTATTTTCATTCAACTAAACTTCATGTATGGACCGAAGAGATGCAGCGATATAAAAATACGTGATAAAAATACGAATAGTAAGATGGGTTGCCTTTAGTACCGACTTATATTATGCTATTCGAAATAATTTTCTTGACTAATCATACATTTTGTACTTTCGAAACATTCTCGTACAAATTTTAACTGGGCTGCTCGCATAAGCATGTAAATAAAGTTGCGAACAAAACCTGGTCCTAATCGATCGGTTGGTTTGAGATGTTTCCATTTCAAGAGAGCCGTGTTTTATTTCTTATCGCTGAAAATACTATTAAATAATATTTCCAAATTATTTCTTTGACAATTATAACCTCTTTATTAGTTTAGAACATTATTATTTAATGGAGATTAGCGTATTTATTACTCCGACTCCGACTAAAATGATTCTGTCATGGACTAGCTCGAGTATATGCAGACGAGCAGTCGGACATAGCTAAATCACAAGTAAGATTGTAGAAAAGGTATCACTCTGAAAGCCGCAGCTGAAGTATATGGAAGTAATATTGGATTCCAAGTTAAAATTTATGGAACACTTGGCATATACATACTTCCAGCAAAGTAAAAAAAAAATATACAATACTCTATCGAGAATGATGGCCAGTAGAGGCAGCGTGTATTTCATCGTGCGATTATTAATAGCAAAAGCAATGAGTTCCGTGATATTGTATGTAGCTCCAATATGTATACAGGCACTGGACATAAAATCATAAGCAAGACCAAAAAAGATAATGTATAGTATAGACTTTCTACAATCCGAGTCATAAATGCTTTTCGAACAATGTCAACCGATGCTGCTGAAGTACTAGCCAGCACGCCGCCTATTTTCATCTAGGGAGACGAATTCACGAGACTATTCCTGAAAGCAGAAAGAACCTGCTGAAATCAGAAAGAACCACAAGCTTTAAAATGTGGCAACAGCGGTGGCAAACCTGATACACGATCGAAGATGGACCCACAGACTAATCCCAGACAATCACGACGTTAGTGTTCCGAGTGCATAGAAGACTCTGAACATGTATTTTTACAGTGTCCCCCGTTTTTTAAACGTAATGGAAAAGCTAAAATCAGCACTCCGCAGTAGTAAAACGGTGGAAAATTTGAGAACACATATGTGTCAGTCCTCGGATAAATGGAAAGTTATCGAAGCGTCAGCTCGGATTATGACAAAACTAAAAAACTCACACAATAGAATAAAAGTCAGTCAGTCCATACAAGGGAAAAGATAATATAATTCTTAATCGTATGGTTCCAAGAGAGAGACATGATTTGGAAATAGGTTAGGTTTAGCCGATTAAAGTTACGCACTCCGGCTTTTGATGTTTCCCACTATTAAAAACAACAATCGTCTCAGTTCGTCACTCTGATCGTGCCTGCTTTATATGATATCTAGAAAATACTTCTCGGTGTAAGAAATTTCATGGCAAACTACCCTAAAGCGTAGTCTAGATGATTAAATGATAAGTATGCCCGTAATGAACGTATTTAATCGAAATTAGTTTACAAGAATATAGAAATACAAATCAATATAAAATATAAATATAAAAAACCAAATCAAATATTTTGCCTGCGTTACAACAAAAACGTAAAAAAATGTATACCATTACTTTTGCTGACATTTTCCTAACCCTAATACAACTTTCAAGCCCAACTTTTTAAAATCTTAAAAATATTTATACCGTTAATGAGGTTCACCACTCCAAGGAGCAAAACATAATGTTGAAAATTGCTTTGGTTTGAAAACATTGATTTAATTTAACCTTGGACAAAAAGTTTATCAACTTTCAGTTCGGCTAACAAATGTTGATGCAATCAAAAGAGAAAAGTGAAAATGCGAAACTCGAAATAAAAGGGGGAAATGCGCAAAAAAAAAATTAAAATCAGATAACGGGCGACTCACACCAATTTTAAGCAAGTAAATAAAGGCCCAAACCCAACAAACGAACAGGACAACAACAAGAAGGTCGCTAACGCCAATGACCGGGCAACAATAAAAAAGGCCAACAAACAAACAAGCGTAAACACAAATTCAAATGCTCGGCTATAAAAAAGACTTGCGCTTGTACAGGAAGAATTACGTTTGTGCACAAGCACGTGTATATAAATATAGCACACATACATATGTACATACATACATGTAATGCATGTGTATGTGTAGGAATGTTTGTCGGGTTTGTTTGGGACAAGGGTCTAAAATAAAATGATGAAAATGAATTTCGGAACAAAAAAACGGTGCATCAGCCAAATGAAACTGGAAATAAAAGCGTTGAAAAGGAAAAGAAATTGTGCAAAATAAACAAACGGTACTTTTTTACGACTGTCAACACGCGATGTGCGCTCATTTCTTGTAGCTTTGCTGCCGCGCGCCGTGCAAACACGCTTGTGTTTTCCTTTATCAATGCACACTTTTCACACACACACACACACACCTTCAAACGCACCCACACACCTTAATACACACACTCATACTTATCATTGCTCTGCTTGTAATACCTTTCCACACCGTCAGCGCCTAGTTGGTATTAATTTGGCAGCGTGTAACAAATGAAAAACAAAATTAGGCTTCGATTGAATTCGAGATAAGCGCATAAAAGTTCGGAATTGTTTCCCAAGAAACTGATTAAGGTATTGCCTTCCACAGCGGCACGTCCCAACCCATATTTCTGTACGGGAAACTCCCTTAAATAATAATAAATGAAAAAGTATGTGGAAAGTAATTTAAAAATGCTCCCCTAACTAGCTGGAAAAGCATTTGCAGTTAACCGTTATCTTAGCTATAAATCTTAGTTGCCGCTTCTCACTGTTGGCACATTTCAATATGCCACATGCTTTATGTAACGGTAATACTTGTAGGTGATGTAATAAGCTAACACGGAACAAACAATCCAGCAAATACTCTGCGACAATTCAATTAGTTTTGTAGAATTAATAGTGCTTTTGTAAAGTAAAGGGTAGTCAATTTCAAGGTTCCCACTTTTTGATAGAAAAATACAAAAACTTCAAATGGGGAAAGTTTAATATCATTCGAAAGAACTTTTTCTTGTATTTAGTTTTTGAAGATTATCGCTTTCACACATCGGCCGCGGCTACTCAGATGGTCCATACGTTGAGTCCAGTTTTCGAGGATTCATAGAGTATTTCGACTGGTAACTGGCGAACAACATGCGTGATGTTTTGCTCCAAGCCCTGTATGGAAGTGGTATTGTCCGCATAGACTAAAGAAAACGTCTAGTGGCGTGATATCACACGATTCTGATGGCCAATCGACCGGCCCAAAACATGAAATTATCTGTTCACGGAAGTGTTCTTTCAATAAAGCCGTTGAAGGATGCGAAGTGTGGGAAGTGGAGCCGTTTTGTTGAAACAAAATGTAAAAATTATGTTAATATCGATTTGAAAATCTAATATTACCAACCTCAGCAACATCAACAAGCTTCGTTCTAAAAAATAAAAGCAAAACACACATACCAAAATGATTTTGAGAAGGGTTAGAAAGACCACCCAAAAGTTAAAATGTTAAAACAAAACTTATATTTTATTTGCTTTGCAAATGCCTTAGAAACGTGACCAAACGCCTGGGTCGAGGCTTATTTTTCATATACGTGCCCATTTGTATAACCAAACCTAATTCAAATGTAAACAAAACACAAAGTTAGGTCAGAGTTTACTCACCACATACATCAACACTAAATATTTTAAGTAAAAAACGGAAATTGGTGTCGCAAATTGAAGGTGAGAAGTGTAAATTCACCGATTTTGTCATCAACTTTGAATATACTGTATTATTAAAAATATTTAAGGTGGCAACTCTGCTCTAAAATATTTATGAATATTATTAAAAAGTTTATTTTGTGTTCAAATTAAAAAATTTTGTTATTTTTTATAAAGGATTATTTTATAAAAGGTGGCAACCCTATCATATTTTAGTTTCATAACTAGTTTAGTGGAAATTGAAAAGTTGAAATTTTCCGTATTTATCATAAACTTTGAACATATTGCATTAAATATATTTTAGGTGGCAACTCTGCTCCAAAATATTTATGAATATAATTAAAACATGTATCTTGTGTTCATATTAAAAAGTTGTGTTCTTTTTTATAATGGATTACTTTGAAAAAGGTGGCAACCTACCTATTTTTAGCTTTATACCTAGTTTACAAAAAGTTGTAATATGAATTGGCGTCGGAAATTGAAGGCAAGAAGTGAAAATCCTCGTATTTGTCATGAATTTTGAATATACTGTTATACTAGAAATATTTTAGGTGGCAACCCGGATTCAAAATTTTTATAATTATTATTTAAAAGTTATCTCTTGTGTTCATATTAAAAAATTTAGTTATTTTGTGAAGTGTTTTTTTTTCTAAAAAGTGGCAACCTTCCCAGATTTTATTTTATACTCAGTTCACCAAAAGTTGTAATATTTGTTTGGTTTAATATAATCCAGGAAATAAAAATAAAATAATTTAAAAAAATTAAACATGTGGCAACCTCGTAACGTGTAACAATCACTATAAAAATGTTCAACGATTTTAAATCTCTTTGGTGTGATAGACCTACATATTTATTGCTCATTTTACAATCAATTTTGTACTTATTAATTCACTTAATATTATATTTAATATTATTATAAAAATATTTTAGGTGGCAACTCTGCTCCAAAATTTTTATATATATATAAATATAATTAAATTTTTTATTTCGTACTCATATTAAAAAATTTTGTTATTATATATAGGGGGAGTAATTTTAAAAGGTGGCAACACTCCCATTTTTTAGATTCATATCTAGTTTGCAAAAAGTTCAAACATTTGGTTGGTTTAATGAAATCCAAGAAATAAAAATAAAATAATTCTCAACTTTTAAACGTGTGGAAACCTCGTTAATGTTAAATGTGACTAGGACAACTCGACATATAGTATTCTTAGTGTAATTAAAAAATATTGACTATGATATACATGATGTAATATACCCTCATACTTAAAGCCTTTATTTCAATTTAGCTGCCAAATGAGTTTTTCGAAGCACAAATGTCAATTACGTTTTCAATGACAGAAAAACCCTCTGTATAAAGTAAAAAAGTTTACCTCCACAATTCATTAGAGCATTGATGGCATATTGATGTTTACCGATTCGCTGTCATCTGTCATGGCAACTGACAAACTTTATTAAATCAGTAACAAGCATGTGAAATTAATTTATGCTTCCAAATAAATAGAAATTCAGTAAACTGATAGGTTTACATGTTCTTTGTTTTATACATGGTTGATTTTTTAAATATTTTTTTTAATAATAAAAAAGTATTGAGATGAATTTTATAATAATCAAAAAGTATTGAGACTATGGCTCATGATGTAAGCAATAAAAAAATGTCTTGAAAAAAAAGTATATGAGTTTGTTGAAATAAAAATGTTTTTTTTTCCTGTAGTAAGTAACACATTCCGAAAACCTTGCAGATTAAACTGAAGATCAATTTTTAACAATTTCCTTAATTGGACAATTAAGATAATTACCGAAAAGGAACCCACTAATTGATCTCAAATTATGGAACAATGAAACAATTAATTAATTGCATAAAAAAATTATTAAAAAGGAATTTGACGTGTTGGTAAAATATTGCATGGCAGTTGAAGCAAAAACTGGGCTTTAACGGCGAATTTAAATGCCAATAAATTAATTGGAAAATTTCTTTAAATTATATGAAGTTCTAAATAAAGAAAATGTTAGTAAATGAATGTAATTGAATGCCTTAAAGAGGTTGCTACCGACGAAAACGTAAAAAAGTCCATAAAGTAATTTTGGATGATCGTAAAGTGAAGTTGTTCGAGATAGCCGGCACTCTAAAGATATCAACTGAACATGTAGATCATATCATTGAAGAATATTTGGGTACGAGAAAACTCTATGCTACGAGTATGTGGGTGCCTTCTGAGTTCACTTTTGACAACGACGAGTTGATGATTCGGAGCAGTTGTTGGAGATATTTAAGCGTATTAAACACAACATTTTATCTAAAAATGTGACATAGAATGAAATATTGCTGCATCAGTTCCAATCGATAATCATCCAAGTGCACGCGATGAACTCGTGTAAAAACTCTAGATTCGGCTGGCAAAGTTATAGCGTATTTTGGGATCCGCTAAGAATACTTTTTATTAACTAACTTGAAAAAGGAAAAACCATCAGCAGTGACTATAACAGAGCATTATTGAACCGTTTGAAAGACAAAGTCGCTGAAAAGCTGCTGCATTTGAAGGAAAAGGAAGTGATGTTTCACAAAGTGAATAAACCGTGTCAAAAATCAGTGAAAAAAATGGCAAAAATTCATGAAATTGGCTTTGAATTGTTTCAGCGTATTCTCCAGATCAGATATTATTTTCGGTTCTCAAATTGCAAAAGAATGCTTGAGGGAAGGGAATTTTGGCAAAAACATGTGTTTTACTAAGGTACGCTGGGACCAGGGAGATATAAAGTCTTTTCGAAACTCAACGGAGCAAAAGACTATTCAACTAAATTTGGATATATTGTTTCTGAAAGAAGATAAAAGAAGACTAAGAGGAAGATATTTGAAAAACAACACAACACCGTGTACTCGTACTAGTAAGGGTTAAATAAGTTAATAAGAAAAGGTTGTTAATGCAAATTTTTCTATTATAAAGTTGACTTCAATATAGAACGCAATCTAGCCATGATTATGAGAGATTGTGCAGAAGAAAATATCACAGAACTAAAGTTGTATGACAGTTTGTGGTCAAAGTTAAGGAAACAAGTACAAAGAATACATATACATCTGACGAATTTTGAACTTATCTTCCAAAACAGCGATATAAGCAATCCCAGACCTCAAAAAAGTAAGGTATTGTCCCTCATTTTCAAACCTTTAACTATTTCACTCGATAATAATTGATCTACTTCTGAACAGTAGATAAATCAACTACTTCAAATTCAATCTGCCATAAGTCACCTCCAAATGACTAATGAATATTTATGCGACTCTTCTTCATAATAGTCACTAATTCTTAAGACCATAAACTTACTACAAGCTGAGCAACCGCTCTAACCCACTAACTGTGCTCTGAATTAACTGCTAAAAATATAAAACTCACCACACATACACCAACTACCACCAGAACTTAAGCAATCAGCCACAGATCTTAGACGAATAATTGCGTGCTAGCGTGACATTAAAAAGTTCCGAAATCGCGTTGCACTACTTTTTTTAATTTGCCAGAAAACTCAGCAATTCATAAAAGTCAACCGCTGCTAGTTCTGTCATTGTTTTAATAGCCGCGTGCTCAAGTTGTTATTTCCCCACACACACCATTAAAGCGCTAACTAACTTAGCCACCCCCACCAACGTCGTGCTCGTAGCCGCGTATTTATGGCTTCATGACTGAAATGACATGCGCTGTCAAGTGAAATGCCAGTTGGAATATCATCAAACCGTCATTTGTTAATTAATAGCACATTTAGTTTTATTTCATTGCTCATTTACTCTCCGCTTTACAACATATTTCAGCAACATGCCAATATACACACCCAACAACCGTGTGGAGGGAGACCGAAAACTGTTTGTTGTTTTTGTTTTTTTTTTTTGTTTCTTTTTTTGCTATTGCTCCGCACGCTTAGTCGTGCTACAAATCAGTCTAGTCGTTAAGTTGTTGCTTTTGTTGTTGTTGGTTGTTAGTGGTTGGTTGCGTTAAATCAATTTTCATTGCATGTCAGCGACTTTTATTTGCGTTTTTGTGTGTATTTTTATTTGTTTCTAATGATTTTAGTGACTTCACTCTCTCCACAAAAAAGGTTTGTCTTGTTAGTTTGTTTGTTGTTGTATGTATGTAGCGCTTATGCGGTGTATTGCATGTCATCCATTTCGATTTTGTTATGCCATCAAGCGAAGGCAATTAGTTGGCACGCAAAAGAAACAAGTTTATATGTATGTGTGTATATGTAAGTGTATGTGTGCATACATACATATGTATATGAATATGAAGCTATTCGCCACATAGTGGCATTTATAAATGTGTTGTGCTGCGTAGCTGTACACAACAACACGCATATGCTCATAATCACATTCAAATATATTAAACAAATTGCCGCACTAAAATGTTACTCATACGCAGCGTAGTCCGTTCCGCAACAAATAGCAATGAATATTAATTTTTAACGCTTTAGTGGTGATGAATTTTAGGTAATTCAATAGCTTGAGAGGCATTTGTTAAACGAAATTTCTGTTTTGAGGTTAGATATAGTCTTCTAAAATGTTATGGACTCAATCACTGAATATTTTTCGAACCTAAGTCTTATAGTATTTATAATATTCTAGGAGGATGGAGTCATGTGTAGAAGTTCACGCAAGTGAGGAAAGTTCTCTTATCGCCATTTACTCCGGAGTGGCCAGAAACGATTCTTTTATATATGACTCAAGCAATTCACGACTTCCGGTCTTAGACCAAGTAATCTCTGGGTAACCAAAGAACATCCGTTTGAAGACGAGCTAAAGTGAGAAAGCAAAACATCTCCTCCGCAAGGTTATGCGCTGGGTTTGGGACCCGCCACGTAAAAAAACACACCCAATGAAAAACAACAATCAGCCTCGGATAAGATGATGGTGATCATGGCAAACAAATTAAGGATTACGATTTGAGGGCATGCACCTGGAATGATCGGTCCCTTAATTATGAAGTTTCCGCTGCCCAACTGCTTCACGTTCTCGTATGAGTAAAGTCTGCCACCACCGTCGTCCAAGAAGCGTGATGGACGGAACAAGGACTGAGGCGAGTAGGTCCTTGTGGCATTTATTACAGTGGCCATATAAATGAGCACAAGTTTGGTGTGGGATTCGTGGTGGAAGATAGGTTCGGTCGCCGAGTTCGGAAATTCACACCGGTGGATGAACGTCTTTTCATAATCCGAATCAAAACGAGAGTCTTCAAGATATCGCTGATCTGCACCCACGCCCCGACGGAAGAGAAGAACGATGTTACCAAAGATGCCTTCAATGAGCACTTCGGACGCATCTATGATAGTCGGCCCCGCCATGATGTCAAAATTGCGCTTGACAACTTCAACGCCAGTGCAGACAAAGAAGGTATCTTTGGCACTATGGTCGGCAAATTCAGCCTCCATGACGAAGCATTCCCAAGTGGGTTGAGGCTAATCGACTTCGCCGGAGGTCAAAATATGATTATCTGTAGTACTATATTCCAGCACAAGAAAATGCATCAAGCTACCTGGCTGCCTCCGGATCGAAAAGCCACCAACCAGATCGATCATGTTATGATAGACGAAAGACACGTCTCAAGTGGTTTATATATGCCTACGTTCCGAGGTCCTAACATCGACTCGGACCACTATCTTATTGCAGCGAAGTTACGCACCCATCTCTATGCAACAATAAACGCACGTTCCCAGAGACAAGGAAGGTTCGACGTCGGGAGGCTGCAATCACAACATACAGCCGAAAGGTTTTCTGCTCGATTTACACTCCTCCTCTCTGAGAGCACTCATCAGCAACCCGGTATAAGAAAGAGAGGGACGGCATTTCAAACTCCTTTCGTACAGATAAAAACGAAATCGTTACTTTTCGGAAAATGCAAAAAACAGCTGGTACGATGAGAAGTTCCGTGTCGCAGCGGAGAGAAAACAGACTGCCTACCTCGCATTGTTACATTCGACAACAATACGTGCGGGATGGGATAGATACCGAGAGTTGAAGAGGAAGCGAGACGCATTTGCAGACAAAAAAGGAGAGAGGCCGAGTACGAAGAACTTCACAAGCTGGCCGACAGGGGTAATGCTCGAAAATCATACAAAAAGATGCGGCAAGTAACAGAAGGTTTCAAGACCGAAGCATACTCTTGTAAAACTCCCAAAGGCGAGCTAACGACTGATGCTCAGAACATACTGAAAATTTGGCGAGAACACTTCTGAAGCCTGCTGAATGGCATAACACCAGGAGATAGTGATTTCGATTGCCCAATCGATGACGATGGAGTAGACGTTTCATTGTCCGCCCAAGAAGAAGTTAGAATAGCATTATTTACCAGTCTAAAGAACAACAAAGCGGCAGGGGCCGATGGACTGATGATAAGTCGGCTTACGAGTTTTCGAGGGAAAGGTTCTAAGGTCATTGCCAACGGTGAATAGCGCTTTCGATGAAACGATGAGCTGTACGAGTTATACGATGATATTGACATAGTTCAGTGAATTAAGAGATAGTGGCTGCACTGGCTGGATCATGTCGTCCGAATGGATGAAAACACTCCAGCTCCCCTTGGTGGAAGCAGAGGAGAAGAAGATCTCCACTCCATCGGAAAGACCAGGTGGAGAAGGACCTGTCTACACTTGATCCTATACTTTATACTTTTTTTTTACTAAACGCGAACTCATTTCGGACTGCTCGCATTTTTTTGGAGGCAAAATTTTCAATGAAAATATCACAAAATTTGAACACAAAATACTAAAGATTTAATATTTATTTTATAAAGCACCTCATATGTTGTTGTTTTTGTGTGCATTCTCAAAATTCACATGTCAACTTTCCAATACACAATACACTTATCTTTTATTTTGTGCGTCCATTCGAAACATAGCTTTTATTATAATTACTAAGCAAGCGCTGAGTTTACTTTTTGTTGTTATAAAATGTTTGAAAAGTAAAAGCATCAAATGTGATTCGAAGTCTGCACACATACTCAATTATATGGTTTTGCCATTAAAGTGACAGGCACATATTCGAATTGAATAGCTGAGAGTATTGTGATGCCAGGGTACATGGAATTCAATGAATGTTAGAATATTTGTGTAATATATTGAATAGATATATTTTATATAATAATGGACATTTCAAATATTGCAAATATTGACACAATCTTTAATTCAGTTATTTCGAAATATTTTGAAGCACTTTTCTTAACTTCGAAAGGCATCGTTAATATTTGAATTCAAAATATAGGAAATATATTTCATCTGGCGCTCCAGCTACTCCCAGTTGAAAAGGTTGGTCACACATCCCTCAATTGTGGCAAATGTATGCTTTAAATAAGAAAACATTATACATTGGAAGAGGTGTTGATAGTGAAGTCACAGAGTCTGTTAAAATTCGCAACAAGCACAGGCATCATAAAGGATGATTACTCCTCTTGGACCTAGCGAATAATCTCCATCTGATATCGCAAAGGACCAAAACTGGCTATATCTCACTCATTGGCCTACCATTCTAACCTAAACTAACCTAACTTACTATTTTCATTTCCACATTAAAATTTTTTTGAAAAATACTAAACTCCTCCTCGTTTAGCAATTATTTGTAATAAAAAAGCTAAAATTTGACTAAAGCTCAGCTTTAAGCGCCTATAGCACTCTGTTCCCGCAATTCTTGTAAATAACATTTTTCACTTCTGTAAAATTGTATTCAATCTATGACTTAGATCTAATATTTATTTTACACTCACTTTTGTCTGCATTGACTTTACACTGGATGACTAATAAATATAAACATATATTTATTTGAGGAATTTTGTGTAAATATACATATATGTTTGTGTGTTTGATAAATTTATTCAGTTATGCGTAACATGTTTAAATATAAATAACAGAATATTAATTATTGAATACAATGAATGCAAAAGTGCAATTGAAAGGGGAAATGTAGATATTGGTGATTTCTTAAAATCAAAAGATACATATTTATTTGTGTTTGCGCTAGTTCGAGTGTCTATTTGCTTGCAATGATAATAACAAATTTGATTATATATATACTATATAACATACTATATAACATACATTTCTGGACTAGGCAACACTAAGTGTTGCCAGGTGCAATCTGACATTTCCATTGGAAAGTTTGACATTTTTTAGCATAACATCACTCAGAACGTTTTGTCATTTAATCGTGAATTGTTTTATTTACAGGGAATTAAAAAATTCATCTCGGCCAAAAAATGGAATTAACTCGTGAACATTTTCGTGCGATCATTTTTCACAACTTTCGACGTGGATTATCACGACAAGAGTGCATCGATGAACTAAAATCTTTGTATGGCTATGAAGCACCATCCTATAGCACTGTGAAAAACTGGCACAACGAATTCAATCGTGGCCGACGCTCGCTCAAAGACGAATTCCGTGAAGGTCGTCCAAAAACAGCCGTTGTGCCAGAAAACATCGATGCCGTACGTGAACTGATAATGCAAGACCGTCATGTAACATACCTTCAGATAGAGGCATGCCTATGCATTTCTCCCACCAGCATACATTCGATATTGCATGAACACCTGGCCGTAAAAAAGGTTTGTTCTCGTTGGATCCCGCACAATTTGACAATCGCTCAAATTGTGTGGATTGGTGTAAAGAAATGCTGAAAAAATACGATCGCGGTGCTTCAAAAGACGTTTATAAGATCGTCACAGGTGACGAATCATGGATCTATGCGTATGAGCCCGAAACAAAACAGCAATCGACCGTGTGGGTCTTCCAAGACGAGCCAAATCCAACGAAAAAAAAAAACCATTTTCGTTGATAAATATTCCTATTTTCATTATTAGGCCAGAAATATATATAGCAGCCCTCGTATCTTATATATCTTTTATTAATACCGAAGGCGACTTTGCTGAGAAGACAGTTTTATATGACTTTGTGACAAAATAGGAACTCCTACTTCTTCTATACCTTTAAGGAGTACATAATAATATATATAAAAATCGCTTTTTTACAAATTTGGCTAACATTTTTTTTAAATTTCATAAATCGCCTTTTCTTTGGGGGTTACATGGGTTTCTCGGTTAAAAAAACAGCAGCTTTTCTCATATAAAATTATATATTTTATTCGAATTTTTTATTGTTACAAACACACACTATTAGCCAAGAAATTCTGAAATTTTTGGAAAAAAAATTTTCAATTCGGCCATTGCGACACCATCTTCGGTGACCTCTCGGAAAAAATATGTGCCCGCGTTGGCAAGATAACTTCCTACCGGATCGCCTAAAGTGAAAAATACGTGTTTTAACGTGAACTTAGACGAAGGAAAAAAACTGAAAGTTGGATTTTTGGCAAACATTTTTATAAAAAAAAATTAAAACTGTAGCGAAAATTTCAAATTTGTTTTTTCAATAGTTGTAATCGAAAAAAGTTCCTTCGTCGAAGTCTTTAAGAATTGTATCTCAATGACCTCTGTAAAATTTAATGAATGTTGAGCAGTTCTCGAGAACTCCTGCCAACCGACTCCAAAAAAACAGTTTCGAGAAAAACGCGTTGAAAAACAGCGCGTTTAGCCTAGCTAGACTCGAGGGCACAAGTTCTCAAGGCTGTAGATTCGAAACTATTACTCAGATCAACTTGAAATTTTAAGACAATATTCTAGAGGTGTTGTCGAACTCAATAAGATAATAAAAATCGATTTTTTTAAACCCGTAAACTTATGTAACTTCTTAAGCTTCAATGCTCGGTGTGCTCTTAACTGTATTATTTATTTTTCAAAATATTAGAATTACTATAATTTCAATTAAGTATAATATTAATAAAAAATAATAATTCAAACCGATTTTTTGGCATTTTAGAGACTCAAACCAATAAATACACACTCGTCATCAAAGAAAGGTATCCCATACAGAAAATAATAACTAAAGAGCAAAGAATAATTTATGGAGAAATACTGAGATTACGAACAAAGTATTTTTGAGAGAAAGAGTCACGAGAATGCTAACCTGCGAAACCGCGGAGAAATATTCTAAAGCCTGCTCCCAGCTGTGCTCTTGAAAAAGTACAAAATTTTCACGTGTCAGTAAGACAAAGAGTGCCCATAGTGTCGAGAATATTGTTGCCTCTAACACATCAATTGAGGAAGACCCAAATCAGTCTCTCACACTTCGTTCTCAAGCCTTGAGCATATCCGTGACATCGTTTTGACGAATTTTGCGAAAAGATCTTGGCCTAAGTCCTTACAAGATCAAATTGATGCAAGAACTGAAGCTGCTTGAACCATAATCGACTTATAATGGTGAGTTGGGCTGAGCAACAACTTGAAAATGATACGGATTTTCATCGAAAAATCATCTTCAGCGATGAGACTCATTTCTGGCTGAATTACTGCGTCAAATAGCATAATATGCGTTACAACGAAAATAATAAATTAATAATATTTTTTTAAAGACCACTAATATCTCTAAATTACTATAGTATTTCCATTTTCTGTTCCCTTGTGTACTTACACCTCACTAAGCACCTTTACTGCGCACTTGGATTAGCTTATTGCCACTTTAAGCCTTTAATTCAATTAACGTCAATGAATTTCTTAAGAAAATCAAACATTTATGCCATGTAAATATAATTTTTGAAATGTTTATTGATATTGACTAAGCAAATAAAGCTAAATAAATTCAAATTAAAGAGAGCGCATTTGATTGGTAAACACAGCAGTTTATATATTAGACTGAAATGCGAGTAGTTCAGCAATTAATTACGTTTTTCTGCATATCCACTTGTGCATTTGCAATAAATTGAAATAGTTTTGCGGTCAAATGAGAACTGAGATTGATGCCGTTATAAATAAATGTGGATTTGCGCAACGCATTTAAGATTGAGAAGCATAATCCTAGAGATCCAGCAAACCAATTTGCAATAAGAGCAAATGGGAGGACATACAAATGCATATAACATTTGTACATACATGTTTATATTTCCATGTATTTTACTATGTACACATTAGCGCATAAGTACTGGTATATAGCTGCTTGCGGTTATTTGCAGTCAAATAAAAGCAGCAACAACCATTTTATAACCTTGGCTATGTGTGTGTGCGCCTCAAAATGCCTTCGAAGGATGTTAACGACTGGCCGCAAGCACAATGAATCTTTTAGCAAATGTTTAATTGAATATTTACGACCACATAATACCCAACAAAAGCACAAATCTGCTCGCATTTTTTTATGTTTTTTGTTGTTATTATTATTGATTTGATAGCTGCAATGCAACAGTTTGGGCAACATAGATGGCAGCCTGCGGCAGCAATTACCACAAATCTAATGCGAGTATAAAACAGCATAGCTAAGCGATCAACAATGAGTGTAACAAGCAAAGAATAACAGCTACTAGGTGGTAGGAGCTTAGACTTTTGGGACATAAGGGTGTGCCGAAAGTTGACATAAGAGATATGTGGGTTAAAAGTAACATATATGCGGAGAAAAATATAACCGTTAAAGGCGGAGAAATTTGTATTAAATAAAATTTTCAGATTTTCTCTCAGATATAACCAATTTATAACCAATATATAACCAATGTATAAGTAATGTATTACCAATTCATAACCACTTTATAACCAAAACTCAAATTTTATACCAATATGAGTGATTTCTATTATATCGTTATTCTTCGCTGCAAACTTATGAAAAGTGATGTTACGTTATTTTGCATTTTATGTGACGATATATACATATACGAGTATTCATTATCAGCGTGACGAGCTGAGTCGACCATTTGGTATATAAGGAAACTGGTTATTTTTTGAGTTATCAATCCGAAAATTTGCACACGTTCTTTTCTCAACAGGAAACTCTTGATTTGACGGAATCGTCGAGATCGGATCATTACATGTTATATAAGCTGCCCTACTAACTGAACAATCAAATTCAAATACTTATATAGAAAACTTTTTTATTTGATGAGATATCTGCATGAAATTTGGCATGAATTATTTTTCAATAGAACGGTATAAGCTCCAAGCAAATTGTTCAGATCGAACAACTACAGCATATAGCTGTCATACAAACTGAACGTTCAAAAACAAGTTCTAGTTCAGAAAACTTTTTTATTTGATGAGCTATCTTCATGAAATTTAGCATGGCTTATTCTTAGAAACAAAGATATAATTTTCGAAAAAATAAATCAAATCGGAGTACTATAGCTATACTATACATATAAACTGAACGCTCAAAATGAAGTTCTTGTTTGGAAAACTTTTTCATTTGATCAGATATCTTAACGAAATTTGGCATGAATTATTTTCCGAAATAACGGTATAAGTTCCAAGCAAATTGTTCAGATCGAACCACTATAGCATATAGCTGCCATATAAACTGATTGCTCAAAATTAAATTATTTTTATTTGTTGAGGGTATTAAAGTAAATTGTAATTGTTTTCAATTCAAAAATTTTCATATTTCAAAATTTTTTGAATTAAAAAAAAATTAAAAAATTTAGATTTAGTTTTTTTTCTATTAAAAATATTCACATAAAAAAAACATGAAATTAAATACTTTCAAAATCTCGCTTATAATCCATATTTGTCAGAAAAAGTCAGCACACCCTTATACACGTGAATACACACATCAACAACAGCGCGTCAACATAAAATTGGGTGGAGAACTAGGCAGAGGCTAACGTCGTTAGCGCAATGGTAGTAACTCTAAGATATATGGCAAGCAACAGCCTATAAGTAGATATAAACAAACATACAAACAAATATACAAACAGACAAAAATATATACAAACACGCATACATATACACAAGCACACATACATCTATACAAACACACATTCATTTCTACCACCACCAACAGCCAGATAGATTTAAGCACACAACCATTACCAGGAAGCTGCTGCGCCCATCAACCATGACAAGGCGGACGAATCCGCAAGTAAGATATTAAGCCAGCAAGTGTAATAAAATAATCGGTAAACACATTTAATGTCTTTATTGCCGCTGCAAACACACACACAAACAACACAACTCGCCACTCTCCACTCACACCAACCAATGTATTGTATACACAGACAAAGCTAGGCGGTAATGGCCTGCGGCTATGTTTTGTTGACATGGCGTTTGAGCGCTGTTGTGCCTGCAAAGTTTGGCAGCTGCGAAGGACATCTTGTCGATTCCATCAATTGCAGCTATTTCAGGCGCTATCTACAGTTTGTATTGGGGTCAACTGCTTAACTTTGAGTGCGCTGAAATATTGCCGCCATGTAAACAAAGTTCGCTTTCCACTATATTTTCGGCCACATAAATAAATTTAAAAGCGAAAATTCCTATTTTTTCTGT
Organism: Bactrocera dorsalis; assembly: GCF_023373825.1. Taxonomy (NCBI): domain Eukaryota; kingdom Metazoa; phylum Arthropoda; class Insecta; order Diptera; family Tephritidae; genus Bactrocera; species Bactrocera dorsalis. The sequence continues at coordinate 92,138,314 of NC_064303.1, forward strand.
ATTCAATTTAAGTGTGTGCAAATATTTAATTAAATTAGTTGAATTTTTCACTAAATTCTAACTATTTTTGTTTGCTTTGGACCTGAAAAGTGTGGACACGAAAGTGTCATTTGCAGGCATAGTGAGGCAAGGAAAAAGTGGCAGTACTTGAGGTTTTTTTTATATTTAGTCACGATTTAATTATTTCAAAAGATGAATATTATATTAACATTCACACTACAGTCAATTAGCGAATCAATTAAAAAATTTAACTAGACTGGATAGCGAATTAGGCGGAAATATGCTAGGTCAAAAGTGGACTATTTGAAGTGTAAGAGAACTAGTCCGAATAAAACCACGCCAGTATCAGTGATACAACCAGATTATCAACTGAAATCTGTCAGCTGATATTGACAAGATATTTTCAGATAAAAAATGTTAATTTCGCTTGCACCTAAGCTATAATCCCCTTAATATATAGTAAAGATTTTCATACAATAACTTGTTATGGATAGTCAGTTTGTATGACAGTTATATGATACAATGATCCGATCCGAACAGTTTCTTCAGACATTGTAACGTTGGCTTAAGCAGTAATCCCTGGCAATTTTCGTGAAGATATCTTTTCAGACAAAAAAGTTTTCCATACAAGCACTTGATTCTAATCGTTCAGTTTATATGGCAGCTATATGCTATACTAGTCCGATCGGAACGCTGTCCATGGAAATTATGGAATTGACTTTGAAAATAATCCTTGCCAAATTTCATGAAGATATCTTCACAGCTAAAAAAGTTGTTCATACAAGAACTTGGTTTTTTTGGTCACTTTGTATGGCAGCTGTATGCTATAGTGATCCGATATCGGTGGGTCAAACAAAAATTCATTTGCTTGGGTATGAAAATATGTGTGTAAAATTTCAGATCGATAACTCAAAAATTTTGGAAATAGTTCGCTTATATATGTACCAACAGAAGGACCAATAGGCGGTTATGGATTGAGTCCGCTCGTCAAGCTGATCATTTATATTTAAATTTTATAAGGTATCCAACGTTTTCTTCTGGGTATTACAAACTTTTCACTCTCGAGCTACTGCTGAGATAGTATAACCAAGTGGTGCACCGTCGGCTCGAGGGAATTGTTACAAGAGCAACAGCACCACGCAGCAAACTCTCCATACCGATGGGTAGTTTTCCAAGCCATAAGTCGGTGCAGAGATAAACCTCCAACGCAACTATCGCAGCGAACGTATAACCATACTTATCGATAGTCAAGCGACACTTAAAGCAATCTCTGTTTGTCGGATCAAATCGCTACTGGTGTAGGAGTGCAGAGAACGGCTGAATAGCCTTGTGGAACCTAAACAAGTGCACCCCATATAGGTTCCCGGTCACAAAAGTACATATAGCCAGGAATAAACTGGCTGTTAAACTCGCCCGCTTCGCAGCATCCACTAACTTGGTAGGGCCTGAACCCTTCATCGCGGCGGGTCCTCATGCCATAAAGGAGGTCCTCCGCAAGGAGGAAAGAGTATGCAGAGAGAAGTACTGGCAACAACTCCAAGGCATATGTCATGTCAAGCAGCTAATGGGGAGTTATAATCTCAGAATGGTGTCCTCCCTAGGGACAAATTCAGTTGTCGTATTCTATACTGGCCACTGCAAGCAGAAGAAGCACTTATACAACATGGGCCCAGCAACTTGCGGTGGATGCCGGTTCTACGATAGGAAGACTGAAACTCCAGAACACCTGCTAATTAACTGCATATTGACTGCAGACGCAGGATAAAGGCCCTTGTATCCATGTTTCCAAATAGGGATTATATCGCCTCAATAGCACAGCACCCAGCAGTATATTGGCATTTATCAACATGCTGTGGCTAAGTGAGTTTTTGTGATTTAGGAGAGGGCACGATAGACTTAAATTCGCGGTAAAATTCTCGCCTATCTATCTTATCTTATCTTTCAATACTAGGGAAAGAGTAAAATCCACACTCATTGGTAGATCTACGGTCGATAATTTAACAACATTCTTGTGCCCGTGGACAGAAATGGAATGCTGTTAGCGAATCGTCAAGATCAGGCATCCGTCAGTCTGCACAATAGAGGAGACTTAAAAGTCCTCTTCCCATGAAGTAATACTTAACCGGTCCGTAGAAGAGTGTTGAGTTGGGTGTAAGTTAAGTTTAACGGATTAAAGTTCCGCACTACGGCTTTTGATGCTTACCCCTACTATAAAAAAAAAGATTTACTCCGGAACAACGTTTGCAAATCGTGCAAATTTATTATCGTCTAATATTTGGTCGACTTAAACGCCCAGCAGATTCGATAATACGAGCACCAATGAATCGATTTGCAAAAGGATCTTGGCCTGGCGGACGACAAAGTCGAACTTGTAAAAGAAATGAAGCCAAAGAATATCTAGACTAAAACGGGTGTCCATCGAACCCGATTTACACAAGCAAACTTTATGATTTTAGTTGAACGTTTGGTGTGATCTAGGAGCAGAGGGAATCACTGGTTTTTATTTCTTCAAAACTGAAGTTGGCCTTAATGTAACAGTCAATGGAGAATGCTACAGATACATTAATGATTAACTTTTTCGTACCTCAATTGTAGGCCATTGATGTGGACGACCTTTGATTCCAACAAAATCAAATGTTTTCTGCAAAAAGTGGTCGAAAATTGGACCCCTCGGTTGGAATTTATTCAAGGCGTTTTATTACTTCTTGTAAACCACGTGTCTAAAAACACACCCTCTAAGTATGGAGGTTGCTATTTTTGCTCGCAGGACACTTTTCCAATGTGAAAAGACTTATTCCGATCAATTTTTTTTAATATATTTACTTGTACCTTAAAAATCATTTAACGGCTTTTATCATATAAATAATTCAGAAAGTAAAAAACCTTGTAGACTCCATATTTATTTAAATATTTTAAGAATTTACGTTCGTCAAATTACAAATTCATTTCAATTAATTATGCCAAAGAAATACAGCCAACGACGCGACTGCCATCTACGCTCACCAGCAGCAAGAATATGCCGTTAATAATTATAAAAGGAAAGGAAAGCTGCAGACAGGAGTAAACGACTTCATCTGTTGGTGGCCAATTGGCGTGTTGCTTGCCTTCGGAAGCACCGTTTACCACATAATGCCTCATAACGCAATTACCTGCAACAAAACGGCATAACAGATGCCAAATACAACAAATCAGCTGGATAAAATGAACACAAAGTACAAAGAGAGTGAGAGAAAGAGAGGGAGTACGTTGGAGAGAGACGTACACCACACGGCAGCAGCAACGGATGAGTTGAGAGGGGCTTGATGTGGAAAATGATGAGAAGACAGCCAGCACGCACACCGAGTAGCACGGTCGAGGTGCCGTTATAATGGCAAGACAAGAAAAATCAACTCATAAATAAGTAACTGAGCGCAGCGTTGGATGCCGCAATCAGCCAGCCTTAAGTACGGTGAGCACACACAAACAAATGTCCTTGACATAAAGATGCTGGAAAATTGATGCCGCCGACTTCATTAAGACATTTTAAGGTGCCACACGCCACACATAGACATACACTACGCCAGCAGCTGTGGCAAGCAGGCGTACACAAATCGAATGCAAAAGCTGCATAGACTCTCACGTGACGCAGAAGAAATAAAAGGAAATGAATTTGCCTTTGTGTGTGTGTGTTGGTGTGAGTGCAGCAGGCAGACTTAAGATTTATTATATACAGATTCCTAGTGACAGCAGCAAACGGCAGCAATGTAAAGGCAACAACAACAAAAGCAGTTGCAACAACAACAACAAAAGAAGTAATAACAGCAGCAAACGGCAGAAATGTGAAGAAAGGGGGGAAAAAACAACAACAAAACCAATAACAACAGTAGGAATAGTGACAACAACAACAAGAGAAGTAGTAACAATAATAACACGAGCGAACGGCACCAATGTTAAGACAACAACAACAATAGTTCCAACAACAATAAGTGCAGTGGCAACAAAAACAACTATGACAACTATAGCCGCAGTAAAAATAGGAGCAATAATGACAGCAATAACAATATTAATAATAAAAAAACAACAATAACAACAGCAACAGCAAATCAGCCGTCAAATGTGACAACGAAAATAACAACACTATCAATACCAGTAATGGCCGAAGCAGCAACATAAGCAACAGCAACTGCTACAACAACAACATTTTGTACAAATTAAAACAACAACAAAAACAAAAAATACAATATTAACGAGAGAAACAGCAACAGCTTCAAAAACAACAACAATAAATTACAACAACAATTTCAACAAATTACAACAACAATGACGATAATAACAAAAAATCAACAAAAAACAACAACAAATGTAAAAACAACAAATATCACTATGAAAAATAAAAAAACAACGCAAAAGAAGACACACAAAGTATAACTTGCAACAGTCGGTGGCAGCAATTGATATCACAGCATTGGCAGTGGCAACATGATCTGGCCAGCGTTGATGGCAATAAAAATCCAGCTGCACGTACAGCTGCTTGCATATACAATATTTATACGCCACACACACACACACAGCTACAGACAAGCAGAGGAAAACAAATCGAAGAGCGTTGCGATTGCGAAGAAGGTAAATGACGAACACGTTGTGTTGCTCTAATGGCCACCGCAGCCAATCGCCTTGCTCACAACCAGCACCTTATAGACTCACACACACACACACGTGCATACTGTTGCCACTTGGTTCCAGCAAGATTTGCGCTGGACCTCAAGCTTATTACAACGCTTGCGCATGCCGTTATGGCTGTTTACTGATGCGACTCCAGCTGCGGCTGTGACTGTGTGCGGCAGTGTCTGCCTCGCTGGCTGTTTACACGGCAAGTCCATGCGGCTGGTAATAAAATTGCAAAATTACTTATGAATGAAGAATATCGCACGGCTGCACAGGCACCAGCTGCTGCCATTCTAGCCCAGCAAGCAGGCAACGCCAAGCAATCTTGCCTGCCTTGACAAGCTGCTTGTTTGCCACTACTTGGCTCGTAGCACAGCAGAGACATATAGGTACGACTGCATGCTGCTTATGGGCGCCCTTACTTACTGCCACACTTGTAGGCGATCAAGCGGCGTTGTGTGTACCGTTGTAATGGTGTAATTAAGTTGTTAGTTTCTTGAAATTTTCAAGGCGACTTGCCGCAGCGTCAACTTGCACATGCTGCCATATTTAAAATGGGTTGCTGGCGCACTAACTTACGAGTGTGGTTCGGTAAAATGCGGAGAAGTTACGATGCTTTTCTCTTCTAAGTTCGATATGTTTAATCCAGCGATACGCAAATTTCTTTAACTCGTCTGATAATTCGATATTCTCGATCGAAGTCTGCTTTGAATTTATACGAAAATAAGATACAAGGGAAAAAATCGGGAGAGAACTGTCAATTGGACCACGGTTTGGGACCTAAATCGACCAATTCGGCAGAACTGTGTGCAAGTGTGGTGTCATGATCAAAGATCAACATTTTTTTCGACAAATAAGGCAGATCCTTCTGCAATTCTTCGTCAAATCAGCACGAGAGTTTCGTAGAGACACTAGAGACCTGCGACTGTTTCGTTCTTCTGTGGGTAGTCTATGAAGATCACTCCATATGAGTTCCAGAAAGTTCTGGCCATCACTTTTCTGTCCGATAGGATCGCCTTCGGCTTCTTCTGAGTAGGTTCGCCGAACGAAGTACAAAGTGAGTCGATGTAGATTACACCTTGTAAAAGGCATGAAGTAATGGGCATTCTCTTTCGGTCCGATATCACGGTCTTCGGCTTTTCCGGAGTAGGTTCGCCGAATGAAGTACAAAGTGAGTCGATGCCACAAAAACATGGTCACTCTGTTTCCGTCCGGTAGCACTGGCTTCGGCCTTTTCGAAGTAGATTCGGTAGACGAGGTACAAAGTGAATCGATTCAACAAAACGATGGCAATTCTCTTTTCGTCCGATAGCTCCGTCTTCAGCAATTTCGGAGTAGGTTCGCTTGAGAAATTACTAGTGATTCGATGCCACAAATTTCTCTTTGCGCCCGAAATCACCGTCTTCAGCTTTGTCAGAGTCAGCTCGCTAGACGAAGTACAAAGTGAGTCGATGACAAAAAATGATGACCGTTCTCTTTCCGTCCGATGGCACCATCTTCGCCTTTTTCGGATAGCACCGTCTTCGGCTTCTTCGGTGTAGGTTCACTAGACGAAGTACAGAGTGAGTTCCCTTACGTACCTTGGTCTCTGGCGTGTACGGATAGCACTGTCTTCGGCTTCTTCGGAATAAGTTCACTAGACGAAGTACAGAGTGAGTTCCCTTGCGTACCTTGGTCTCTGGCGGGTACCAGTGTCTCCAACGGTCACCAAATGAAGCAGAACTACTTCGGAATGCACTCAAATACTACCATACTACTGTTGAGTTTAGAAAGCAACCGACCACGCAAACATCATTCTTATACCAATATTTCATGCAGGTTATAACCGAAGTAGTTTTTTGAAATGTCCGCCATACCAGCTATCTTGCACAGCTTCAATCGGCGGTCTGCGAATGCTAAATCGTGAACTTTTATCACATTACTATTTAGCATGGTAGGTACTTTCAGCGCGTCTGGCACAATAAAATCCGTCTAACGTTAAACCAACCCTCGGCTATCGTTATCGAAGCAGTGGAGTCGCCGTACACCTCTCTCTACCACAACCAAAAATGGGATCGTTGACAAATATATGTCCATTCCGTCTTTTGAAATCTACTCACACTGTCCGGTATCACTCTGTCCGGTCTCACTTTGTCCAGTTCCACTTGCGGTGAAAAGAAAATTATGAGCTCGTAAGTGTAGTCGTCAGTTAGTTTCTTTTACGATCATATTGCCATCGGACGTCAAGGATCAGCATTTATCGAACCGTACTCGTACTCGTATATACAAATTTCGTTTTGCAGCTGTTGTTGTTTTTCAGTTCTCCCCAACGCACTTGTTTACCTGCAGTTATTACCACTGTCCGTGCTGCAGTCGTCCCTTGTCCTTGCTGCGTGCGGGTATAACGCCTTACAAGTGGGTTTTTCGGTAAATTACATTTTTGTGAGTGCGTTACTAATTGCTGGCAGATTGCAGCCGCTGTTTGAAATATGGCTAGCTGAAAATGGCGCACAGGCATCAACAATTCACAGCAATTGAATTCATTTATTACAAGGCCAAAGAGATTATACTGTATCTGCGCTAACGATTTTCATTCGGCATTCATTACGATTTATTTCACCATTCGGCGCTCGACTCGCTGGTTATTTATGTTGTCGAAGCGTTGCGCAGATGCGCTACATTATAATATAAATATAAATAAAAATGGCGTTCTGTGCCGTTATCAAAGTCACTTCGCGCTTTCGCGCAATCCTTTCACTAATTCATTGGCTGCTTAAATAAATTTTGCTTAATTAGATTTCACCTTCATCAGAGCTGCATTTCTTGATTTCGTGAAGAGAGCGGAGAGCAGGGAGTCGGAGGGCGCTCCGCCATTCCGCTTTGTTTTTGATTCGCATTTGATTTTCACGCAGCAGCCTGCTTTGCCGGCGTCAAGTCACAGCGCGCGAGCTAAGCACGAAATTTGGGTCAATTAGCGGTAAAGTTGGAATGAAAACACCAAAGCCGCGGCACATATTAACGGTGCATATTTTCTGGTTGTTGCCACTTCCATTCACTTCCATTCCGGCCATTGCTACAAGTGGCGTTGTTGCTGTTTTTGCAACTTCCGCTAATTTTTGTTTGAGTCATTAAAAGTTTTTAATGAGTTTTAGTGCATTTAGCTTGTAGCCACTTGGCCTGCATCTGTGTGCTCTGGCAGCGCCGGCGTCAGTGGCGTCGGTGGCGTAAATTTTCCATTGCCATTTGTTACTTTCCCGAAATGGCGTATCACGTACATTGTTAATACATAATACCGCTTTACGATACTTTTCGCGAAGATTCACTGTTCTTCTAGTTAATGAATAAATTTCCGTACTCTTGTAATAACAACAATGATTTGGACTTTAAGCAGATAATTTTTTTTTTTTTGGAAAAATTTGTTTAAGACTGGAATTAGAAAAGTGAAAGATAGCCGTGTTCCTAAAAAGAATGTTGGGAAACAACTCACGCCACTTTGAAAGACTTATGACAAAACTGTTATATATTTTGGTCGAAAATTTTCAAACGTAAAGGTCATGATCGAATAACGGTAAGCCGACACAAGCAATATTCAACGCAGAATTGACGGTCAGAAAGCTTTTTAGCTACGAGTTTGGTGTGATTGACCGAGATTCAGCTACTGTGAGCTGCTTCCCTAGGCCCAAACTGTTATTTCGGATCTGAAGTATCAACAAATATGCCGTCTGTAGAAAGCAATCGTTCAGAGGTGAACAGTTTTAGCCAATAGTAGAGGAATTGTGTGCCATTAGTACAGTGCAAGCCACACGCATCGATATTGACTGGCCAGGAGCTTTGAGCCTTACTTAAATATTCTCAGACATAATACCTGTTTTACAGAGAGACGGCTGACAGCGTTAACGGTGGCTATGCCAATGAATAAGAAGAATACTGAAGAGTTGCATGAGGAAGTTTAGCTAGGTTTAAAGTTTTAGACTACTTCCACAAAAAAACACAAAAACAACAGGGGCAACAGAAGCTTGGTTGGGAGGTTTTTCTGCATCCATATTATATTGCGGATCTGGCATCAAATGACTGTTATTGTCTATGACGAATGATTTTGCTGGTGAAAAGCTCGTCTCCCTCAAGAAAAGTTTGTGAAAATCGACTACCTTAGTATTTTGTCTATAGGGACGAAGATTATCGAAGAAAAGGGTGCATATTTGACAGATAGAAGATCATTGGATCATACTTTGATTAAATGCAGAACTACTGAACTTCTTTTTACTAGGCCCAATATTCAAAATCAAAAATTGTAGCGAAAATTCCTTATACAATTGAGATCAGCAAAATATTATTCGCTTTTCAAGAAATGGAAGGTCATGGATTTTCTTTTATAATATTATTTAATATTCCTTAAGTGCCATACCAAAAAAAGGCTTCATGTTCCATATTTTATCCCTCATTCATTTATTTGATAATTTGCTTGCTTTAATCGCAGATATATCCCATTGTCATAAAATGTACCTGAAATCATTATGGTACAAAATCCTAGGAAAAGCGAACATGAAGCCTTGTCATATTGACCAATCTCAATGTTGCCTATTTTGTCCGAGTTACTTAAAGCTGTAATTATAAGAGGACTTCAGAACATAATTGAAGAAAAGGTACCAATTAATCAAAGTTTTTAATAATTTAGATCTCAACATTTCACAATCGATCAAGTTCATCGAATAACAAGCATAATAGAAGATGTTCTGGAAGAAAAGCACATCTCGTATATCTTCAGTGCTACCAATCACATTGTGTCATACCATATAGTGTTGGAAAGGTGAAATTTTAAGCTTCATTTAACCAAAAAGTTCGAGGAAGTTAAAAAAAAAGCTATAGCTGTTCAAAATTTGTGAAAAATGAAGAAATTCGCTATATTTTGTATAAAAAAGAAAAGAATGTCACGCAAGCCACCAATAAAATTTGTAAAGTTTATGGTGACGATGGTGCACCAGTTCGTGTATCACAACAATGATTCGCTCGCTCTGGTCGACCTATCGTGGATAAAGTCGATAAAATTATGGAAAAGATTGAACAGAACCATCACATAAGCAACCATGACATCGCTAAAAACCTTAACATTCATCATCAAACAGTTTTGAACCATTTAAAAATAGCTGGCTACAAAAAGAAGCTCTATGTTTGAATACCACATGAATTGTCTGTGAAAAATCTAATGGACCGAATTAACATCTGCAATTCTTTGCTGAGACGAAATGAAATCGAACCATTTCTGAAACGAATGGTAACAGGAGACAAAAAGTGAATCAAATACGACAATAATTGTCGAAAAATATCATGGTCCAAGCGTAGTGAAGCTCAACAAATGGTCGCAAAGCCCCGAAAGGTTATGCTGAGTGTTTGATAGGACAGGAAAGGAATCATCCACTATGAGCTGCTCCAGCCTGGTCGAACGATTGATTCTACATTTTACTGTCAACAACTGCTGAGATTGAAGCAAGCCAACGTAAAAAACGGCCAGAACTGATCAACAGGAGGGGCTTTGTCTTCCATTAGGACAACGCCAAACCACACACATCTTTGATGACTCGGCAATTACTTGTCGCAGTTTTTCGCCAAGAAACCAGAAAAGTTTCACACTGATTGAATAATGTCTCTAGCGGAAAAATGGCAAAACGTGGTCGAACATATATATATATATATTTGGTTCATTAAAGTTTGTTATAAATATATTATAAAAAAAAATAAGTTGAAGATTGAGTAAAAATACGAAAAGTATTTTTCGACTACCACAAATTTTACAATATATTGAAATTTACAAAAAAAACTGAACCTTGAAAAGGAAAGACCAATAACAGCGACTATTACATAGCGTTATTGGACCATATGAGGAACAAAATCGACGAAAAACTGTAACATATGAAGAAAATGAAAGTACTGTTTCATCAGTCAATGAAAACCATGGTAAAAATCCATGAATTAGGAGTTAGTTAGACTTCGACATCCATCATATTCTCCACATCTGGCCACCAGCGACTATTTTCTGTTCTCAAATGTGAAAAGAATGTTCTCTCTGAAGAAATTTTTGTCGAAGGAAGAGATGATCGACAAAATTGAGGCCTATTTTGAAGCAATGGAGAATTGTACGACTATCGAAAAGTTGGACCGCCACTATAATCAGGGTATCCACCTAAGGGAACTATGTTGAATAAATAAAATGAATTGTGCCAATAAAATCCAATATTTAAAATTATTCACACGATGACCTCATATATTAGCTTCGCCACTAAATTTTACATTTACTCTATTAATAAATATGGTGCACAAATTTGCTAAACTCTGCGCTGCATGCCGCCACAATATAAAAATCATACCAACATAATTAAATTAATGGATTCAATAATATATTATTGCACCCAACAAATTGTCTGTCCACTTTATGTCCTTGCCACGCTATATAGTACACGTATATGATGCAGCAGTCAATAGCAATTTGATCACTTTTAAACCCGAACACACAACAAATTTGCGCGTACACAAATAATTTGCTCATAACTGAGTATAATTCAGCTTTGATTTAAATTGCTTTATCGCTAATCGAATAATACATATATATATATATGTATATAGCACACGGAATCGGCCAAAACATTGTTGTGTTGTGTTATAAATTGCCGCCTTGTGGTGGGCATTATCGAAAAATTATGCCATTTTGCAACAAACAATTAAGTAAATAAATTTGTTCGCTTTGTTGCTGGCGAATAATGCAAAATTTTCACCTATTTCCATAATTTTAACAGCAAATTTATTTACGCCAATAACGCAATGACAACAACATCAAAAAAGCGAATATATGCAGATAACTGCTGGCATCCACAGGGCGTGTGGTGCATGGCGAGCAGCATACGCCACAATGATGTCTATCAAAGCCGGCGAGTGTGCAAAATGGACTGCGGTATGTTGATTAAATACGTAGTAATTACGTATACGCCATGTGGGCCCAAAGCAACTGCGCACACACACACGAGCGCATAGAGATTGAGATTGCCGAGTGCATATAATGCGAACAAATTGTGCGGTGGGCGATGTGGTGCTGCAGTTATATGTATTTGTGTGCGTTATTTATGTAAATGTGTGTGTGTGTGTAAATACACAAATATGTGCAAGCTTGGCGCTGGCGTTGAGTATAGTAATCGTTTGTGTGTGCATAAATGTGTTAATATGCTGCAAATATACCGTTTAATATATGAGGTTTATACACATATGCACTCAAATACATATATTTATATATGTACATACACATATTAATAAGTCGGCTTTTGCGTCGTGCCATGACACAATGCGGTTTATGCGACGGAAATGAAATGAAAATGGTTGCACTTTATATAATATATTAAATTGAATACAAAAACTACTTAGAATTTGAAAATTTTGATTGATTATTGTAAATGCACTTAATATAGCGTACGAAATAATTTTACCGCTTTATCTAAATGCTTTAAATGTACTAGGGTGGCACTTAAATAAAAAAAATTTATTTCATACAAAATTTCTTTAAAAATCTCATTAATTGATTGCTATGAATGAAATAAAATTAATTTATGGGTTACCCATGCTAGGTGTGCATACTAGGGTGTTCATCAAATTTACGAAAGATTATTTTATATAGATTTTCAAAACAATCAGCGATCAATTATTGTAATTCAAATAAAATAAATTTTAAAAAAGTTATTACAGCAATTTACATATGTATATTAGGGTGGCACTTGAAAGTAGCAAGAAAATGCTTAAAACGGATTTTCTAAATTCATTGACAGATTGTTGTAATTGCACTTAGTAGCTAACAAAAACTTATTTTGTAGCTCTATTTAGAAAATGTGTATATACTAGGGTGGTACTTAAATGTTGAAGAAAAAATGAAACATGTTATACTCGCTCGTATATGGAAACTTTTGTAACCGAAATATTAACTATGAACTTTAGTTCTAGTTGGAGATGCTGAAAATGCAAACACCGGGATAAAAATTCGGATTTTACTCTGGGAAATCAATAATAATACATATGTATGTAAATCAAATACCTTAATCGATCAATAACATGTTTAATTAATGTAATTGAAGTTAATATTGAATATTAAAATTACTGTAAAATTTTTAGTTAAGTGTTTTATATATACTAGGGTGATCCTTAAATGTGGAAAAAAATTTAAGCTATTTTTCTATGTCCCTACCACTGCACCGATGACCTATAGACAACAATAGCAATAACATAGTTGGATTAAATGATTTACAACATATCCTAGGGTGGTCCAAAAAAGTGGGAGGAAACATTTCAAGATTTTTTCTATACCACTACCTCTCGATCGGTGACTTATAGCCAACAATAGCAAAAAAAACAAAATTGGATTAGGTGATTTTCATATATTAGGGTGTTCCAAAAGTGTAGGAAGAAATATTTCAAATTTTTTTCTATGCCGCTACCTCTACGTCGATGTCTCAGGGCCAACAATAGCAATCACAAAATTATATTCAGTTATTTTCATATATTAGGGTGGTCCAATATTGTAGAAAGAAATATTTAAAATTTTTTTTCTATGCCACTACCTTTACATCGATGCCTTATAATCACCAAAGCAATAATAAACTTTGGCGCTTGTTGGACTATACTGCAGATCTAATCTGACAAGTGAAAATAAAAAAACATAGTTTGTAATTATTTTTGGAAAAACATATTTGAAATGTTTTTAAAAAATTGTAACTAAAAATGCTTTCGGCTTTGAAATGGAAACATATTTAACCGGAAACAATTTCAAGTTAGAAAAAACCCGTTTTGAGTCACTGTAGAAAAATTCGTATTTTACCCTCTGTACGATAAACCTTTCAAATTGAAATAAAATGTACTTGTATATTTCATATCTTTATCGATAGTTTATCAGAAAGTAAAAAACGGAATACAATGATTGTTAATATGTGTCAAAGGACCACCCTTATGTATAAAGCAGCCAAAATTTATCAACTTTAACATAAATATATTAAATATAAAACCATCTTGACTTATAGTGGATTTAGTCTAGCTTTATCTTTTACGTATTTTCAGTTCGTTTTATTTTACTTTAAATTATTTTCAATAACCTCGAAGCAGTGCGATTGCTAAATGCTTTTCAGCCGATTTCATACTTTTATTTCTAAATACTATTGAAAGAAATGTATATAAAAGGCTGTTTATCTGCACATCTCTTTAAATGATGGCACCGCGCCGAGACCTCAATGAATTCGGTTGCGACAACACAGGAGTTACCAAATACTAGCTACATTATTTATGAAAGTAGATATGTACATATATAAATATATATAATACATATATATCAACTTGCATTTCAGAATATAAGTACATATTTGCTTACAAATTTCGATTTAAAAATATATATCTTGAATAACTTATTAATAGTTTGCTATATAGCTCCTAATATAAGTATATATCGGTGCGATACTATACTCTGAGTTGCGTTGAGGAGATTGACAGTCACATCACCACTGCCATCAATAAGCACCATAATATTTATTATTTGTTTGCCAGCAGTTTTCATAATGCGGCTTCAGCATTCCAATGAAAACCGTAAGCTCTTGCCAGGCATTAATATAATATAATATGTAATACCGTTTTAATGCCTCAAATGTAGGTCACTCAGCTCTGTTGTGGATTTTAAGCTCGACTTTGCCTGAATAAATACCTTAATACATTTTATAGTGCGTATATAGTATATATTCGATGTACTGAAACTTTAAATCTCGCTCAAATCCCACTTTTGCATTGTGAAGTGTATTTATCATTTTTTAATTGGTGACTTTCTGAAGTAGAGATAATCTTCATTTAATGATAATATAAATCAGGAAACAAAAATGTCCCATCGTGATTAAAAAAGTTCCACGTTTAATTCTAAAAATCTTATTTTGAATTTGGTTAAAGCGAGCAGTTTAAATGCACCAGTCCGACTTAAATTTGATCTTGAGTGTAAGTGCGCTAAACCATTTCCTGCATTACTTTCTTCAAATTCATATAAATTTATTATGCCAGTCCCTCCACAAATATAACTCACTAATTCTACTAACTCAAATACCTTGAAATTCCAAGCCTATCATCATTATTGTGTAAAATAAAAAAATGCAAAAAGTATATTTTGAGTAAATCAATTTAAAGTACTGCCTGTGCCAGTGCCCGCCCGTTGAATTCCTATCATGCAGAACTGACATAAATTTCCACAGTATGCCTCCGTGAGCACATTGTACGCGCGTCCCTACCTTTAAGCCACAATTCCACACACAAATCTCCAACTTGGAGTGCGCCCACACACCGCGCACGCCTCTCTGTGCGTGCAGTCGCAGCATTATGTTTGATGTGCTGCGAAGTGAATACGTCAAATTAAGAGGGAATATAAAAATATGTCTGCGGCATCAAATAACACACTTGTTTTCTTGAATAAATAAACTCAAATGTGCCCCAAACACACGCACACATATATGTGTATAAGCACAAGCGCATTTATAGCCAAGCGCGCAGTTTCGCAAACGAATATTCGCTTCTCAGAAGTTGGAAAATATGCTGCAGCAACAATCAAGTCTAATTTTTTATCGAAGCAGCGGCAGTCGTCAGCACCGGTGTATGCCAGAAATGAAGACATCAATCATAAGTCGTGACACACATACATACACATACATATGGATGTCTAAAAGCACGCTTGAGCTTGCGAACAATGCCAGAATTTGTTACAGGCAAGTTTAGCTGTCGAAATGGACTTTGTTATGAAGCGAAAGCAACACACAGACTGACGCAATTTCGAGGAAAATAAACAGGAAGAGTGGGGGAGATAATCGCCAGGGGAGTTGTATATGTGTGTATGTATGTTTGTAGTCTTATTGTAATGATTATTTTAATGCTTATGTTTTTGTGTATATTTTGGTAGAAATTCTTTTAATTCTGTTAACTCTTAGAGGTCAAGGAATTACAAAGGACAAGTAGGCTTTAATCCCATTTAAATTTATGAATGAATATGAAGCAGATTTTTAGAAGTGTTTTGGATTGAAGTGTTTTGATCGCTATGATAAGGACTGAATTTTTCACAAGCAGCTTAAGTACCTTAAAAATCTTAGTAGTATCTTTAGGCTTCAAAAGAGAAGATTTTCATTACCAGTGTTCTAGATATAGATATCCCGTTAATTTTGTCCAGTCATTTAAACTAATAGATGCCAAACAGAGCCTCAGCACTACTTACAGATAGTTTCAAAGTTGATTAGAAAATTCACATCGCATACCCAAATTTAACCATAATTAAAAATAGGCTAATTTTAGAGGTTACGTATACGCCTACGCTACCTTCAATTTCAAAATATACTTGAGAACTTACATATTTATACGGATAATTGCTACATAATACGTAGATAAGCATTTTTTATACCCTGATATACTTCTATGAAGTTTACAACTCCAAAAGGAAGCGTCGAACACCCTTTAAAGTACAAAGAGTCATGACCGTTTGTTTGTATACAAGTATATTCAAATAAGTCCCTCAGTTTTTACGATATCGGTCTGAAACTTTGCACACTTCCTTTTCTTTTAAACAAGTTGTTTATTTGCTTCAATTGCTGATATCGGATCACTCTAGTATATAGCTGCCATATAAACTGATGAATCCAAATCAAGTCCTTATATGGAAAACTTTTTTATTTTGCGAGTTATCATTACGAAACCTTGCACAGATAATTACACAAATCAGCGATATAATATGCGAAGAAATAGTCAAAGTCGGACTACTATAGCTTATAGCTGTCATATAAACTGATCGAACCAAATCAAGTCCTTATATGGAAAACTTTTTTATTTTGCGCGATATCTTTACGAAATTTAACACAGATAATTGCCAAGATCAAAAATATAATATACAAAGAAATAAGCAAAATCGTACCACTATAGCGTATAGCTGCCTTACAAACTGATCAATCAAGATCAAGTTATTGTATGGAAAACTTTTTTATTTATTAAGGTTTCGTCTCGAAATTTTGCACAGATTATAATGCGCAGCAGTGCTATGATCTCTGATAAAAAATATTCAGATCAAACCACTATAGCACATAGCTGCCATACAAACTGATCGATCTAACAAATGAAATTGTATGCAAAACTTTCTTATTTCCCAAGTTATCTTCTCGAAATATGGAATAGATTATTAACCAGGAATATATTGCTGATCTTAGTAAAAATGGTTCCGATCGGACTCCTATAACATATAGCTGCCCTACAAACTGACCGATCAAAATAAAAAAAAAAGATTTGTATACCCTTTTGTGCTATAAGAAATGCAACTGTGAAGGGTATTGCTACTTTGCCGTAACCAAAATTAACAGTTTTTCTTGTTTTCCTTATTTTTAATAACGTGGACACTATACTTCTATTTTTTACTTAATCTAAATGTGAAGGTTACGTATACGCCTGCGCTCACTTTGTAATAAACAATGTTATTCGTACTGACATAATATATTTTGTCTCTATTCTAATAACTGCCAGTTGGGTTTAGCTAAAGCTTATGTGTTTAAGAGACCTTAGATAATATCTAAAAAAAAATTGAGCCACTCCACGTGTTTCTACAGCAACTATCAAGATTCAACCTTCTTTTTAAGTCTGCTCTCTATGATTTTAAAACTCGAAAAAATCATATTTAAAAGCTTTCAGTAACGTGCGTAATCTCCGCTGTTAGAATCCCAAAAAAGGTAAAAAAAAATATATTACTTTAACACAAATAAATGCCAAGTTACGTATACGCCTACGCTTCTTAGTAAATCAACAATGTTATTCATCTTCACATCTCAGCATTTTTAATCCAATTATCGCCCCTTATGCTTACAATAAAACAAAATCTCCAACAGAACCTTTATGCGTTATCTTTTGCTTACAACATACCATTACAACTACAACAACCTAAGCACATAAAAATATAAAAACACATCACTTATACAAAAACAAATACAAATATTGAAGGTACGAAAAAACATCAAACAAAAAATCTAAGAATATTATTTTAAGCACCATGTCATGCCAACACACACACACGCCCATACACACTGACACAAACAAACGCACGGCGTCCGTCCGCTGCACACATAAATTTTATGCTTTTGAATGTTGATATGATAAAGTTGTATAACCGCTTTTATTTACTAACATGTGCAACAACAACATGCCAAGCACACATGTGCGTACCATACACACACATCTACACAACTTCACATTCAACATTCAGACGACCGGCTGCCCGGGTGCGTATGAGTGATGTGCGAGTGATGTGTCTGAGTGATGTTGCCATATGGCCATTAAATTTATTAATAGCGTTTTCACACAACACACACATACAAAAGTAAAGAAGAAAAGAACGCAAGTTAGCTGCCACATAGTTACAATCGCATATAAATACACACAAATGTATATGTATGTGGGTAGCAGTGTGCATGTGTATTATTGAAAGACAAGCCATTCTCAAACTTATCGCCGGCGCCGTGTTCTTTCTGCTCGTAGCTGCAACACACGTTGCTGATTACAATCACTTATATTTACAGCTGCTTGTAACGCCCCCGGAGGCTGTGCTGGCGCACATATGTGCTGTTCATGTTCTAATCAAAAGACACTTAAGTAACGCAGTTAGAGCTGAAAGTGAAGCTAGAAATTATATTAACTTGTAAGGAGTCGACATGAGAAGCAGAAAACGGCATAATGTTCTAGCTTAATCTCTACTTGGAAAGTCAATCTTCTGCTGAAAATTTAGAGCCCTACTTTAGCTGGTTGTCAAGAGGTGTGTTACAGCTAATCCGGGGCTGTATTAAGCTAATGATTATATGATACACCGCCCTGGCTTGCGCTGTGAGGAAAAGTCGAAATTTCGGTTTGGAGCTCTCTAAGTAAATCGAATTATGTGGTGTGGAGAGTATCTGCTGATATTTGCCATTTTAGAAAGTCATCAGTTTGATATATAAAAAAGAAGAGTCTTTCTTGTTTTAGTCTGTTTACTGTCTCCTGTTTATACGTTATGAAGAGTGTTTATGCGTTATGAAAAAATGAGCAGACATAACGATTCTAGTTCTCTATAGATTAAGGAAGTAAGTAAGGGACTTAGTTAACTAATCGAACCAAACTAAAAAACCTAGCGTGCATTTTTGTAATGACTGATTCATCGTTTAAGAAAGGTTCTGTACTATGCTTCCATTTTGTATTGCATCCAAAGCTTAGAGCTTGTAGAGCTCAGAATTTTTCTTTTAAAACTTATGTAATGATTCTTCTAATACTCTGTAGTACTAGAAATGTCAAGTTGGTTGTTAAGACCTACTGCTGCTTATACTATCTTTATATATATAAATCTTCTGACCGTGTGTTTGCATTTGAACTGCTCCTAAACGGATGGACCGATTTTAATGAAATTTTGTGCGTATGTTCAAGGAGATTCGAGAATGGTTTAGATTTACAACTTGGTCCACTGAAAAATGTTTCTGAAATTATTTTTTTCATTTTTAATCAATTGTTAATTTTGGAATGTTCGACCGACAGATGGCGCTAGCATCGCAGTACCCCATATTCAAACCTTAAATTGACGTAAACGTGTATTAAAACAAACGATGCCAAAGTAAAAGGCGACATCTGTGGATCTGTGGTTTTTATATTGTGGGCAGAGTTGTTCGTTCTTAAGTAATAAATTGGGTGATTTATACATCTATGGGTAGCTATAACATTTTTTTCATACCTGCTAACTATTGGAAGGGGTATCTTGACAGGCAATTTAAAATTGCAAAAGGTCTGGCATAAAAAAATAGCGGCATAACTGAAATGTTGATAAAAAATTTTAGATATACAGAAATCTTTTTGAAGTATTGCACAGAGCAATGCAATATTTAAACGGGAATGATGAATGATGTATCAGCCACAGTAAAACGTAAGCGGGTCCTCTAGTATGTATATAAATTTTGGAGCATGGGAGGGACTCTGAGGCACCGGTTCGACATTTTTTCACAATCGCGCGGTCATTCAATATTTCTAAGTTATTTCTGACTAGTTCTTAGGAAGTTGTGAACCGCCAGATATCAAAATCAAATGTTAATCAAAAGAAAAAGCACAGAAACGGAGGCTAGAAAGAGATCCAAATGTGCCCGAGTAATAGGCCGCCGATACCTGTATATAAATTATTGGCTTTGGGAATGAGATAAGTAGTAGCGGCTTTTTTAAATTTCTTTGAAATTTTACCACTACTCAGACGTTGCTTGGTAGCTTTGAAGAATAACCATACAACGGAAATTTCAGCATTAACCAAAAGAAAAATTGAAAGAACAAAGGCTGGGAATGGATCCAGATATACAAGAGTAGTACTAACCAGAAGTAAAAGCCTGGTAATCAAGAGTCGTAACACCATCGATTAAAAGTCAGATTTAGTCATACACTTTTCCCCTGAATATTTACAAACTTCGTAAACTGAATGACAAACTAAACATGTCATATAGCTTAATTTCTTCAATTTATAGTAGCAGAATTAAGATGTCTACACCGAGTACTATCCTTTGAACTTAAGTATGTGCATGATGCTTCTTAATAATAGTAACACGTTTAGCCTTAGGCTTCAACCAAAAGTTTCGATTTCTTAAAGCAGGCTTACGGAAATATACCTACCGGAAGCCAAAGGAAATATTTCAGAGGCTCGCTGCTGGGCTGTGTGTAAAAGGAGCTATATAAACCACTTAACCGGCGGCTTTCGAACTAGCGCTAATGCCGGCAGCTTTAGACCTTTTCGCTGAAAGCTGGGCAACTATTGGCCGCAAGAAAATTCACACATGCAACCTTCGGTGGTGCTGGGAGAGTAATGGCAATTCGGCCAGCACATGAAGCCACCCCATTTCAGTAGGAAAAAAGGATTCATATAAACGCAAAACAAGATGATTGGCATAAAGGCAAATCAGCTGCGCGCAAAACATGAAATATTCATACGGATGGCTGGAAAATGGAGGACGCAGTAGAAGTGTGGCTTAATTGTACAGGGTTAGGCATAAGTCCGCCTTTTGAGCTACCGTCCACAGTAGTATACATATTTCGAGCAAAGATCCGTGCTTGCTATTGAAAAAGTGGTGGTAGCGTCTAATTCATCAGTAGACTCCAGAGTTAATATCTACGTGGACGGGCCAGCTGCAATCAAGACTTTAACTTTGTTTCGCACAATGGTTAAAAGTGTCTTTGAAAACAGAATAGCAGTGAAGATTAAAGCCAAAAACAAGCGATTTTACTACTACCAAAAGTCACTAGGCGTTTTACAAATTTATAGTTCGAACGCAGGACTTCTATGGCATAACAAAGGCCTACACATAGCAGTACACGTGCGATCTTTTTGATCAGCCATCTCACCTAATCTAATCTACTACCGAAAGCCAGGTCACGAAGACATCAATGGCAAATAGATAGTGAACCATATTGCCAAGCGTGCTGTATGACTGTCATCAGAAAACGTCACCGACATTGGTAAATCTATGCATTGTCTTTTCGACTACAGAATTGTGCTGATGGGTTGAGAAGGCTACAGCAAAATGTCAAGAGCAAGGCATCAAAGAAATATTTGGACATCACTTGTGTGCTTGTCTTGCATTAGCAAGGCTACGATTTAAACATTTGTTGGTTCCACGGTATAAGACTTAAGTATGACTATTCATCATGGACTTGTAAACGAACTCTGTCTGGTCTAAACGTGGCTCATTAGCTGGTAGGCTATCTTAACTAACCTAGATGAAGGCTAAACGAGAGTAGGCTGCACTTAAAGGATTTTGCATTTTTTAAAAATTAGCTAAAGTATTAAGTTGTCTAAAATTCTTCAAAGAATAGCAGAGAGGATTCTTATTTGTATTAAAAAGCCGAACTTAAAAAAATCTTTTGTTCTTTTTGTAAAGAACTTAGCCGTTGACTAGCGATTAGCAGAACAACTAGGAAAGTGCTCCCTGAAAAGCGCTCCGGTGTTTTCAACGGCGACGAAAATGATAAAGAAGAGAGTGTATTGCAATTCTAAGTCCTTTTTAAAAGTTTTTTCAGTTATTTCCGGGAATATTTTGAGACAAAACGAGGCAATCTTTATTATACAAATCTACAACTAGGAAAATGTTCAGTTCTGCTTATCTCAACCAAGCTGCTAATATACTAAAAAAAACTTTAAAAAATTTATTATAGTATACATATGGATATATATTTTCTGATACATATATATACAGTAATTACGCATACTCACGAGCGCTTACCAACGAAGTCTGACTTGTTGATGCTTTAGTCAATAGCTCACCACTCCACTTATATGAAAAATACACAGAAATTAAACAATAAATTCCTTTCACAACTTTATGTTTTCGCTGCACGAGAAGCACGCAGCGCAGAATCTATTCTCATATATTGCATAATACCCACAAATGTTTGCATATATAGCACACATACACATGCATATATGTAACACTAAACTACAGCTTAGACACTCGTAAGCCTTTAACAGCATGCACAAGCGGCAAATGGCGAGGGATAACGGTAGTTTGAGTTGAATGATTGAAGTGCTACGTAAGCAAAGATACAAGAATACATACAAACGTACACCCATACACACATACACACATACACACATAAATGCCGGTAACTGTATAGGATGCTGCAGAGGTGTTTGTATGGGATTTTAGTAGCGACTAAGCAAGTATGAATACATGTATATAATCATACATATATGTATATATTTATGTATGTACATATGTGTATTTATATATGTGTATTTGTATATATGTTTATTTGTACATATGTGCACTATGGTTACATCCCTAACCTTCGCCGCGGTCGAATTGTTGGTCCTCCCTTCACAGGCAGCACGGCAACTGAGTGGAGTGCGACTAATTAATTCACTGTCAGTTACGTATGCGTGAATGACAGCTGCCATTGTTGTAACGGTACACGGCAGACTGAAGAGTGTAGCAGCGAAATGCAAAGCATGGCACTGCCATACAACTGCAGAGTTGCCAACAACAAAACCCACACACACACATGCATAAATGTTGTAGTGGTTGTTAACAATTGCGGCGAACTCGCTGCGCTGCTTTGTCATAAAAAGCGCAACAACAAAAACAACACAAAAAAATGGCAATTCCCAAGTACCCGGGCAAGTGTAAGCAATATGCAAACAGGCATGCAGGTAACCACCACACACATACTCGTACCTCACACACATACGCGTGGCTGTTGAAGTGGCACTGCATGTGCGTTTAGTTCGACACACTAAGTGCACGGAGCCACACTAAAAAGCGCAACGGATTAGCGGCGTTTGCTGCACCTAAATATTTGATGCATGTTTGAATTCCTAGCGCCAGCGTAGCGCTAACCGTGGAGCGCATTGCTTGAGCGTATAGCCAAGTTGCAGCGCCTTAATCTATGCTACGTGCGCGTGTGCCATTTATCAGCTTACGAGATTAAGAGTTATTAATTCTCATATTAACATGGCATACGCATAGCGGGTTTCAGGTGAATTTATGGCACCTTGCTATGCATTTCGTTATCGATTTCAAGGAAACATGATATGCGGCGTCAGCGCTAATTGATATACATACATACATAATTCCATAAATAACTTCATATTTTCGGAGCATAAGTATTTCTAGTGAGAAAATTAGTGAGAATAACTCATACTAAGAAAAATTTATGTTAGTTTCTTATTAAATAACCACTACTCAGTAAATTATAAGTGCAAGCCAACAGTTTGTATCAATAATATCTTTTGCAGCCGCTCTCTTACGCTTTTTCGGTATTTCTTCTAGTCTTTCTCTACGCCTTTTTCTTTTTCTATCTACATATCGCTGTCTCTATTCTTTTTCCTAACTCTTACTATCTCTTTTTCTTCCGCAGGCAAACTCATTCTCGCTCAAACTCCATCAGTATTTCTCTCTCTCTCTATCTATCTATCGTCCTCTTCCTACCTCATTAGGCCTCTATCTCTATATGACTTTCTTTCCCCCTTTCCGTCTATCATTCTTCACATTCATCTCATCTCATTCTTCCTCTATATTTTTCTCTCTTGCGAATATGCATGACATCGGGCCGCTGTCGCATATAGCAGATATACAAACTGAACGATTAAAATTAAGTTCTGATGTATATGAATAAATTTCACAGATCGGACCACTATATGGTACGTAGTATAACAATTAAGTAATGAGACTGATTCCATAAAAACCGTATATTTGAAAATTATTCTACAACTCTGCCATCCCCTTCAATGTAGTTCCTTTGGGCAGCTATACAGCGATTCCAGCGCGTTTTCCATGCTTCGTAACATTTATGGAGCGCTTCGACTGGGATGTCCGCGAGTAGCGTCGTCACGGCCGCCTGGATGTCCGTAATCGACTCAAAAGGACTTCCTTTGACCACCGATTTTGTTTTAGGAAACAAAAAAAAGTCACAGGGTGACATGTCGGGCGAATAAGGCGGCTGTTGCAACACGGCGATCCCTTTAGAGGCCAAATATTGGGACACGCTGAGGGCGGTGTGGCACGGCGCGTTGTCGTGATGAAGGATCCAGTTACGAGCGATGTCTGGGCGCACTGTGTTGACTCGTTTTCGAAACTTTCGAGCCCTTGGCAATAGTAAACTTGATTCACAGTTTTCTCCAGTGGAACGAATTCTTTGTGGACGATTCCACGGCTATCAAAAAGGTAATAATCATCGTTTTCACCTTCGACTTGCTCTTGTGAGCTTTTTTCGGCGGAGACAACGCGCGGAGACAACCATTGTGAGCTGGTCGTACAG
Source organism: Bactrocera dorsalis (assembly GCF_023373825.1). NCBI lineage: Eukaryota > Metazoa > Arthropoda > Insecta > Diptera > Tephritidae > Bactrocera > Bactrocera dorsalis. The sequence goes on from NC_064303.1 coordinate 92,162,758, forward strand.
CACCATCACCATACATCTTACAATTTAGCGTACCACAGTGTTGCGAAACCGGAATTTTTTGGAAATTGCCTAAACTGTAATTTTAATTGTATCGATGAGAAACTTCTACAGATTGGTCAAAATCAAATCCAAACCGAATGAGTGAAAAAAATGTACACCGAAAAAAAATGTTGGGTCAAAATTTTCAACAAAAAAAAAAAAAAAGTTGTTCGAAAAATTTACAAAAAAAACTTATTTTAATTCTTCTTTTATTTCTGATAAATACCCTATGATTAGTTTTTAAATAAAGTATAGGGTGGTCCGAACAAGAATTATAAACGTCAAATTTTCATGATTTTTCAATATTTCTTGAAAAACTCTGAAATTTTATACAAAACCAAAATCTATTTCATTTCTTGTTTGAAAGGTGGCAATAAAAGCTTTAATTGATACCGGTTCGAAGTCAATAGCTTCAGTTTTAAGAGAGTTATGCTCATTTTTGGAGTGCTAGAATAGATGTAGAATAAAAAAATTTTAAGATACTATTTTATAACACAGGCATATTTTATTGCATTCTACAGAAAAATTACAAATTATCAGTCATCTACCAATAAGTTCATTGCTTCCTCAATAAGTGATTCCGAGAATTTCCGTTCTATTTCTATGGAATAAATACTGAGAGTGATATACTAGAACTCCCAGGAGGGCAGGTATGGGCAGCTGATTCGTTGAAAACAAATTATGTAACATTTCTGTAGTGGTTTGATTCTGGGACTCTCTGGGACTTTTTAGATATTGCTTACCTAACCTAAATTTAAAGGAAAAATGGACCTTTAGTCGGGTTTTCATTCTAAAAAGGTGCATATGAAAATGTCTCAAACAACATTGCTTTATTTTACGGAAGATACTTGTCCGAAAGCAGATTTTTTTTCCGAATCAAAATATCTGTAACCAAAATAAAATTAGATCATTTTGAATACAGCCCTGAAATCCCCTCTTTTCATGAAAATTTTGTATATTTGACTTCTAAAATCAATTAAAAATCAACGGGCCAACATAAAAATAAGCTTTATGTGTTTCTTGTTCACTTGGAATGTCTGTGACAAAATTGCTTCATTAAAAACACTGAAAAAAATAATCGGAGAAAAGTTACTTTTCCACTAGCCGCAACACAATGTGTACGTATCCGAAGCTCAATCTGGCGCAAAATTTTATCGCGACGCGTTGCTCTTGATTTCGTTTTTCCATTTTCGTGACGAGCACTACAAACGCACGGCTACTCAACTAGAAGCAGCAGGCAAACTAAACAAGCTAGAGCGATGGGACATACATCAATGGAGAGAGGAGGGATGCCGGAAAAAGAGAAAGAGAATTTCAAGGTCACAGGTTTACCACAAGCGCGGCAATAAAATCAGTCTCATTACTTAATTGTCAAACCTCGTGTACTATAAATAATAGTATTGGGTCTGTATAGGCTTTTTCTACGGATGAGTATATGTTTACCTTAACTTTTTCATATATAGTATGTATGTGATTCAATTATATATATATTTATGTATATATATATTGCTTTTATATACTAATACAATGATATATGCCTGTATGTGAATGAGTCTGTGTGGCAAGTGAAGCTCACATTTAATGGAAGTGCATTTAATTGGTTTTATAAACAACATTCAAATGAATTAAGTTGATCCTTAATTGAAATTCAGTTACTATGGAGTCTTCGGCTTACACAACGAAATATTGATGCTGAAATGGCAGCGTAATACAGTTATTATACGTATTTGCTGTCATTTGTGTTGTTGTTATTGTCTGTGGCGTTGCCGTTGCCGTTGCGCAAATGAATCGCATCAATGCCGGCGCTGGCAATAAATGAAATTAAAACATGGCCTTATTGCGACGCGCAGTTGAAAAATATTGAAAACAATCGTTAATTGTTTACCGTTCAAATTAAAAACAGCGCAGCGTTTGTTCTTGCGTTGAGCGACGGGTGCGCCGTAAGTGAGCTGGACTATTTTGTTATTTATTATGCAACCGCCAATGAATGCCATGCAAACACACACGCGTAAACGTGTCCTTTGCACTATGGACGGGTGTGAAAAATTATTCTTTTATTGCACAATATTTTTATTTTTTTCACCACTGTTAATATGCAATTATGTCGCGACAATTTCCCTTGGTGTTCATTGCTGCGCCTACAATCGTATTTAAAAAGTTAAACTGAAAAACGTGCGGTGACCGAAGTGTTTGCACGCATTTGCGGTGAGATTATACGCATGTGAACATACGAGGGTAGGTGCAAATAAATCTGTGTGCATTAGGGTGGTACTTGGATAATCAAAGTGAGATTTTTTTTTTTGCAGAAGATACAAATGTACATATTTCGAAGCCAATCAGTGGTGACTAAGGGGTGTCAATCAAACTGGTTGAATTGCGAACTTTAATATGGATAGAAATAAAGATTAAAAATCTGCATTTTGTAATCTTCTGAAGTCTCTAATGTATACTCTTTACAAATAAAAAAGTTTACCATACAATTTGTATGATAGTTCCAACAAATGAGCACCTTCTTGGAGAGAAAATGACGTTATTGAAATTTAAGAAAATTTCTTAAAGAATATATATATGCGATTGAGAATATATGTATGTATATGAACCACCCTAAACAAATATTCACAGGTAACGGTACCTTAACCCTGCATGTGAAAAACTAACACGTAAGGGCACTTGGAAATAAAGTGGACTGATACTAGGTACTTTAGTGTGGGAATGGAATATAATTTTATTTCTATCTTTATATATATAAATCTTCTGACCATGTGCTTGCATTTGAACTGCTCCTAAACGGATGGACCGATTTTGATAAAATTTTGTGTGTATGTTCAAGGAGATTCGAGAATGGTTTAGATTTACAATTTGGTCCACTGGAAAATGTTTTTTAAAATTCTTTTTTTCTTTTTATCAATTGTTAATTTTGGATTTTTGACCGATAGATGGCGCAGTATCCATTTCCATTATCAATATTTCTAAACTTAAATTGGCGTAAACGGCATTACGAAAAAATGATGCAAAGTAAAAGGCGACTCTTGGATCAACTTTTAATATTGAGACAGAGTTCGTTCTTGGTGATTCAAGTACTATCTATTTGTACTATAAATTTTTCAATACCTGGCCTAACTATTGGAGGGGGTAGCTTGACAGCAATTTAAATTGCAAAAGGTTGGCATAAAAACAATAGCGGCATGAAACTGAAGTGTTTGATAAAAATTTAGATACACAGACATCGTTTTCCGAAGCATTGCACAGAGCAATACAATATTTAACGGGAATGATGAATCCATAGTCTCGTTGCATTTTCAACTGATCCTTCTGAAAATATAAATTGCAATATTGTATGGATAATAGAACTGCAATCAAATACACAATGCAATGATTAAACTGGCCTCATTAGCATGTCGTGAATAATATACCGCTGGATCCCAAAAGACTGATGCCATACATTGCACCGTTTTTTAATGATTCAAGAAGAACTATTTTGCTTTACAATTTATGATTACCAAGATGTGCTGAAAGAAATTTCTGGTGCCGTAACGTTCCGCATCCACCGTGATCCCATTCACTACGGGGATCTTTCGGGCCTGAGGCCCCTAACAATGAGGCACAGAGTGGAAATGTCAAGGAGGTCCAGATTCCTTGGCCTCACCGTAGCTCGGACTTTAAGATGGAGCAGCATTTGGACCTAACGTTGGCCAAGCAACCAGAGCATTATGATATGCAGACGCCTGGCCGCAGATCCTGGGGTTGCAAGCCATATATCATTAGTGGCTGTATACCATGATAGTACGGCCCCTCATCACCTATGGAGCGTTGCTTGGGCCCACAAAGCAGCCACGTCTTCTGTGATTCAAACTGTCAAAGCTGCAGAGACTTGCATGTTCTGTGCTTCGGGGGCAATGCGCACATCCACTCGGTGGCCCTGGAAGTCATACTAGAGCTCACAATACCGCTGCTCAGTGAACAAGTTAGCAGCAAACCCACCATGCTGCTAATGTCAGCAGAAGGCTTTTGACTAGGGAAAAGTAATTCCCTCAAACCGATTGACGCACTAGCGGACCGCACACCGTGGCCCTCCTTCCATGAGACAGCAACAACGAAGAAATAAACTTCAGAGAGAACTTCAAAGTAACCTTACAGCAAAACGGAGTGGACGATTCCACTCTGGGAAACTGCTGGAAGGGACCAGTACATTCAGTGTACACTGATGGCTCAAAAACACCGGAGGAATTGGGCAGTAATTGCGGGTCCGCATACGAAGCTATCCATACCTATGGGATGCTTCCCCAAGCATCTCCAGGCTTGAAGTTTTTGCTATCAGTCAGTGCGCCGAGTCACCCTCAGCGCACTATCGCAAACAGCGCATAGCGTATTCTCACGATTATTCAGAGCGCTCTAAAGTCGATCTCATGCATTCGAGACATAAGCGATTTTAGTTGAGGTAATGCACAAAGGCTAAACCGCCTGTCCTTGTGCAACCGGGTGCACCTAACTTTGGGTACCAGGGCACAAGGGTAGAAAGGAAATGAGAATGCCGACGATGCACGCAGGCGGCAGCATCTAAGATGTTGGACCAGAGCCGCACATAGCGGTGACCCACACTCTTAGAGACTGCTTCCACGGAGGAGAGAGACAGGTGAGGAGCACACGGGCGACGGGCGCGGTATGCGTCACGCCAAGCTGCTAACTATGTGATACAAGCCTCTCAGCTTCAAAGAGCTAATGACCTCCACCCTTGAGAAATTCCGCTCCTCCGTCGCAGTCTCACGGGCACTGCTAGCTCCAGTAAGCACCTGTCCAACATTGGCATGGTCTCCTGTGGCTAACATGCCGGTTCTGCGACTTGGGGCAGGAAAACACCACACACTTAATCCGGATGCACAGCAATCGGTGAAGAGTATCAGGCCCTTGGATCCATCTATAGCAGCAGGGATTCACTAACCTCACGGCACCCGGCAAAATACTGAACTATTCCGGCTGCTAGGTCTCTGGGAGTTCATGTGATATAGAGAAGTGCACAAATAGACCATGAGTCGCGTGCAATAACCTCGAATTAACTATTCATATCATTCATTCAAGTTCAGCATATGGCAAGGCCTTTCGGTTATAACTTTTTTCTCGTGACAGTGTTTTATTGGTAAAATTACAAATGAATCTAGAACGCGGTGAACGATGATCATGTCAGGATTGGGCATCAATAGACATAAAGGAAATTGTGATGCGTGGAGCATCACGTTACAAACAGAGATCTTACTGACATCAATGGAATATCGGAAGAATCAGTGAAAATCATTCTGAAAGGTGATGCGGTCTAAGAAATTGAACGTTCCAAAATCACTAAATTTTTTCGAAAACATGAAACTTGCGCAAAAAATGCTTTCCGACTACCAGTATGTCCTGCATCTATGATTACGAAGAAAGGAAACAGATGAAGAGTCGATCGGAATATCATGGCAACGGCGAATAAACACATCAAAGCAGGTCAAAAATCAATGTTTAAATATTTTCTTTTGGCTTTCATGATGTGATACTTGGTGTCTATACCACAAACTATCAAACCTACTTAAAATTGACCAAGTACTTCTAAAGTTCAAACTGTTAAAGTGAATTGATTATGTTTTTATTACAATATAGTTTTCACAGGTTCTACAAAAACAATGCAATACTTGAGTACATAATCACATTCATTCGAAGAGATGCTCTTCCGGAAAAATGTCTTACTTATTGGTAGTTTAATAAGTAATCTCATTTTTCGATACAGCTGATTAGAGAATTTCAAAATCTATAAAAACTTTTGATGCAGTTTTAGTGTGATGAAGAAGAAAATACGTTAAATCTCTTCAAGAAATCTAAAATATTTCACAGTGCCTATAACCAATCAAATTTTAATAGTTTTTAATGCTCGCTTCGGAGAGTAAACCTCTCTTCGTGAAGAAAATTCGCCTTTCCTTGTAATAGATGTTCGAATCAGTATACATGGAAGGAGGCTAAACTTCACAAACGTTTAAAAGAATAGAAGGAATATTTAAGAATTTTCTTCTGAATTATCTTGGCGAACTAGCTTGAAGTATAATTCAACCTAGATAAGTAAGGGCTTAGACAGAAACTATTACTCGATTTTAACATCACAATCTTCCCCTCAACTTGTTCGCTTTAAAACTAAACTAAGGATCGGTTTCCTGCTCCACAGCAGCTGCGCGTGATATTCGTTCAAGCGGGAACAAGCGAAACTTAACTAAAATCACAGCTCCAATGGTCCAGAAACGATTCTTTTACATAAGGCTCAAGCAGCTCACAAGTTCCGGCCGCCAAACCATAAGTAATCCTCTGGGTAGCCAAAAGAACATCTACTTAAAGGCGAACTAATGCGGATAATAGATATGAAGCGTGGCAACCCGTCCACATAAAAACACTACCATTGAAAAGAGTAAACGGGTCGAAACTACTATTTTGAAAATACTTAAACTTTAGCTTTTAAAATTTAACATAAAATATGAAAAAAATCTCTAAACTAATCAAAATACATCTAATTTAAAATCTGGCATTTTATTCTGACTCAAAAATTCTTACTTCAATCTCAACAGACGCCCGAAAATTTTCAATTTCAAAAAGGTACATAGTTCCGAGTTCATGAACTTGGCCGCTGTTTACACAGTCTCTCGTTCTTTTTGCAATATTTTAAGGATTACAATTGCTTTGTTCACCTCCGCAGAACAAATAAAGAGATAAATAAGGCAGCCCACGCCAACTTGCCAAGGCAATCTTTAACTCATTTCATTTCCATTTCAATCACTCTACACAGAGCCGACTCCACCTCGTCGTCGCTGCGAAATCAAACAATTTAACAAACACTTCCTGCGAAACCAGAGCAATCTGCGAGCATTAAATGAATTAAAAATTTATGCATGGAAAATTTGCAAATTTAATCGTTTCAAACGCCGAAATCCGGCCAAAACACGAGGGGAGGCAAACAACAAAGTAGCTAAATAAAGCACCAAATTGGCTGCCTGCAATGAGGACGAGTGCTGGAGCTACAACAACAAAGGACTAAGCAAATATATAGGCAACAACAACAATAAAAACAAAAAACAAAGATAACAACAACAACAAGGGCAACTTGAAAAACAGGGAAAACAACAACAACAAGAACAGCAACAACCAAAAAACAAGGATAACAACAACATAACAAAACAACAACAAAAGCAACAAACACCAAGCAAGGAGAACAACAACAAAAATAAAAACAACACCAACAAAGACAACGACAACGACAACGAAACAAACAACAACAACAAAGCACCAAGCAAATACGCCGCCAAGCAAACAGCCACACAGACAACAACAACAACAATATTGTTGCCCTGCTAAACAAAACTAAAGCGGACTTTTCGCCACGCTTCGGACCCGCAGCAGTTTATCCGGCAGTTGTCGTTGCATTTAATGGTGGGCGAATTTGTAATTAAATTTTTAAACCACTTTGCTGCATATTTACAAAAACAACAAACACACGTACACCACACACACACACAGCACAGCACAGATTCAGCGCGCGCTTCTATCGTATTTTTACGCGGCAGGGCGTAGGGGAGGGACTGTGGGGGGTCAGAGTGTTTACAGCATGTCGCGACATCCTTTCGCTTTGTGGGCGGGGCGACGCAGAAGGCGGATGTGCGCGCACAATAGCTAAATACATAGTTGTAGTTATTGCTATAGTTGTTGTTATTGTTGTTGCGCTAGGATGTCAACAGCTGTAGTTGACGCAAGGCAAGTGCCAGCAACAGCAGCAACAACAACAGCAACTATAAAATCTTGCACGGCGCAAAACAAAATGAAGCCAGCTAAAATATAGCCATGAATGAGGGGGGGATGCGGCGCGGCGCGGATGTGCACAGAGGCAGTAAAAACTACAGGAAGCGTGAGCGCATGCAATGAAATGAAAGCAATTATTATGAGAAGAGAATAGTCAACAAAACGCCTGCAGCATAGACAAGTAAACGGCGCGTGTGGCCACCTTCCCCCACCCCGTGCAACCCGCACCCGACAAAAACCACAAAAGCGACCGAAAGCGTTGCAAACGCGGCGAATGCCAAACGAACCGACAAAAATAGCTGTGAAAAGGGGCGACGCAAATATAGTGGGCATGGAAGGAGGCGCGCGCATACAAAATGAAATACTAATGAGATTTGCATTTATGGCTGTTTGTGCATATATGTGTGTGTGTGTCTAACAGCAAACCTGTGTAAATATGTGTGTATTTGTAGCATCAAAGCGCCGTTATGTATTATGGCGTCAGAACACGTGCACTACTTCGTGCCATTACAGCAATTGCCTTTGTTGTTATTATTGTTGTTGTTGTTGTTAGTATTCTCGCTTTTGAGTGGGCGCAACCAACAAACACAGCAGCCGTAGTCACAATGCAATCGTAGCGCTTAATGAATGTAAATGTAAACGAAATGATACGATACTGGCCGAACTCCGGCGCCAATGAATACTACTGACCGAAATGGGAGACGAGGCAGCGGAACAACGGTACGCAGGATAACTGGCAATAACGTCAACCCAAATACAAGATATGGTAGCGCTATTCAACAGCGCCACCACATTGTTGTTATTGTAGTTATTGTTCGCACAGATATTGATGACGACTGCAATGCACGAAGTTGCTAATATCGACAATGATGCCGTTACGCCAAAGAATCCTTGAACCATCAAGTACTTTATCCACACAGGCCCCGGAGTGGCAAATGCGCTGGGCAAAGGCAGCAAGCAAGGTCAAGTAAAGCAAGCAATGGCTGAATGGATAGAGGCCAAACGTAATAACGTCGCACAAAAGTGGAAATGCGAAAGCGTATGATGAGTTGTGGAAGTGGCCGAAAAGCAGTTATTAAATTATGGTGTACAGGAAACGCTTGAAGTTGCCAACGCAGATGAGGCATTTGGAAGCAAAAGATTTATGGTTGGAAAAGGGGTCGAGCGCAGAGTATAGCAGAGGTTATAAAAACAAATATTTAATTTACTTTCTTCGAGAGAGTTTGACTTATGGTTAACATTTTTAAATTGTGGTCATAATTAGTTTAGCGATGAAACGATCAGTGGCTAAATTTATACAATTTTAAGCTTTTTCTTACATATATACCCTGAGCTGGACTACTAAGTTTGCTACGAATTTTGTCATACACTGAAGTAAACGGCAGAAAGCCTATAAAATATGTACATAAAATGGTCAGCATGACGAGCTAAAGTGATTTCTCCATCTATCCGTCTATCTTTCCGTGTGTCCAACTCTCGTGCAAGAAGCACAGAGTAACGATGAAAGTTAGCTACTTTTAGACTTTGTCCCTGACTTTTATTTATTTTGGTTCTCTACCAATTTTGAGGGATATTGTAGGCATTTGAGCTGGAAGTGTAAGTTTGTCGGTATTATAGGGATTCTGGGTATCAATACCATCTCTTACTTACCGGAGGTGCAAACGGTAAGAATGGTTGTACAGTAGAATCCCGATTATCCGAATGTCCGATTATCCGGACTCATTCGTATCGGCTCTATTTGTCAATCGGATCCCATTCAGTTGTTACAACCGAAACGCATCAGGGGCTTCACGGCAATGAAACGATGTGATTCTTTACGTCAAAATTTTAAATTACATAGGCATTATGTAATACATTATTTATCGTTATAGCTCGGTTTTTATATTATTATATAATATCTAAACTACACTTGTAAAACTTATTACATAATAAAACTTTAATATATGTAATTTAAATATTGTTTGATTTGCTTTGGAATCGATTATCCGGATTTTCGATTATACGGAATACCCCTGGTTTTATTTGATCGGGATAATCGGGGTTCTACTCTATAGACGAGTGTTCATCTCAACTCTGTGATATGTATCCTAGTGCCGCTGCACAGTGTGGGCGCATCCACGTTACCACTAAGTATGGCAGGCATACTAACTTTGAGTGTCAAGTTGTGGGAGAGTACTCCTGACAGATTGAGAGAATTTAAGAACTCTACAAGGTATATAATTGCATCCTCAACTCACATGGAACTTACTGTAATATTCGGTTATACGTTTCTTCTATCAATTCATTTTTGCTCGCAAAGATAGCTCTTACGCAGAACCACTCCTCGTTAGCCAGTTTTTCTTATAAACTCCGAAATTTATTTTGTTGTTATATTTATACGTACGAATTGGGGTCATTTTAAGTATCTTGTTTTAATTGAAAAAGTTATGTACAAAGTTTCCGATGCATTATCCGCGAATTCATTTTCATTGCTTTTTCCCATAGGAATACGTTATTTTCTCGCTTTAAAGCGTAGCCTATGTGTTAGTCCAGAATGTCAACTAAGCTAACATACCAACTTATTAAAATCGCGCCAAACATACACACTCATAAACTTACGTCTTTATAATATTAGTCTGATAAAATTCTATGTCATAAGACATTTATTGTAAAAATAAACAAAAATCTTACTGTCAAGTAAAGCGAGGCAAATTATTATGTGTCGCACATACATAGGCTGCTATATATATTTCTGGACTAGGCAACACTAAGTGTTGCCAGGTGCAATCTGACATTTCCATTGGAAAGTTTGGCATTTTTTAGCATAACATCACTCAGAACGTTTTGTCATTTAATCGTGAATTGTTTTATTTACAGGGAATTAAAAAATTCATCTCGGCCAAAAAATGGAATTAACTCGTGAACATTTTCGTGCGATCATTTTTCACAACTTTCGACGTAGATTATCACGACAAGAGTGCATCGATGAACTAAAATCTTTGTATGGCTATGAAGCACCATCCTATAGCACTGTGAAAAACTGGTACAACGAATTCAATCGTGGCCGACGCTCGCTCAAAGACGAATTCCGTGAAGGTCGTCCAAAAACAGCCGTTGTGCCAGAAAACATCGATGCCGTACGTGAACTGATAATGCAAGACCGTCATTTAACATACCTTCAGATAGAGGCATGCCTGTACGAGTACATTTCTCCCACCAGCATATATCCAATATTGCATGAACACCTGGCCGTAAAAGAGGTTTGTTCTCGTTGGATCCCGCACAATTTGACAATCGCTCAAAAAAAGGCTCGTGTGGATTGGTGTAAAGAAATGCTGAAAAAATACGATCGCGGTGCTTCAAAAGACGTTTATAAGATCGTCACAGGTGATGAATCATGGATCTATGCGTATGAGCCCGAAACAAAACAGCAATCGACCGTGTGGGTCTTCCAAGACGAGCCAAATCCAACGAAAGTTGTTCGTGGAAGAAGCACTTCGAAGCAAATGGTCGCCTGTTTCTTCGGCAAAACTGGTCATGTGGCGACTGTTCCGCTTGAGCAACGTAGGACGGTCAATTCTGAGTGGTACACCACCATTTGTTTGCCTAAAGTCTTCGGAGAAATTCGAAAAACGAACAAGAGAAGACGAATCATTGTGCACCATGACAATGCGAGCTCTCACACATCGGCTCAAACCAGCGCCTTTTTGACCGGCCAAAACATCGAATTGATGGGTCATCCGCCGTATAGCCCTGACTTGGCACCCAAGGACTTTTTATTCCCACACATCAAGAAAATAATGCGTGGTCAACGATTTTCGTCGCCAGAAGATGCTGGTGAAGCATTCAAAAACCATGTTTTGGAGGTATCTCAGTCGGAGTGGAAACAGTGCTTCGAAAATTGGTTTGAGCGCATGCAAAAGTGTATAAATCTTGATGGAGAATATTTTGCAAAAACAATAAAACCATTTTCGTTAATAAATATTCCTATTTTCATTATTAGGCCAGAAATATATATAGCAGCCGATGTATTTTTATATACTAAACTTATGACTTTTCAAATTCAAATTATTGTGAATCGCCGATGAGAAATATTAAAATTTTGTATACTGTTTTCCGTAGAGACCACTGAATGGCGTTTTCAGAAGCAATAGCTACTAACAGCTTAAATTTTAGTGGCTTCCACCAAAAATGGAAATAGAAATGATGACAGTTTTCACACCTTACATTTTCGAAGTGCCTTTAACAGTTAAATCAATCATTTGTGAAGTCATTAAGGGATATTACGTAACGTGGTGTAATCTTATCTCTATTTTTCTTGAATTTTGATTTATCCCCATTTCTTCAGTTGCAAGTCTTACTTCAATCAAAACTTGAGGGAATTAACCAAAAGAATGCAATATTTCAGTTTTATGCGAACCAAATTCGATTCAAGGTTAAATTAGTACGGAATTTATTTATACGAAAATTATGACAAACAAAACAAATGTCGAATCTTCTCTGTTTCTATATTATTGAGTATATTGGAAAACCAAAAAATACTATTCAATTTACTACATATTTTTCTCAGTTAATTGACCTGTTTGAACTCCTTTTCAAATCAAGGTGTTATGGAGAATACAAACTACTATGAAAGAGCACTAAAAAGCCTTAAAATCTCATCTAACTTCTTATTGTTTCAAATATTTTCACTGGCATCTGCTCTATAGCCTTTTCGCACAAGATTTCGTTTTTCAATTAACCATCCTTTGCTCGATTAAAGCGCTAATTTAGATCGATTAACCATACGAAATGAATATCATGTTTTATATACATTACTTTTTAATTGAATTGAAATCAACTTGAAACAAGAATGCAGTTTTGCGGGTTGTTGTCCAGGCTGTAAATTTGGTTGTGTACATTGATAAAATGGCGATCAGCTGATGAATTTTAAAAGACAGCGTATCACTGGTGATCACAACAAATCACCGGTGATAAACTGCCAACTAATCTGTTAATTATCAGAAAAAATACAAACTGAAAAACACAAGCAAATATAACAGCTGATCGTTAGTCGGACCTAACGTTGATCGAGTAGTCGGCTGTGAGAAATTCAAAACCGGTTTTTCAATTATAATCTTAATGTAGTCAATTAATTTGTCTGAGCAAAACGGCTTTTATAACTCTGCTTAACACTTACGTTCATTGAATTCAAACTGCAGCAGGGTTTTGAACTAGGTTATGGAGTCGGAGGACAGCAAATGGTAGGATAAATAAAATAACTTTTCTATTGATTATAGTAAAATCGAAATGTCAGATGAGTAGTTTTAGTAAATTTAGTATTTTAAGAGGTTTTGAGAATTGTACGAGATTACTAAAGGCTTATATAAACGTCGAACTTTGATACCATAACTAATTGTGTCGCGTATTTTTTTCGACTTGGAACTTGTATCTCTTACAACCAGTAGGCGTAGGCAATAAAATGATACGGTTCGAAGACTTAACTTTTCTTTGTTTAACAATTTTGGATGCTCCGAGCACTGGAAAGTGGTGAATCGAACAAGAAACTAGTATAAATCTATTGGAATGTCATAATTAAGGAAATAAAAAATTATTATATTCTCTCTAATAAGGTATTGACACACTTTGCTGCCTTGAATAAAACTCAAAAACTTTGCTGTTGTAAATTTCTTGTTAAGCGAGCAGAGCTTCATTTCAGATTGCAACAAAGTGGTGAGTTGAAGACCGCTGGTAATGGAGGTATATTTTCGACATAAATGTAGAATAATATTTGACTGATGGCATGAGTTTTCTTCAGGAGTAGAAGGTTAATATTTTGAAAGCTTTTTCTGCTTTTATTCGTGGATAGAATAGAATTGGAAATAATTTAATCAACAAAAATTAAAATGTATAAAGGATATTAAAAGACCAATAAGGACGACATGAGAAGCTAATTTAATATTAAAAAGTCCAACAACATCCCCCGAATTTCACGTGAGTACCAAAGAACCAGAACTCAAGTATATATTTATTTCACAATTTTTATTTCATACGGTCCTTAATCACAAGTGGACAAGTGGACAAGTGAACTTAAGCCAACACAACATACCAACAACAACAGTTCATAAATTATTACGTAGCAACTAAAAGCATTTAAATACACCAATGAAGATTTGGCTAAAATTAAAAAGCACTTAATTATTGAATAAATAAATATAACATTTTAACACTTCACTGTTTTCTTTTAGCTGTCGCCGGTGCCACCACTTAAATGAGCAAAAACACTCTGCATTCACTGCGGCTTTTACACCGTTATTCGTAGTCTTCGTACTACTTGAGCCACAAGGGAGAGCGCGCGCATAGTCGTAGTGCTTATATAACAACGAATTGGTAAGAAAAAACATAAACTGAAATTGCAAGAGTTGAGTGGAATTGACGGCAGTGGCCCAGCGCCGGATTGGTGGCGGCAACAAGTATAGTATACACTCACAGCCATACATCCGCACATATACACACACATATATATATACCGTAAGACTTTATTTAAATATTTATTTAACCGCGACAGCGCCAGGACTCCGAGCGCGTCGCTTGGGCAGCGCGGAACACGAGAAGCTGCGACGGCGACGGTTTGCTGCTTAACGACTTGACACAATACGCCAGTGTGACAACTGTAAGTAAACACTATAAGAGTGGAATGTGCAAGGCGAAGAAGCTAAATTAAAACATTACAGCAATTAGGAGGGTAATGGAAATAAATGCACAAATATTACTTTTCTATTTTCTTTTGCGAAGGGGTTTAGAGGGACGACTTCAGCTTGGATTTATATGAAGAATTGGCTTGAGTAACAGGTTGCTGATGTGATTTTAATTGCCAAACTTGGCAGAATGGCGAATCGAACAAGCAACGGCTATAAATCAAAGGGATTAATGTAATTAAAAAGTGATGGAGTAATAATGGTTCTTTAGATTGCTTATATGCGAGGAAATAACACGACCTTAGTGGCACAGTTAGCTCTAAAAATATTTTTATGACTTTATTATTTTCCAAATATGGCATACGTTTTAGAGAGAAAAGTTTTGAGTCGCGGAAGTGCAATATATTAGAATGAATTATTCTTGCAGCTTATTCAAATAATACTATTTATTCAATAGCGCTCCTAAAGTTGAGTCCACTGACTTCGAATTTCGAGAGTAAATTTTAATAATTTCGATTTTTTATTGGATCGTATATCTTTCCGTGATGAAATGACAAACATTACTGAGAAAAAATATTAAAAGAGCGAGAAAAATTTGGTTTCGTTTACTGTTCCTATCGATTAACATTTGTACCGTTTCTATTGAAAAACCCGATATAACCTAACTTCTTCTATCGTTTCTGGAGTTTCTTTCATGCTTTGGCTTCACATAATTTTCAAAACTGTGTTCTAATTCCTCCGCCATTTTGTTAAAATCGCATAAATAAATGAGTCAAAATCAAAATATTGAATTTTCCGTGTTTGCTTAGCCCAACCTTGACAAATGGTGAATCGAACAAGCAATTCGTATAAATATTGAATAACTGAATCATAAAGGAATAGTATAGAAACAGCTAAAGTAATTAAATAAACTATCAGCACACATATTCTTTTGTTAAAATTAAATAGATAACTTTCTTTCACATGAAATTTTTTGGTAAACGAGTAGAGTTGACTCATAACGAACAGTGGTATGATGACTCGAAGATGTCTGCAAATAACCTGCTTATATCTACATATCTCAAGATATGCGCAGAGAAATTAATAGATTGTCGAACGACTAATTACAAGGGGTTCAAATATGAGAAGCTACTCAATTCATTTATATAGACTTTTTATTGATTCTGAGTCTTTTTGGTTTTGGACCATTTTGAGCTCAATCTTTATTTTTTCATATTTAAATTTTTTTTTAATATTCTTTTTTTCCATTTTTCTTTAAATTAAAATTTTTTTGCTTTTTCCAACAATTTTTATTTTGAATTTCTTTTTTATTTATTTATTTTTTTTTAATTAATTTTTTAAGTTTTTTTTTTTTTTGAAGTTTATTATTGTTTTGCTTATATTGTGGTTTATTATTATTACTTATTATTATTATTTTTGTAATTTTTGTATTAATATTTATTTTGGTTTGATCTGTTTTAAGCAGATACATGGCTTTACGCGTTTCAAAAATATAATTTTTTTATTGGCTTATTAAATCCTAAAGCATCTTTAGAGTATTGTCCTAAATTTTCAAGTTGATTCGAGTAATTATTTCTGAGATACAACCTTGAGAACTTGTGCTTTCGAGGTTAGCTAGGCTAAGTGTGCTGTCTTTAAACGCGTTTTTCTCGAAACTGTGTTATTGAAGTCGGTTGTAAAGATTTCTCGCGAACTACTCAACCGATCTTCATGAAATTTTACAAAGGTCTTTGAGATACAATTCTTAAACAATTAGGCACAGGGTTTTTTCGATTACAATTATTTGAAGAAAAAAAAACGCCGCGAAGTTCTCATTGAAATTTTAATTTTTTTTTGTAAAATTTTCTGCCTAAAATCCAGGTTTCATCCGTTTTTCTTCGTTCAAGTTCTAAGTTAAGAAATTAACTAAAACACAAATTTTTTCACTGATCCAGATTTTCTTGTAAGGAGTTGTTTTGCCAACCCGAGTGTATCCTTTTTCTGAGGAGTTACTGGAAATGGCATCGCAATGGCAATGATGAACTTCTTTGTTAATAGTGCATTTGTAACAATAAAAAATTCAAATAAAATATTTGATTTTTATATGCGAAAAAATTGTTGAAAATAGGATGTTTTTTACCCTTAAGACTTCTTAATTTCATTGTAAAATAAATGGTTAGAATTATTAAGGATTTTCGTCGGGAAGTATAATGATTTTAGATTCGATTTAGTTCGATCTCTTTTAAATCATTCTAAGAAAGGATTGACAATTCAATTTTGATTAAAACTATTTTCTGAACATTTTCGAATGCCCTGGTTAGGTCATGTGTTCGCTTGAACGATAATGATCCAACGAAATGTTCTTTGGATTCGAGATGCACGTGTCGCCAACGAAATCATGGCGGCATCCAACGGAAGGAGCAAGTACATGGCGATCATTGCGCAGTTGGGATGTACCACTGGCGCGACCCCACAAATGATAGAGGTAACTGGCGAAGGTTTGTCTTCTCGGCCCAGACCGATCCACCTCAAAGAAGAAGAATTTTCTGAGCACAACACTATGTTAACACCATTTTTATTCACAAAATGAGCTCTTCAAACATCCACAGACTGCTGGTGAACACTTTGATTTTCAAATTTTCAAATAACCGCTCAAAAGCAGAGCCGCAGTCAAATCTGGAGATCTACTAGATTGCTAGTCAATATCACTTTCTTTTGATATCAAAAGTACATAAAATTTTTTTTGCTAAAACTAACTGAGATCCAAACTCACTAGCACGTTCTTGTGGAAAAGAGTACACCACTTTTGAATAGCGCTTAACTTATATGCTTACTTTTCAGCAAATTGTACAAAAATTATCGTTTAGAATGATATGATTTTATGTACAAGTTTCAATCTTATAACGAGTAACATTAAAAAAAAGTGATTTGGTGCTGCGTAGGTGCTGTACTCTGATAGTATATCTCACATATTAGTAAAAAGCGATCTAATTTGAGTGTCAAGTTTCATTTATAATTCTAATTTTTTATTCAAGCTCTATGTTTTTTGTATAAAAGGAAGATAATTTTTGAGAAAAATATTTTTTTTTTGTTAATAAAGATTTGAATTTCAAATGGGCGGATATAAAATATTTCTAAAACGACGAATTTTATCTCAAAAAAAAATCTTAAAAAATGTATATTCAGCCGCTTCCTGTTTGCAAAAAAAATTTAAATAAAAGACACGTCAAAATAGGTATTTCATATAAAAAATATAAGTAAAAAAATTAATTTTTCCAATCCGCTCTAAAAAACTACAAAAAATAGTGGCTCAAGTATAAAAAGTGGTTATTATATTCCAAACTAAGTATATCGTTGTTCGTCCGGGGTAAACTCCCAAATTATTGAACCGATTTTACTAAAATTTAGCACAGTTTGATTCCACTTAAAAGATAATATATATCTCTATTATAAAAAATAATAATTATAATTTTGATGAAAAGGCGGAATATCGAAAAAAATCGAACCTTAACAATCACTCACAACATTGCACAGAAAAATACAAGACTTAAAGGTCAACGATAAACATTTTGGAGGTGGAGGTGAGGAAGAGACGTTTAGTTATCAAAAATATCTCCAGAAATTTTTTTGAAGCACACATTTTGGCTGAAAAGTTTAATCGAAAAGGTTCTGTTACAGTTCAAGTTCAGATTACTAGAGTTCCCCAATGCATTAGCTTTCGCCATGTTTGTAAATAGCTTCACGACAAAAGTATTAATTTTCAATTGAAATTTTAAAAATTCATAATTTCATTTTTCTATTGGCAAATATTTGAGTCCATAATTTTCAAAAATAGACCTCTGGTACAATGTCTTTTAGTTTTTGCCGACAAGAACGATTTTTTATACCGGCAACAAGTTTTCATGTATTCGTAAGTAATATTAGTTTGAGTTGAGTAGTCAAAGCAACGCTGAGCTAGATCTACTAGTATATAAATAGAAAATAAAATAAATAAATAAAAAACATTAAAATTAAACTAAATCTTCATATTGTAATTTTGCATAACAAAAATGTAATTTAAGAAACCCAGCGCTGCTTCACGCGCCATATTTGCCCTACCACTAGAATTAATGCTGCTCCGTTAAAGGCAACTGTTTTCATAATGGATCAAAATGGAGTTGCTGCTTTTGCTTAACAACTTCGTCACAATCTTCCCGCAACAACAAGCAACAATGCGGCAAATACAAGTACATACAAGCTTAAGTACAAATACACTGTGCATACATATAGACAAGTATGTGTGTAGTGTAACTGCATATTTGCCTATTTATGCATGTGCATACATTTAAGTATTTGACAGTCAACACTTCAGCGGCATATAAGGACAATTATTTGTATAAGCGCGCACAAACACACACACCCATACAGAGCGCACATATGATGTGTTGTTGGCAGTGATGTAAGCAATATGAGCTCTCTTTGTTAATGCGCCATGGCTGGCTGGCTGACTGACTGGCTTGTCTGTTATTATGGCCTTTTTACCGTTAACGCATTACCGCTTCCACAGCAAGTTCCTGTTGCCTGACGCCAATATGTAATTACAGCCATACATATGTGTGTATATGTGTGTGACTGCTCATTACAGCTGCCGGCTGCCGACAGCCGCGGTTGCTGATGCGCTTGCCGTCTACAATTTTTTTTTTTGTATTTTTTTTGCAAGCTGCCTTTGTGCAAGAAGTTAAGACTGAGTTGGGAATATATATGTATATGTGTTTATTTTATAAGTGTGTGTGTTTCTTTTGTATGTGTGTGTATTTCTTTTTCATATGGCTGTGTAACTCTTATATGTGTGCGTGTTTGTGCTTGCTCAGACTCATTTACGTGCTCATTTACACTTAAAATACGTGCATTGGCATATTGCCCTCACTGCTTGGCGCAGCGCCTTGCTCCCCAACACTCCCTCTTCGCCTTTCTTCTACACAACCCCACAGCATAGAGTTTCGTTTTTTCGCAATTCAGCGCCGTTACACACACTTACTTTCGCTTTGCTTTAATTACGCTTAATAAATAATTTAAAAAGCGCGCGCAATTTAATTTCAGCTTCCTTACAGCTGTGCTCGTCGGCAACAGCGGAGACGCTTCTCATATCCGGCCGGTTGTTGTGGAGCGCGCGCGTACTTTCGCTACAACTTCACTTGTTTTTTTGCTTTTGTTGCTGTTCGGTTTTTTAGTTTCCGACTTTTTGTATTTACTTTTTTCGATTTCTTTTGTCGTCTTGCCGCCGCGCTGTTGTGCGTTGTTGGCCTTCTCTGCACTTTCGCCTCGTCAGCGCCGGCTGATATGATATCAGTTGGTTAAATTTATGCAGCGCGCACCGTGTATTTATATGTATGTGTGCGTGTATTTATGTATGAGATTGTGTATTTATTTATGTATTCTCATATATATATATGAGGAGCGTGTATATATATGTGCAAAGGGAGCGCGCTTGCTTCCTACTATGTGAGCGTGTGTTTTTCTTGTGCGGCGCTCGACTTGTTATGTGCACTTTTTGCGCGCGTTTTTGATTGAATTTGTTGCTTTGTTAATTGAGCACTTAAAACGCTTGCTATGTACCGTTATAAAAGCAGGTGACTGTAGGCAGCGCCAGGCAGACAATTTTCGCGACACACGCGCGGCTGCACGCCTTGGTTTCAGTGCCGCTCAAGTAGCGCAAATACAAAATACAACAATTTTAAGCGCGCGTCTAACGGTTTTCGCACACTACCGTTAACTTTTAACGTTATTCACATTCAACGCTTGAATATTTTCACTTCAATTACTTTATTTCGTGCGCTCAACACTCTCTTGTTGCTTGCCGCTTAACGCAACGGCATACGCTTATTTCATGTGAAGCAGAAAAGCAGAAAATTTACTCGCGAAAACGCGTCAATACACCCGGACCGTACGAACGCACAATTTGTACTAAACGCTTGCCATTAACCGAATCCGCATAGCACCTTAGCCTTTCATTCACATCCGTTCTTGGCGAAAATTATGTGCGCTCCGTAAGCGCTTCGTTCGTATATGCGCCGCCACCCCCCGCAGCTAAGATTCCTGCACTGCAGGACCAGAGCATGACTTGCTGCAGCTCGCAACTCGCAGTGCGCTTATCAACACAGCAGCGAAAAGGGATATTTTTTAGTAGTAACCAACCAATAGCGCCGCCAACGTAGCCGCCGTGTTCACACGTCAAACTTTACTTGCGGATTTCCCTTAACTGTCAGTAAAGTTACTGCCGCTCTTTACGGCGCACGCTCTTTACAGTTTCGCACTCGTGTCTTTCGTTTAAGCGCTGCTCAGCTGTTCCGCTCGGCCGTCAGCGCTCGGCGCGACTCTCTGTTTACTACTTTCACTACTGTCGTCGTCGTGTCGTTTTAGTACACTTTGCCATGTTTGCACCGCCAGTTGTTGGCGCTTCCCTCGCAGCTCCTGTGTCGCTTTATCAGTCACGCCAACGACGAGCACCTGTTAGCCATGCAGGCCATGCCGGGCCGTTCCGAAAGCTTTACGCTTGACTCGACTTGAACGCACGTGCCCATCACCCGTGTCAATGGTTGTCGGTAGCTGGCGCAGGACATCACGCACACATACACACACGCAAAGACTCGCACTTATAGTAATGCGCCTGGACAACGAAGTCGTGCATTACACACTGGTCCATGCTTGATAGTTTCTGTTAGTCATACCGTAGATCATATCAATGAATGTATTAGCGCATGAAATAAAATTCGATTACCGGTCCTGTCATCGGCAAGTATGCCCACACTTTGTTGCACATAGTTTAAGATATATATAGATAAAGTTTTAGCGACTGCTTTTCTATATACTAAGGGGTTTAGCAGTTTAAATTTTCCAGTTATCATTCCTTATCACGATAATACTAACCCTCATATATATTCGCCTAAAAAAGGTCAATGACCTCTCGAATTGTTGACCACAAACAGCTAATAGATTACCCTTACCGTCACAAAACACATGGTCAAAAATCTTCAACCACAGAAAAACCGGTTGATATTTTCGCTAAGTGTATATTTTTTGGTTTTAAGCTTTGCTAGGAATATTCCCAAATAATGTTGAGAAATATTGCCAAGGTGACTGTCCGGTCAGTTAAAACTCTGTATCCGATTTGATGATGGTTTGCTAAGTATATATTTTTTGATTCCAAATCCTCTAGGGGGAGTTTTCAACAAGGAGCTCTCCGTCAATCTTTGCTGGATGCTACCGGACCACTGAAGCGTTTTTCAAGCAGAAATGGCTGCTATTAAGGTGACAGTAAACGTACCGCTACGAAGTTCAGCTCTTTTAAAGAAGTAAGCATTCACTTCAACATCAGAGTGGCAATATTAGTCAAGAAGTTTTTGTCCTCACTAGAAACAGCAACAAGCTAGCTCATTATCAGACTTATGTACGTTTCGGTGCCTGGTCATAACTGTATCGCTAGCAACTGCAAAGCCGACGAGCTCTGTCTAGTGTGGGTACTTTGCACCGCGCTCATTGGAAAGCGACAGAGTTGGATCTTCATTGGTATCTTACGATCTAGCACTGAACCAATGGACCCTGCATGTGCTTTGCAGTCGCTGCTCGACGGCCCGGTCCTGCGTGACTATTTGATCTAAAGTAGAAAGCAGGAGGTCTTCTGAAATGCTTGCCCTCAGCAAATTTCATTTTGCCGCAATCGGAGAGGTTCTTACAGGACATTGTCGAACTGATATTCGTGCGGTAATGCTAAAAATCTTGACGGACACTAGTTGTATGCTGGAGGATGAGGCGATAACATTTGAACACTTTTTCCTCCATTGTTCAGCTTTTGCAACACTGAGATTGAAACATCTCGGAGTCTTACATTCTGCGAACCATGAGACATAGCAAAGCGCTTTGTCGATTTCTAAGAGTCTTATGATAAGCGTTTTGAGTAACACTACGAAACGACGTTCTAAGCTGTAAGATCTCATTTAGGATCGAAATCTTAACCCAACCTCACCTTACCTAAGGTTCTCTAAAAACACTACCTTATTACTTTTTAGAAATACATAGGCTGCTATATATATTTCTGGACTAGGCAACACTAAGTGTTGCCAGGCGCAATCTGACAATTCCATTGGAAAGTTTGACATTTTTTAGCATAAGATCACTCAGAACGTTTTGTCATTTAATCGTGAATTGTTTTATTTACAGGGAATTAAAAAATTCATCTCGGCCAAAAAATGGAATTAACTCGTGAACATTTTCGTGCGATCATTTTTCACAACTTTCGACGTGGATTATCACGACAAGAGTGCATCGATGAACTAAAATCTTTGTATGGCTATGAAGCACCATCCTATAGCACTGTGAAAAATTGGTACAACGAATTCAATCGTGACCGACGCTCGCTCAAAGACGAATTCCGTGAAGGTCGTCCAAAAACAGCCGTTGTGCCAGAAAACATCGATGCCGTACGTGAACTGATAATGCAAGACCGTCATGTAACATACTTACCTTCAGATAGAGGCATGCCTATGCATTTCTCCCACCAGCATACATTCGATATTGCATAAACACCTGGCCGTAAAAAAGGTTTGTTCTCGTTGGATCCCGCACAATTTGACAATCGTTCAAAAAAAGGCTCGTGTGGATTGGTGTAAAGAAATGCTGAAAAAATACGATCGCGGTGCTTCAAAAGACGTTTATAAGATCGTCACAGGTGACGAATCATGAATCTATGCGTATGAGCCCGAAACAAAACAGCAATCGACCGTGTGGGTCTTCCAAGACGAGCCAAATCCAACGAAAAAAAAAAAAACATTTTCGTTGATAAATATTCCTATTTGCATTATTAGGCCACAAATATATATAGCAGCCCTCGTATTGCCGGTTGTCAGCTCTGCTCGGTGAAAATCCGTTGCCATCCAGCGTTCAAAACCTTGAAATTTCTGTTAGGATCGACCTTTTAACCCAACCTTACCTAACCAAAGGTTCTCTATGAACCTAACTTTGAGAAATACTGCCGAGTTATCAATCCTGGTTGGTGAAAATCCGTTTCTGTTCGGGTTACGAAGACCAGACTGTCATGAAAATAGACCACTACCGATTTGCTAAGCATATGAATATGTACTGTCTATATAGGATAAGATCAAGTACTATAAAAATATATCATATTTATATAAACAACAACAAGGCGCAAATTCAGATACGAATTTAGACACCACCAAAAATAATGAAAGCATGTAAGCCTCACATTGGATGAAGAAGAATGTAGTACTACTTAAATCAACTAACTGCAGCGTTACACCTCCTATTGGACCCTCCAAAATATGGTGATGTACAGATAACAAAGACAGGATATTACTTTTACAATGGGAAATCCCGTGCATATTTTTTAATTGAAAAAAAAATGGTCCAGAATCGATTTGAAATTGGCGGATGCTTTCATTTAACGAATAATATTAAGTTGCAAAGCACAAAAAGATAAGAAGGACTCGACCAACTATTTAAAGTGGGTACCAGCAGACGGTAACACGGTGTCTACACCATTAAAGAAGAAGAAGTATATGCTAGTAGAAAATTTGTAAGGAAAAAATATGTTCTGCTTATCTCTCTCAAGTATCTCTAAAGGAAATATTCATCCTATCCCAGTTTCGTATTCGACCTGGGGAAATAAGATGAATATTAGATATACTCAGAGAAAGAGTATGAGGTTTCACATAACTAAAGACGAATAAATCATACGAGTACTTAACATGATTGATAAGTTAAACAAGTTTTGGGCTTGGTGAGTTCCCTATTAAAAATTCATTTGGCGATACACCACATATTGTTCCATGAAACTATCAGAGAGTCAACTTTCGGCATTTTAGAAAATAGTTTACCAGAGCCTTTGGCTTCCAATCAATAGTGTTTACAACTCCTCAGTCTTACGCTACACAATTTCAGTAGCATAAGGATTTTATTAATCGGGTGGTAAGTAACTCATCTCTTTGCCAATAAAACACAACAATATAATCCATCTACGCTTATTTTTCTTGGCCTAATCTCTAAAAACATTTATTTTCTTCGCTTAGGAAACATTTTGCTATTTGACAAGGCATATGGGGTTGTAGGCCGCCACCTTTTGCCCAGAAATGGCTTTTATTGTGCAGGCCACAGATTGATTAAATTGTTTTATTCAATTAGCAGTTTTAAGAGCACACTTTTCTCTCTCTTGTCTCCAGGGTGCTCCCTTCAAGTTCGCATAAGAGCTGAGCATGCGCTCAAACCTCTATTAATAAACAAAGCGGCGCTCACAGGATATTTTCTCTTTTGAAACAGCTTCCTAAGGACAGAAGAGAAGCAGGTGAAAACTTGCTTACAAAGCGTAGACCTGACATAATTAACTTTGGTAAATAATTAATCATGCGGTAATTTATCTGGTAGCAAAGAAAATGTTAATAAGATTCACCAACAATTTAAGAAGAAAGAGGAGTAAGTGGAGTTAGAGATGCATGTTGGTAAGAAATAGAAGGATGTGTATGAGTTTCTACTTATTAAACAGGAATCGTTCAATTTTTTACAATTTATGGATTCCCAATCAATCTACAGAAATGTACGGAGTAATTTTCTTCTATTGTTAGGTCTCTAGAGAAGGTAAGCTAGGAAGGCATTGTTAGGACTGAAACTTTCACAAGTCGGTCCCAAATATATACTCGAGATGCTCAAACATAATTATTGTCTTAGATTTATATTGAACAATTCAAGGGCCACGTAATTAGTAGTTCTTGTTTTGGTGATTTTGGTACTTATAAGGGTGTTTTCTCGGTGAACCAAGACTGTTAATGCAACCATTAAATATGATAGTTGAAACCCAATATCATCGTACCTTTCCAGACTTGTATCGCAATATTCTATCCGATAGATGTCACCCTCAGTCATTCAAAGTACTGTGTTAGACAGTCACAAAAGAAAGCAAAAATGGGGCTTCGAAGAACTCTCTCTCTCTCTTTTTAGAACAGGACTACAGCAACCTTCATCGGTTTTTGGACCTAGGAAGAATTTTCAGAGGTTCATATCTATTTTATCTAAGGATAATTCACACATCTCGATCCTAAATACGATGGATAAGCTCTAACTTAAATTGACCTTTCGGGATATTTTCTGGTAAAATCTAAATCTTCAGATACTGGTGGATATTGCGTCGAATACTCTCAGAGCTCGAGAATTCTCATCCATTCAGACGACATGACTCATCAGATGTTGTCATCGTCCTTGACTCTGCACCATATAGCAGGACAGGAATGATGAGTGACTTGTAGAGTTTGGTCTTTGTTCGTTAATAGAGGACTTTATATCTCAATTGCCTACTCAGTCTGAAATGGCACCTGTTGTCAAGGGTTGTTCTGCGTTGGATCTCGAGGCTGACGTTGTTTTTGGGGTTAATGCTGATTCCAAGATGGTCGAACGAATGGATGGAGAATGGAGTCATGTGTAAAAGTTCAGGAAAGTTCTCTGAGCGGCATTCACTCGGGAGTGGGCAGAAACGATTATTTAATAAATGGCTCAAGCAACTCTCAACTTCTAGTCCTAGACCAAGTATCTTCTGGGTAGCCAAAAAATATCTGTTTTACAGTGAGCCAAAGTAAGAAGGCGACGCATCCGTCGAATCACAAAACTGTCAATACCAACTGCAAGACCTGTTAGTCCGCTAGCATAGAACTCATCTCCGTTCTGATAGTACCAGGGCTGATGGGTTATTGTCAAATACGTGATGTGATATGTGACTAATACACGTTCAATATGCAAGCTAGAAAGAATTATAGAGTTCCAACAGATATCACCTACGACACTAAACACGATTTTATGATTGTATTTCGAATACGAAAAAGATTCTACCAAAGTCGATCAGAAAATTCGAAGGTTCTGAGGGCGATTTCGAAATCGGTTTATACACAATGACAGAGACTTTTTGACTGGTATTGTTCAGTAACGTAAGCCTTGGTCGTTCCAGTGTTGTTCAAAATTTTTAATTGTTGAATGCCGGATGTCGAATATGGATGTTAGTCAACAGAGGGTCGTTACCAAATTTGTTTTATAAGTCGATCTTTTGAATATATCTCCAGTCTTTCGCACACTCACAAATAACTATTTACAAATACATATAAGTCAAAAATAGTGTCATTCTGTACGCTTGAGAGACCGGATAAACTTGTTTTGGTTAACAAAGTAAATAAACAATGACGGCAACAAATAAACAATTTCACGGTACGCGTACGCGGGCTGCAACGAACCGGCAGAGCTTACAATGAAAAAACGCCAGGTTCCCAAAAATATTGCGCACCGAAATATCCTTCAGTTTATTAATATGCTTAGGCATATTGTTTGGGCGTTGAAAAGCCAAAAAAAACCAAAAAAAAACAGCAGAACCGCAACAACATTGACTACCTCAGCGCCAGACCCCAGCGCATCCACCGAAAATTGGAGGAACAACAGCGCTCCACAAAGTACAAAAGTAAATATAAACAAACAATTTCGTGCATGCGGGTGATGTTGAACTTCGGCGGGAAGGTTACGCAGCAGCGCAACGAAACGAAACAAGTAATCGAGCAAAAGCGGCGCATCTTGTAACCCCGTTGCGGTGGTGTGCCACGAGCAGATGCACAAGTACCAGATACATGTACCCTAATTGTTGTGAGTGGTGCAGCTGAAAGCGGCAGCGATGATGATGTAAAAACTTTGGCCCACACAAACAATTTTTGTTTACAAGCAAAAGTTTCGCTTGTGTCTGGCTGGCGTGGAGTTAAAAAGCAGACACAGATACGCTTGCGATTGTCAAGAGACGCTGGGCGGAGTTCAACAAAGTTGCTTTTCATGCACCGTTCCATTCAAGGTACCGGCGGTGAATGCACCAATTAATAAATATTTGTAAGCGACGTCATCAAGAATTGCAAAAAATAAAGATTACCTTGTTAAATTGAGATATTTCGGAAATGCTTATTTAAAAGGAGTAAGTGGGTTCGCAATGCCAATGTAGTGTGGTGAGTGGTGTTCTTTGCTAAAATCTAGGCTCGGGAGCGAAATCAGCTGCAAGATAAGAGGTGTTATTTAAACTATCCACAAGAACCCTCGGCCATAGCTCAAGCGGCAGGGAATCGGTGATAAAATAGACCACATACCTTCAAGCTTAATCGGAGAGAGAAGATTTCATGTAACACTAAAAGAGAGTGGATGACACAGTGGAAAGCGATCCACCAATAGAACTTTCAACATCTACACAAACGGATCCAAAATAACTGAAGAAGTAAGTGCCGAGATTTATTGCGCGGAACTAGATCTCAGGCGACAATTCAGGCCTGTCAAAATACTGCAATATATAAGACCACCAAAATATGCATACATCGAGAGTGAAGAGGCAATTGAAACAGTAATCCCGGGTTCCAGTCCACATGGGCATTCCGGGAAACGATATAGTCAATAAGAATGCCAAACCTTGCATACGCTTGCTGTACTGAACCAGTTCAGGAAACACACATGTCGTAGAAGACGATTCACAATGAAATTTCCGAAAGAGCTGGTAGACTTATCTGGGTGAGATGCATGCTTTTTACTAACACGAAAGGACTACAGGACGGTTTTTAGTCGCATTAGCAGTATTATTGATGAAACATATAAAATGTTCAGGACATATTGCTCATTTGCTGCAAGACCGGCATAAATCAAAAAACGTGATTTTTGAGTTAATGCTGCAGAAATGTTCGTTATATCATACTTCATGTTGAGTGAAAAATTCATATGAATACCTCTTATATGCTTCGCTTGAGAAGAGAATGTATTTCCTGCTTTCCGTGTAAGGTTGGAGTCAGTTGAAAACTTTGAATGCGTTTTCTGGCAAATCGATTTTTTTGACTTATGCCGGTCTTGCAGCAAATGAGCGATATGTATGTACATAGGCATGAGACACTAGAATCCTTCCTCTGCTTCTGTTCGGCTTCATTTAGAACTTTGCTTAGATATCTACGAACTTCGCAGTTTAAGGAACTGGGTCAACTACCAGAATTATATATCAAGTCTCTATTGACCTTCGCAAAAAGTATTGATGTTCACCACCACGTTAACTTCATCTCTACCTAACCTATTAATTTAAGATTTCAAACAATTGGCAACTCTTCTCAAAAAATACTTCGCGCATGCCTTTATGAGATCGCATTTTTAATTTTCCAATTATTAATTTATTTTTACAATACTATTAATTGAAAATTTCAATCAGTTGGCAACCTCAGAAACCAATTTAAAATGTAACCTTTCTTTAACATCTTTGGTTTGATACTAATACTGAAAAAATACGTTTATTTCGAAGACCATCTTTAAAATAAAACATTTTTTTATGAAAATCATGCATATGAAATTGGTATATTCAAACAGATGGCAACTCTTTACAACAAATATTTTCCACCTATTTTCATCAAAATGCCTTTCCACAAGGCTTTTTTGATCTTATAAAATTTTTTAAATTAAAAATTACAAATAGGTGGCAACTCTTTTCAAAAAATATTTTCAACAAAATTTTCAAATTTCACAAACAAAAAGGTTGGTTTAGATTTTACAATTTTTTTATTATTTAAAATTACAAATAGCTGGCAACTCTTAAAAAGTATTTTCACTTATTTTCAACAAAATGCCTTTCCAGAAAGTTTTTTTGATCTTATAAAATTTTTTAAATTAAAAATTACAAATAGGTGGCAACTCTTAACCAAAAATATGTTCAACATATTTTCAACAAAATACCTTCTCACAAGGTTGGTTTCGATTTTACAATTTTTTTTAAATTTAAACTTACAAATAGGTGGCAAATCCTTACAAAAAATATTTTCTAACATATTTTCTACAAAATGGCTTCTTAGAAAGCTTTTTTGATTTAATAATTTTTTTTTAATTTAAAATTAAAAATAAGTGGCAACTTTTTACAAAAAATATTTTCTAACATATTTTCAACAAAATGGCTTCTCACAAGGTTGGTTTTGATCAAATACATATATATTTTTTTAAATTTAAAATTACAAATAGGTGGCAACTCTTTACAAAAAATATTTTCAATTTATTTTCAGCAACAAGCCTACTAACAAGGATTTTTTAATCTTGAAATTTTTTTAAAATTAATAATTACAAATAGGTGGCAACGTCATATTTCGTTTTTTGTTTTATTTTCAACTTTATAATTTTTGCTGAAAACAGTTGAAAAAATATTGTAAATGGAAATTATACGATCCAAGTGGGACTCATATCGTCTGCTTAGACAATGTCACCACACACTAAAGAAGAACCTTCAACTTTGTCACGCAAATGATGCTCGTTCTCTTCTATTTACTATTGTTCGTATTTGTGATATGCAACTGACATTCGTTCATATTCAAGGTGCTAATGGCGAATGATTAAAACTTTAAGACATTGCGCTTAAACGGCTCCTTGGCCGATCTTGAAGTCTTCCTGCTTTAACGCACATTCCGCTGCAACTCTGTAAGCCGTGTTTCCATTACTGTGTCCGCATCTTAACAATACATAAATATATACAATGCAATCTATATGTATATATACATAGATACATATGTAAGTCCTTGTAACCCGCTAGTACATTGTTGTAAAGCGTCAACCGCGTTTACTCAATGTTTAACATTTGCATTAGTTATCTCCCCAATATTTCGCTGTCTTTGGCTTTTTGTCGCAGCTTTCTATTTTGATGTTGCCACAGTGCCATTGTGCCGAATGGCTGGAAGTTCTTGGAAACGAGTGAAACGTGCAACAACGCCAACGTGCATACCATGCCGTTTGTCCTGCGTGGAGCCAAGCTGGCGCCATTGACTCATCGACCAGCGTCACAATACGCGTCGTAAAACCACACACACACACTCACGCACATCCGCACAAAACACTAACAAAAGCCATCGCAGAAAACACGCATCAGATTGACATCGAAGCGCTGGAGTTGCTGGATTTCTCTTAACCTCTCCCAAATGCATGGTGCGCCGTAGCGCTGTGTCTTCTTGATGTCCGTGAAAGCAAACAATGCTTTCACTGGCTGGTCCTTGGTCCCGAACTCAACTGTTGTACTTCAGTATACATCATTTGCATGGCTGCATGCACTCGGTGGTCGCAGCTAAAAGCATTGCAACCAACTCGTCACTTTAGCCCACACACACCAACGCACGCGTGTATCTATGCAGTGGTGTCACACGAAGAAGACGAGTGTGAGCCGCGACTTCGCAATGTCATACTGTAATATTTTGGTCAGCTGATATCGCTGCTTTTTGCGCTGGCTGGCAGGAAATAGCAATTTGTAATAACAACATAGGTACTTATGAGGTTGCGTAATTTTCATAATGCATGGCAACTCCCGGAAATCATTCCACAATAAGCTTATAAGCAACTAAAAAAGGCGTGGATGTAGCCCAAATCGCCCACACAAAGGTCTCGCTTTTCTAACTGCCCGACTTCCACTGAGCTGATCACCTCCATTGTAGGTTAAAAATTAAGTAGTCAGAGAAATTCCTTGTCAATATCTCTATATAACGTTTTCTCTCCAATTAGATTATTAGCTTTACTCTTACTATATAACATATTATTATGGCTGATCAAAGATAGGACGTGGTCTGCTATGTAGTCCTTTGTGTTTAAGTCTTGACCTCTAAAACGCGGCACAGTGAAGAAAGAAGTGCTGAGTTGTTTCCACCACATTTTCTTCCATAGAGCTTCTGCAGATGGCGTCTGGTAAGATTTCCAACCTTACAGCATGAGCGGCAATAGGTTAAAGGTCTTTTAAAAGCTCCATAACTGGGGAGAAGCCAGCTTTAGTGAGGGCAAAGAAATCGCTAGATCTCCTGCGATCGATTTTGTGCCAAAAGGCTTCTGCGTCAGCGCATGTATCGGTGATGGCCCGCTCTGGGCAAGCTTCCGCGAAACCCAGCTATCTGGTAGTAAAACACAAGGAGATACAGGCGCATCGACCCGCACAAAGACACTCGATGCTGATAGCGAGGTTAGACACTCCTTGACTACCCTAAACGCACTGTTAATGAGTTCAAGGCTACTATCGCCGCTATGCTAACAAAATTAATGGTCACTTCATCATCAGACATCAATATTAGTTACATAGAAAAACTTCGGACCCAATCCAGAAGAAAACCAAACATTTCAAAAGAAACTTCAATTCCATTGAAAGAAATCTTAACAATCTTACAAGGAATAATATTTCAATCAATTGAAGGTTAATTTAACATATGTAAATTGCAGTAGTAGGGGAAAAATTATAAATGAGTAGTACTTCAAGAAAAAAGTTTCAGATGTAAAATAAAAGTGCAACCATTTTATTGAGAAACTGTATCTTAGGTCGGCGGAATGACTACAAAAGACATTATGAAGCTGAGCCCCAAATCAAAACGAACTTATTCTTTGTTATATTAAACGACTATGAAGAAGATAGTCTAGTAATACTCCACTTGAAGAGCAACTAAGCCATGGATACCGCTGAATTCGAGTGCAGCTATTCCTCTCTTTCAAGTACCTTGGGGTAGTCTTGGACTGCTTTGGCGGCACAACATCGAAGAAAGAGTGATGAAAGCCAACAATGCTTTATATGCGTGCAGGCAGATGCTCGGCCCAACCTGGAGGCTCTCTCCCTCTCTCTTATGTACTGATGCTGAACAGCTATTAGGCGACCGATTCTGCTGCTTTAGGTACAGTAGCATGGCGGGCAGACGTACAGAATACCGGAAGCCAATTTAGAGGCTCGCTGCGCTGTGTATTACGGGAACTTTAAGAACAACCCCAAGGGCGTCTTTTGAACTAGTACTAAACCAGCCACTTATAGACTTGAAAACTACGCAGCAAAATCGGCGGGACGACTACTGGCTACAGGAGAATTTATAAACGTGCGGAAATATACTATACTGTTCAGAGTCAGGCATAGGGCAACCTTTAAGTCTGCGGACCTCTCCGGAATATTTCTATCTGAAGTCTTTGCTATTGCGAAGTCCATAGAGCTGACTTTTAATGCACCTGCAGGCAAGGCCAAAGTCAACATCTACATACGTAGACAGCCAAGCAGCAATCAAGGCAGTAATCTCGAACCGCATATCAGCCAGATGTGTCTTGGGAAGCAGGGCAGCAGTAGAAAGTGTTGCCAGAAGTAAGCAACTTCACTTCTACTGGGCGCCAACCCACAAAGGCTTCGAGGGCAATGAAATAGTGAACGAGATCGCCAAGAATGGTGTACGAAAGCATGAACAACATTGGAAAACTCATGCATTATCTATACGACGATCTTGACAGAAGCATGGTAAAGAAAATCAAAACCCGATGGACTGTGCAATCTGGGTGTAAGACTGCAAAAGTCATGGTAGACCGGAAGTACACAAAATTCCTATTCGTACGCGATAGAAAATACTGTAGGAACATAATTGGTATACTAACTGATCAATGGTGGCAACCCACGCCCGTAGGATGGCGCTGACAGATCGAGAAGACTGCAGAAAATGTCTAGAGCAGAGTATAGATCCATTAATAATCACTAGTTCGTGTCTGGGTTTGCAATATAGTTGTCGACGACATTTAGTTCGAACAATACGGCGCTTAATCAGATAAATAGGTGGGTTATTTCTACTGAATGCCTTCAGAATACTTAAATTTTCAAAGTCCATGGAACATCATTATCACTTATCCTTATTTACTTATACATAGCTGTAAAACCATGAAGTTTTTCAATAAGTAAAATGAACTCTATAGTACTTAGATTTGTTGACTGAAAACAACTCGAGATAAACTAATACAATTATCGTAAATACAAACTGAGTTTTTGTGTAGGATCTCAGTGCGCTAACTAAAACATTTCATCTCTAAATATAGTAAGAAAATGCAAAATGATTATTTTAATAAACATGAATAGGAAGCTGAATATGCAAACTTGCAAGTCCTCCAGCTAAGCGACAGAGTACGCAACAACTGCTGTCACATGCGACAAACGCCATAAAAGCAACGTACGTGTACAATTGCAACATTTTCTCTCTCAAGTGCAATGTAAGATGATTATATATTAATATTATCATATGAAATAATAAACCTCATTTTCATGCTGAACTTCGATTGCAGCCGCAGGCTCATTATACACACATTAATATGCATTGAATTCAAAGATAAATTCTGACAAAATATTCAAAAGCATAAGCTCCGAGCTCAAATAACAATAAAAACAAAGGAGTATAATGCAAGCGAGTGTCAAGCATGCCCTAAGGATGTGTCACTGTTGCAATAAGGTGACTGGAAGTTTTCAGACACTGCTGCCGAGGGACACCAAGCAAAGACTTTGCCAAGCAACTACATACACACACAGATACATACATACAAACGGACTTACGAAGATACTGGGCTTGAAGAGCAGGTAAATTTAAGTGCGCATTTCTTTTTGCGAAAATTATCTGCAGTAGAAAAGAGATAAAAATGAAGATGCAGGCGACAAATTGCAATGGTGAATGGCGCCAAGCATATCTGTCCTATGTAAATACTTGTGCAAGTAAAGTTTCAACTATAAATACGAAATAAAGGATGAAATAGCGCTGCTTAGAGAGCGCCGTAAGTATCGTTTATCAATAATAAGGAATGTGCGTTTTTTTATATCGTAAAATTCGTGACTTGTTACAGTGGTGAACAAAATATTTTATAGTTTTTTATAAGTCACGACAAGCGTATGCATCCTAAACGATGACTACTCCTATTGGATTTAGCAAGTGAACTCCATCTGATATCGCAAAGAACCAAACTGGTCTATGCGTGGCTTGCTTATTGGCCTACCACATTAACCTAATCAACCTAACCTAATCTATGACAACCTAACCTAATGAGAGCAGTATTAGTGTCAAACTGCTTCCATCAGCAGTATTTGTGATGCAGTACGAATCACACCATCAATAGCGCCAAAAACTGTGCTATATATGTACTATAACACCGGTGGACATAACCGCTAGAATTATGTGCTGCTAACGTTGCTCTCAGACTCAGAGAATTGCGGTACTTAGATGACTTCGACCCTGGTCCTTCTGAAATCCTCACACATTTTGATATCATTCAAAAATACTTGGATTAACAGGCCGCTCCTATATCTAGCTGTTGTTTCTCTACTCACATATCTTCCGGAGAGGCATAAGAGGGGACGACTCGCTGGAGAAGAGGTGCGATGGTTGTTGGAGTTGTAACCTGTCGTGAATTTTCCATCAGTTTTAGGTCTTCAAAACGGCGGTAGCTGCCATAAAGGCATCAGTAGATCTACTGCTTCGGAACGCAGCTTTTTTCATAGTGGTGATTCTCCCTTCCGATAGTTCTTCTTTATTGGCATAGACAATGCTTATGCGGTTATAGCCGCCACTCTGATAGCTGGACAGTGATATCAGCCTTGAGTTCGCTGACTGTACGCTCAACACTAGTGAAGTGTTGTCTAGACTTCTTATCTCAACCATCAAGTTACTTTAGAATTAGACTGGTTTGCGTAGGTGGCCAAAAACTGCAGTATGTGAATGAGTAGGAGCTCCGTTGGTTTGTAGTTTGCTGTCGGACCGTTCGGCCCAGACAAGCTCAACAAACGTTCTTCAACTATCACCAACTGTGTAGTCGCAAAGTCCTTCCGACCCGAGGTAAATCGGAAGCGATCATCCCTCTCAGTAAGGTTATATTACAATGGTTGTAGGAGTTGTAACCGTTCACTGTCCGATCGAAAGTTATGAAGTAAGATTGAGCATCTTACTACACCAGCTGTCTAGAAGAAGATAGAATCATCTCAAGACTTGCTCCCCGAATGTTCCGCTTTTGTCAATCAAGGCAAAAACAACCCGGATCACAGATTTTAAGACATCCAGATGAATTAGCGACAATGAAAATAAAAACACCTAAGCAGAGTTGTGATTAGTTCAGAGCCGATTTGCCGAAAGCTTATTTACTACTACAAGAGTTTTTCATCTGGCTTCTCAAGAGACTGTACATAAAGTCTAAGTAATCCCTCGCCATGCTGGGCCATCTAGCCAAACCTAATTAATCTCTATGAATTTATAAGATTTTCCATACAGGAACACTAACTTCCTAGAGATTCCTGTACCTAAATCTTATAGTATAAAAGGGCACGGAATTATTTTCTTACTAAATGTTCCAAAGATAATATTTTTAAAGGTTTTTACCAAGCTTAATTGATTTTGCTATGGAAGCCATTCTAAGAGATCGCGGGCAACTTGTGGAAATATTAGGGGAATGAGAAAAGCTCAGTATATCGAGACATTAGCAGTATAGTTTAAAGTCCTTAATATCGAGAGAAACTGGAACTGGAAGGCCTTTCCTTCATAATAGTTTCGTCCACGAAGGAGAGGTCCTAAGCCTGTTTTTAAAGAGAGTCTGTGTACAACAACAGCAGTTCTTACTTTATTGGTCAGACAAAAAAACTACTGTTATCTTTGATTCCTGGATGCACCAAAGTTGTTTGCTGTTTTCCTTCAATATGTGTTGCTCGTATTGGAGCTATCCGTCTAATATTAAATCCTACAAGTATCATTGAGACGCTTGACTTCACGAAACTAGTTATTATCATTACCAAAATATTGTGAGGTCTCATTGTTAAGATCTCTTTCCATAAAATTCTTTACAAATAATATTTTTTCCTAAACGAGTGGCAAACGAGATATCATCAAAGTTTGCAAGAATATGCTTAAAAATTAACGCTCTACAAGACCCTTATAGTAACCCTGCTTCTGTATGGAGTGCTTGAGAGGAAATTCCTTCGCAATATTTTAGGTCCTTTATTTGTTGGCGACGACCTATGTATCGGACAAACGACGATAACTATGAGCTGTACTACGACTATGACATTGTCCAGCGAATAAACATCCGACGGCTTCACTGGTTTGGTCAAGTTGTAAGAATGGATGATGTCGCATCAGCCAAAAAGATTTTCTATAGTAGAGTCGATGGTAAAATATGTCGGAGTGTAACCGATTAGTAGATGTAGGGAGGAAACTGAACTCAAAAAATATTATTCGTCCCAGAAATCCCCAGCGTAAACTATTCTAAATTACGATTCTCACCTTTTATATACAATATGTACCTATTATGGATGGCAGCAGAGCGGCAATACTAGCTCTGAGCTCGCTAACTGTGCCCCAAAAGCCCAGTCAAGAAGTGTCTGTCCTCATTAGAAATAGCATGGAGCTACTTCATTATCAGACTCGTTTAGGTGCCGGGTCATAACGGAATCGTTGAGAACTGCAGAGTCGATGAGCTTCGTAGAGGGGCATTCTTGTCACGCTCATATCCGAATGGGTCCGAGTTGGGCTTCCATTAGTTTCTTGCGTTGTAGCACTAAACCAATGGACCTCGTGCCTAATTAGTATGCAGCTGGTGACCAGCTCCTGCGCGACTGTGAGATTGTTTTGGCCTAGAGTGGAATGCAGGAGATCTACTGAACTACTTCCCTTGAGTGACGTTGCTCTGGCCACAATCGTGGGAGCTCTTACTGGACACGTAAAAGTAGGAATCTTGGCGGACTCTAGTTGTCAAATTTCTATGGATGAGTACTCGTATAAGGTGGAAACATCAAAGCACTTTCTACTCATGGCGCTTTGTTGAATTGTAAGATTTATGGGTACCACAACGGACTGCCGTTCTAAGCGGTCCAAGTGAGATGCGTGTTGAGATCCATGTTGAGATCGAAGACTTATGGACTGTAGTACCTATAAAAGAATACCAGTTACTTAAAGGTATTAAGTTGATCCTGAACTTTTATATAATTCTAGCCCAAATACTCTGTACTAAATTGAGCAAGTAACTTTAAAACTACGAGAACGAGGAA